>NC_043707.1:16252234-16261133 GCF_006229205.1 Suricata suricatta
ACGGCTGCAGAGCGGGCACCTCAGGTGAGGCGCGCGTGGCGGGCCGGGGCGCAGGGGACGTCCGCGGGCTGGGGGCGCGCCGTGGGGCCTCCCCAGGGAAGGGGCCCACGGGGTGCCTTTGGGGCCGGGGTGGGGGGCGGCCGTGGGGACCGAGAGAAAGGAGAGCGAGCCAAAGGCAGACACAGCGGCTTTAAGGGCTTTTGATGGGGGCAGAGTGTGTGTGTGGAAACTTCAGGAAGGGGGTTCAGACCCACTTAATAGTAATAAGAACAGCAATGATGGTAAGGTTTGTAATAAGAACAGCAGCCGCGAAAACAATAGCACTAGTAATAATAGCTACTATTCACTGAGTGTTTATCTGTGCCAGTGCTGGCTCAGTTCTTTACCTGTTTTCTATACAAGGCGATTCTTTACATATTTCCCAGATTTTACCTCGGAGCTGTTGTGAGCAAGAAACGGGGAAATGCGCGCAAAGCAAATAGCACCGACTACGCTTTAATACATTGATGCACTTTGCAAATGCCAACACAGCCTTCCTGCGGGAGGTACTATCACCGTCCCCGTGGTATATAGAGGAGGAACAGCCAGCCCAGAGAGGTTCAGGAGTTTGTTCACGAGCACATATTGGGTGGTCCAAATTAAAGCGGAGCTCCTATTCTTGAAACGGCACTGGCCACCTGGAGTTTTAGGTTCCAGGTGCTGAGCAGAGAGATTGGGGAGCAAAGCTGGTCAGCGCTTGGAATCCTGGGCTCTGGGTTTGGGAACCCGCCCTTCCACTCAGTAGTTTTGTGACCTTGGACGGATGGTTTGACTTCTTGCAACCAGTTTCCTCCTCTGGGAAGGAGAGATAATGGTAATATTTGCCTCAAAGGTTCGGCAAGGATTCAGTGAGCCAGGGTATTTAGAGGGACGTGTATTTAGTTCTCTCTCACTTAGGGGTTGCTGGGATTATGACTAGTAAGGCAACCGTGCTTTGGGACCCCCTGTCTGTCACCTGCTTGCTGTGTGACCTCGTGTTTCCACTGAACTCTTCTGTGAAACCCAGTGAAGTACACCTTCGGGCTGATGGAGAGAGAAAGTGGAAGGGAGGGTCTGGCGTTCGGCTGGAGGTGTTCAGTGAGACTTTTCTTCCTCTCCTTTTATCACAGAATCCCAGACCTTCCATTTTGCTCCCCTGACACTAAAAGAGGAAGGGGAAGGTCTGTCCAGAGTCTAACCTTCAGAGGCAGAGCTGGGACCAGAGCTCAGGCCTCCATGCCTCTGGTCCAGAAAGTAAGGGCTCCTTTGACTTGGGTGCTGGCTGTGAGCCCGGCCATTCGGACCACAAATCCGGTTCAATCAGCCTGTTATTCTCCAAGCCAGAAAAGTTAGTCCACTTTGCATCAAGAGCAATAAAAATTGTACTGTGATTTTTCTTTATTTTTGGTGGAAAATTTCCAAGTTAGTATCTGATGCAGACCTTAAATGGGGCTGCTTTGCAGACAGAAAAACTCCATATAATTGTGAATTGTTGGTTTGTATCTGGGATGGGATTGCCAAAATTGGAGAAAATTTCCAGCATTTCAGCAACTTTCATAGATGATGAAATGTTGCTCATCTGTAGGGTGACCAACTTATCCAGCTTTGCCTACTACTTTTCCTTTTTTTTTTTTTTAAATATATTTATTTATCTTTTGGAGGGGGAGAGTGCAAGTGGGAGAGGGGCAGAAGAAGGGGCCAAAGGATCCCAAGCATCCGTAGCAGGCTCTGCACTAACAGGCTGACAGCAGTGAGCATGACCTGCGGCTTGAACTCAGGAATCTCAGGATTATGACTTGAGCCAAAGTTGAACGGTCAACGAACTGAGCCACCCAGGTGCCCCATGACTTTTCCTGTTTTAAAGTGAACTATGGGGCGCCTGGGTGGCTCAGTTGGTTAAGCATCTGACTTCAGCTCAGGTCATGATCTCACAGCTTATGAGTTTGAGCCCCACGTTGGGCTCTGTGCTGACAGCTCAGAGCCTGGAGCCTGCTTCGGATTCTCCCTTTCTCTCTACACCTCTCCCACTCCCACTCTGTCTGTCTCTCTCTCTCTCTCAAAAATAAATAAATACTGAAAAAATTAAAGAAAAAAAAGCTTTACTGTGTGTCCTGGGAAACCCCTCAGTCCGGAGAAACCAGGATGATTGGTCTCCCTGTTCATCTAAATGCTCCCTTGCAGTTTGTCGGGAAACTGTGTTCATTTCTGGTCTGTGGTTATTGTTGGCTGTTTTCATTTTAGGTTCCACCAAGGCAGCCTAGCCTGCCTGATTTCCACCAGTCTGCAGGTGGCTGGGCAGGCTTCGGCTGGGGGAGGGGTGTTGGAGGGGAGGGGGAGGGGCCCATGAAGAAAATGATCAACCCCAAAATCATTATTGCTCTGCACAGTCCATTCAATCCTTTTGGATAGCCTCCTAAAAGAGAATGACCCAAAGAGCTTTTAATTAAAACCAAATCCTGTACTGGTGATGCTCTGGGGTTTCCTTGGAACGAAGACATTATGTGCAGCAGAAAGCAGGGCATCTGTTTCAGTAATCATATACCTCTCCGTAGAGTTAAAGGGGAGCTGCTGGCAATAAGCACAAGAAGCTTCATTGTCTGGGAAACTGGAGAAACATGAATGAGTCCAGTGCCCCAGGGCAGCTGACCAAAAGGAAGGGAGAAAAAAGGGCCAAAGTTTCCCCAAAGCCCAAAAGACCCAAACCCAATAAGAGTTACTATGAGAGCTGAAAGTACCAGCCTGGGGGTGGGATTGGTGGGGCAGAACGGGTCTGTCTACAAAAGGGCTTGGGGATCCCCTTCCCTCCAAACCTGTTGCATTGTGCACCTTCTGGTCTTTGTAGGTTTCCAAAGTTTCAGTTTGTGTTTGCCCTGGGTGGTAAAATGAGCATAAATGCTTGCAGAGCTGTTGTGGACATGCCCTTGGGGGTTAAAGAATCTGTTTGCTCCACAAGCTAGACAATACCAGGGAAATCTGTCTGAGAGAGTGCTGGGGTTCATATAAAATAATCTCGAGAAACTGTGGGTGTGCATTGTTCCCTTCAGGTTCCTGTTAGTACCCCCAAGAGGGTGATTGGGGTGTGGGCTGCCTGATAGTGAGATGAAGCAAAGCGCAGCTCCCAGTTTTCATCTGATTTGACCTATAAACAGATTTTGAGTGATCCCCCCCACTCCTTCACTTGATCTGAAAGACCCATTCCATCCTGTTTTCCTGGTGGTACCGCCCCCACACCTCCCTACCCCTCATCTCTCCATTTCTCTCTCTTTTTTTTAAATTATTTATTTATTTGAGAGAGACAGAGAGCTCCAGAGGGAGAGGGACAGAGAGAGGCCGGGAGAGTGAGAATCTCAAGCAGGCTCCACGCTATCAACATGGAGCCCGATGTGGGGCTCGAACTCACAAACCTGTGAGATCATGACCTAACCTGAAACCAAGAGTCAGAGGCTTAATTGACTGAGACACCCAGGCGCTCCCCTCTCCACTCTTTTTCACCAAAACCACACAGTCTCTTCTGTTGCCTTTTCTTTTAAAAGTCATTTACATGGAAAATTTCAAACACCTACAAAAGTGTAGACATAAGAATTTAGCGAACCTCATGTATTCATCACTCAGCTTCAGTTGGCAACCCATAGCCACCTCCCACTTACTTCCTCCCCTATTATTTTCAAGACATCTCCAACCCCACATTTCTTCTGTAAATATGGAAGTGTGTAGCTCTAAAAGCGGGCTTGGCAACCTTTTCGGCAGAGGAACAGACTAGATATTTTTGGCTTGCAGACCGCACGGTGTCTGTTGCAGTGTGCACGCAGCCCTAGACAATTCAGAAATGAATGGACATGGCCATGTTCCAATAAAACTTTACTTATGGACGCTAGCATTTCAGGTTCACACATGAAATTGTTATGGGTCAAGAAATACTGCTCTCTTGGTTTTTTAAACACTATTTAAAAATACAAACACCAGGGGCACCTTGGGTGGCTCGGTCGGTTAAGTATCCAACTTCAGCTTGGGTCGTGATCTCACAGTTTGTGAGTTCGAGCCCCACATCAGGCTCTCTGCTGTCAGCACAGAGCCTGCTTCAGATCCTCTGTCCTCCTCTCTCTCTGGCCCTCCCCTGCTTGTGCTTTCTCTCTCTCAAAAATAAACATTTAAAAAATATATATGTAAGCCACTTTTAGCTTGTGAGCCAAGCAAAGCCAGGCAGCTGTGTGAATTGGGGCTGTGGTTTGGTGACTCCGTGTTGGAGGAGGTCATTTGAGAAATGACGTGACTGTGAGCTGGTGCCAGGTAATCGGAGCCCCCTCATCCCCTCCCCGCTCCTTGGAATGTACTCGTGGCCACCCTTCCTGCACTAGGAGCCACTTCAAAGAGGCCCACTCCAGGCAGCACTTGCGGAGCTCAGTGTGTCTGTGTTTGTATAAGGGAGAAACTCATTTATCCCTCGTGACTAGGGAAACCCAGTTCTCCACCTCCTTCTTTGTTTTTCTTCTTGTGAGTCTTTGAAACCAAGTGTCTCCTTTACCACCCACACAAATCATGCAACACGTGACACTTGACTTCTAACGCTTCTGGTCACCAAAGGTGCAGAGGTTTTCCTCACACCACGTGATTCTGTGATGCCAGGTGCGTGCCCCACCGTTTAACTCTATTCTGACACCATTTGCCTGTCCAGTCCCACAGGTTAAGGGCTCAGACCCAGAAGAACCGTCCCTTCCTGCTCCACTTCAACACCAGCTGTGCGTAGTGGGTCTCCAAGTTACCTACGACTTGTGTGTGAGGTGGCTATGTTGCCAGGTGAACTGGGGAGACCCTGGGCCTCAACCCAGCCAGACCTGTGTCTTGTCTTGTTGGGACACCTGGCTGGCTCAGTCCGTTAAGTGTCTAACTCTTGATTTGGGCTCAGGTCATGATCTCATGGTTCATGAGATCAAGTCCCAGGTTGGGGTACAGGCTGACAGCTCAGAGCTGGCTTGGGATTGCCTCTCACTGCCCCTCCCCTGCTTGCTCCTTCTTGCCCTCTCTTTCTCTCTCTCAAAATTAACAAACTTAGAAAAACAGAGGTTCTTGGTCTTGTTGTGAGAATGACACAGCAGATGAGTAACACAAGTGGAGAGAGTTTATTAAGGTGAAAGCACACTCACTGAGAAACAAGAGCTGGAAAGCTTGAGAGAGAGAGAGAGAGAGAGAGAGCATGAGAGGGAGAGGGAGAGTGAGAGCGAGCAGTATGCCTGGTGGATTGGGTTTCTATCTTTAATTGACAGTTGCTAATGTGGTGGGGCCATATTCATTTCTTGGGGTGGGAAGCAGGGTTTCCCGGGTTTTCTTCCTAATTTTGCCAGGGGTTTCCTGTCATGGCTTTTGCCATCTTGGGCCTGTCTGGTAGGTTCCAGTTTCTTGTGGAGTGCTGCCTGGACAGGACTCTGACCTTCCCCATGGCTGGCCAGGACTTCCTTGTTGCTGGCCTCCAGGCATCTGGCACAACCTAACTAACCCTGTTTGAACAGCTATAAATCAGAGGTTCCTATAACCCCTTCCTCAGGTTTGCTCAGTTTGTTAGGGCAGCTCACAGAACTCAGGGAAACATTGGCTTTTGCCAGTTTATGAAAAGATCCGACAAAGGATGCAGATAAACAGCTAGATGAAGAGATATATAGGGCAAAGTCTGGGAGGGTCCCAAGAGCAAGAGCTTCTTTCCCTGTGGAGTTGGGTGTGACACAAACCGTCTACTGTTGGGATTTTATGGAGGCTTCCTCGCATGGCACCAATAATTAAGTCCATTTCCAGTCCCTCTCTCTTCTCTGGAGGATGGGAGTGGGGCTAGAAAATTCCAGGCTTCTAATCATGGCTTGGTTTTTTTCTGGTGACCAGTTCCCAGCCAGGAGCCAACCTGCAGACCACCCAAAGATGCCTCATGGAACAAAAGATGCTACTATTAGTTTTCCCACTTAGAAATTTACCAAGGTTTTAGGAGCTCTGTGCCGGGAACCCAGGGCAGAGACCAATATATATTTTTTATAATCAGATTCCCTTCTCTTAGGATCTCAGTCTTATGTTACCTGTTGTCCAATGTCTAAAAACCTTTGCTTCATTATTTGGGTTGATTTTGAACTATTTAAGGCAGGTAGGTTTATTTACTGCCAGTTATTTCCACCTGGAAGCAAAAATCCAACTTATTACTTATTGGTGAGTGATATTCCATTGAATGGTATTTGTTGAAAGTTTCACCTGTGCTTGGACATTTGAGTTGTTTCCAATGTTTGACTATTATGAATGAAACTTTACAAGTATTTGTTAGACAGGAGTTTTAATTTCTCTTGGATAAATACCTAGTGGTGGAATTTCTGGATCATAGAGTACTTATTGCATGTTTAACTTTATAAGATACTGCGGAACCATTTTCCAAAGTGGCTGCATCAGCAATGGAGGAGTTCTGGTTGCTCCACATCATCATTGACACTTGGTGTTGTCAGTCTTTTAAACTTTTATCCATTCTGGTGTATGGAGTGGTATATTTTTTAAAAAAAACACTTAAGTTTTTAAATTTTTTAAATGTTTTTTATTTTATTTTTGAGAGACAGAGAGAGACAGTATGAGCAGGGAAGGTCAGAGAGAGGGAGACACAGAATCTGAAGCAGGCTCCAGGCTCTGAGCTGTCAGCACAGAGCCTGATGCGGGGCCTGAACCCATGAACTGTGAGATCATGACATGAGCCGAAGCCGGACACTTAACCGACTGAGCCATGCAGGCGCCCCAATTTTTTTAATGTTAATTTATTTTTGAGAGGGAGAGAGAGGGAGACAAAGTTCTAGCAAGGGGTGGGGGGCAGAGAGAGAAGGAGACACAGAATCCAAAGCAGGCTGCAGGCTCTGAGCTGTCAGCACAGAGCCAGGCACGGGGCTCAAACTCATGAACTGTGAGTTCATGACCCAGGCCATAGTTGGATGCTTAACTGACTGAGCCACTCAGGTGCCCCTAAGGTTTTATTTTTAAGCAATCTCTACATCCCGCATGGGGCTTGAACTCACAACCCTGAGATCAGTAGTCACATGCTCTGCTGATTGATCCAGCCAGGAGCCCCTAATTGTGAATTTAATTTCCATATTCCTGATAACTAATGATGCTGATCATCTTTTATGAGATTACTGGCCATTTTCATTGTTGTTGTTTAAAATGAAGTTTAAGTTTGTATCTTTTCTTCCCTCTGGCTTATCTTCTAGTTACTGAATTGTAAGAGTTCTTTTTAGAATCTAGATATAAACCCCTTGTCAGATATAACACAGCCCACTCCTCTGCTGGATTGAGGGGAAGGGAGCAGGTGTGACAATATAAACAGGCCACTTGTCATCAAAGAGAGAGATGATCATGTCTTTGGCTAGCATAGGGGTTTAGATGGAGCAAAGTACATGGAATTTAAAATTCATTATTATTTTTTAAAGTTTATTTATTTATTTTGAGAGAGTGTGAGTGGGGGAGGGACAGAGAGAGGAAGAGAGAGAATCCCAAGCAGGCTCCATGCTGCCAGCGTGCAGTCTATGCTGGGTTCAAACCCGTAAATTGCAAGATCCTGACTGAGCCAAAAATCAAGAGTTGGGTGCTCAACTGACTGAGCCACCCAGGCACACCTAAAACTAACTAATTAGTTGATTGATATTATTACTATTATTTTAATGTTTAGTTTTGAGAGGGTGGAGGGGCAGAGAGAGGTGGGGACAAAGTATCCAAAGTGGGCTCTGCACTGACAGCAGAGAGCCTGATGGGGGGCTCGAACTTACAAACTTTGAGATAATGACCTGAGTTGAAGTCGGACACTCAACCAACTGAGCCACCTAGGTACCCCTCACTAAAATTTATTTTATTTTATTTTGTTTTTTTATAGTAGTTTATTGTCAAATTGGTTTCCATATAACACTCAGTGCTTCTCCCCACAAGTGCCCCCACCATGACCATCACCCCCTCCCTCCCACCCCCTCCCCTTTCAGTTCATGGTTCGTCTTCAGTATTCAGTAGTCTCCCTTGATCTGTGTCCCTCACTCTTCCCCGCTCTCTTTCCCCCTTCCTCTCTCCATGGCCCCCTGCCAGGTCTCTCCTGTTAGACCTATGAGTGCAAACATATGGTATCTATCCTTCTCTGCCTGACTTATTTCACTTAGCATGACACCCTCAAGGTCCATCCACTTTCCTACAAATGGCCATATTTCATTCTTCCTCATTGCCATATAGTACTCCATTGTGTATATATACCACATCTTCTTGATCCATTCATCAGTTGATGGACATTTAGGCTCTTTCCATGATTTGACTATTGTAGAAAGTGCCTCTATGAACATTGGGGTACATGTGATCCTATGCATCAGCACTTCTGTATCCCTTGGGTAAATCCCTAGCAGTGCTATTGCTGGGTCATAGGGGAGTTCTATCGATATTTTTTTGAGGAGTCTCCACACTGTTTTCCAGAGCGGCTGCACCAGTTTACATTGCCACCAACAGTGTAGGAGGGTGCCCACCTCTCCATACCCTTGCCAGCATCTATAGTCTTTTGATTTGTTCATTTTAGCGACTCTGACCGGTGTGAGGTGGTATCTCAGTGTGGTTTTGATTTGAATTTCCCTGATGATGAGTGAGACTGAGCATCGTTTCATGTGCCTGTTGGCCATCTGGATGTCCTCTTTGGTGAAGTGTCTATTCAGGTCTGCCCATTTCTTCACTGGATCATTCATTTTTCGTGTATGTAGTTTAGTGAGTTCCTTGTAGATTTTGGATACTAGCCCTTTATCCGATATGCCATTTGCCACTACCTTTTCCCATTCTGTTGGTTGTCTATTAGTTTTTTTTGATTGTTTCCTTTGCCTTGCAGAAGCTTTTTATCTTGATGAGTTCCCAG
>NC_043707.1:16261233-16308516 GCF_006229205.1 Suricata suricatta
ATTCATTGATCAGTTCTAGAAGGCTCTGGTGGAGTCGATCGGGTTTTCCATGTAGAGTATCATGTCATCTGCGAAAAGGGAAAGTTTGACTTCTTCTTTGCTGATTCTGATGCCTTTTATTTCCTTTTGTTGTCTGATTGCTGATGCTAGGAGGGATGTCCACTCTCACCATTGTTGTTTAAAATTTATTTTTAAAAAACCTCAAGAGATTCTGGATATATTTGTTTTTCCCTTTTGTCTTCTGAACATTCTTAAATATATTTTAAAAATACAAACCTGAACTATTTCTGTGCTTGAATTAACTGCAGGAGGATGTCCCAGGAACCTAGGATATACATTCTTTTCCTGTTCCTTTTTCTGAGCCATGGAGTGGCAAGTCATAGAGTTCCAGATTCCATGCAGGGTAAGTCCTGAGGGAGGAATAATCTACCATAGTTTCTGCACATCTTAGGGAATGCAGTGGGGACAGGTCAGCGTAGGTACATGATGCTGTGAAGTGTTTTGGGATGTGTGCGTATGTGTGAGTGAGTGTGTGTCCATCCACATGTATACGTAGGATTTTCAGAATTATCCTAAAAGGGTTTTCTTTTTCTTTTTTTGAGTTTATTTTTATTTTATTTTGAGAGAGAGATAGGGAGCAAGCAGGGGAGGGGCAGAGAAAGAGGGAGACAGAATCCCAAACAGGTTTCGTGCTAATAGTGCAGAGCCTGATGCAGGGCTCGAATTCATGAACCATAAGATCATGACCTAAGCCAAAGTTAAGAGTCGGACACTAAACCGAATGAGCCACCCAGGTGCCCCTAAAAGGGTTTATCAAACCAGAGTTTTCACACACTGGGCCATGTTGGCACAGGTAAAGTTAAAATTCACTGAAATTTTCCTTCATGAGTGATTCTTTTATTGGGGTGTGGGGGCTCTTTTCCTAACCCGTATTTATATATCTGAAGATCACACCATTCAATTCTAGTTATACCTCCAATGGCTCTCTTACAGATTTGCATCCACTGTTGCAAAAAATGGCGGTGAGTATCTTGTTTTCTTTGAATCAAATTCTCCTCTACTGGATCTGCCAACTTTTGGGTGTTTTACTTGACGTTATTTCTTTGCCTTTTAGGAAGAAATAATATATGGACGCTATCTGAATGGTAATGTCCCTACTCTGTCCCCACTTCGCTGCCTCTGAAAATTTCAAACAGAATGTGCCTGTGATCTCTCTGGAATGATTCTTTTAAAGTTGTCTTTTCATTTTATTCCCATGTAGCCTTACTGGATCTCATACAGTTTCAAAGGTAACCCACCCTAGAGGGGAGGGGAAGGGATAGAATAGATGCTTCATAAAAAAAAATCTTAAATTGAAGTCTCTTAATTCCAAAAAGTAATACATACGTACTTAACTCATTACAAAAAAAAATAGCACCCAGTGCACAGGTGTTTGAATGTAGCTACATTTGTTTCACAAACTTGTATTCCTCTCTGCTCCACCACAAGTACTAACCTTTATTGAGGGGTTACTATGAAACCATAACATTCTTAGTGCTTTGTGCATAGAAACATATCCAATCCTCACAAGCACCCCCAAGGAAGGTCCTCTTGTTTCTCATTGGACAGAACAGTGAAAGGGAGGCACAGGGAGGGTGAATCAAGGTCACACCGCCGGGTAGTGTGGAGGAGCTGAGTTGTACATCCAGCAGCAGGGCTTGGGGCTCCAGGGGGTATTGCCCTGTCATGTTTTACACTGCGGATGGGCTAGTGGTAGATCCTGGGGCTGTGGGGGCAGGGCACTAGAGAGTGTTGTGAAAAGACAAATATTAGCAGAAAATTCTAATACGATGCGTACTGTGAAGGAGAAGATATGGGAGCCCATGACAGGAGCACTCAATTATGTTAGTGGAAAAGATTTCCCATAAATACTCTTCTTCCTAATGTAACTTTAACTCTCGTTGATAGTTCTGGATATATTCTTTCAGGCTAAAATCTGTCTCTATCTGTCTATCTTTGTATTCATTTGTTCATTCATAAACTTATTTAATAACAAGAATTTCCCAATTGTTTAAGGCAGAAGGACTTATCTGCTGCCAATGATGCATTATAGCTAGAAGCTAAAGTATAACTCATTCCTTTTACATGAATGGGTGACATTCCATTGAATGGATGTACCGTAACATTTAACAAATGTTAAAATATTTGTTTAACCTTTTACTTTTTGTTGGATATTTGAGTAATTTCCAATTTTTGGCTGTTATGAACAAAATTATGCATTTTCTATGTGTTGGATATTGTTTTAAGCACTTAAGATGTGTGAACAAATAGAATCCTCACAAATCTTAGATATATTGCATAGAAAGGGACACTGAGGCACAGGAAAATTCAGTAAATTGCCTAAGACCACACAATTAAGTGGCAGAGCCAGGATTCAAATCTAGGTTTTGAGCCTATACTCTTATACTGTGCTATTCCACCCTTTCATGGTATACACTGTATCTGCCTTTTAAACTTTACATAGTAAGGATATTTTTCCAAGTCTGTCTGTTTGGATTGTAGTTAACCCAAGTGAAATGTTATGGGAATTAGAATATTGCACACAACTCAGAAATTGATCATGGTCTTTGAGAGAATGGGATCCAGGAGAGTTCTTAGAATTGAAAACTCCCCCACCACTGTGCCAGGTTAACAAGTCTCCTCCTCCTCCAAACACAAAGTTCCTAGCATCCCTGGCCCATTCCCCACATCCTCTCTGAATCCTGGTCCCCTGGCCTCTTGGTAAGTAGGGAAACTACTCATTGTAGGGGAGCCTATCATTGTGACTTTCTCCTATCTGTCTTCAAATGAAGGTCCCACGGGTGGATGGCAGAGCTGTCGCACAAAGTCCTGGCCTATCTGAATTCACGGAATGTTACCTTCACCATCCCCAGCCTGCAGGTACGTACCTGAGACTCATCCCGGTCACATATTCACCTCTCAGTGCTCAGTGAGGAGTTGTAAACTCGGGCCAGGTAGGATGGAGATGTAGACTAGGTATAGAGATAGCCTTCACTTCTACAAAGAAACCTGTTTTGTCCCGTTGTTTTGAAACTTTTGTGTTTTTCCACTTTTCCACCTTTAATGGAGACTTAGTGTATTAGGGTATAGGACTGAGCTGCTGTAGCAAAGAGAACCCAGATTCCAGCAGCTCAAACAATTTTGTCTGTTTGTTTCTTTTTTTTTAAATTTTTTATAAGTAATCTCTACATCCAACATGGGTCTTGAACTCATGACCCTGAGCTCAAGAGTTGCATGTTCTACTGAGCCAGCCAGCCACCCACCCACAGTTTAGTTTACTTCTATCTCATGGTATAATTCAGAGTTGGGTGGGAGATCCAGAGAGGAGAGGAAGCTCTATTTCAAAAGACCATCCAGGGGCCCAGGTTCCTTCCCTATTGTTGCTTTGTCATCCTCTAGGGAGCTGTTGCCCACATGACTGAAAAGCACATCCATTCTCCAACCCAGGATGGGCGGGGGTGGGAAAGAGGAAGTGAAGGGTGAGCATTTTCCCTTTAAGGACGTGACTTGCAAGTTGCACACTTTGTCCTGCTCACATTCCATTGGCTCACAGTCCACCGTTACATGTTACTGAAGAGGAGTAAGAAGAGAGGCATTTCTGAGAAGCCATGTAGGCAGCTAAAACTCGTGGGATTCTGTTGCTAAATGGAAATACAGGAGATGGATATTTGCACATAATTATCAGTCCCTTGATCATGGGTCCAAGAAATATTTTTCTTCTCTTTTAACTCTACTGTAAAAAAACCCAGTAGCACAGGTATGTTAATAGATGGCAATAATATTTGTAGAGCAGTAGGGCATGGTAGGGACTGTGACAAACTGGACAGCACATACCTCATCAGCATGAGCATCACCCCAGTGTGGAATGTCATGTCTTTACCATTATACTGTGAATAACACAGAAAATTGAGGATATGTTCTTTCGGTATCCAGAAACTATCAAGGAAGTCATGTCATTGATGGATGAAGTCCTGATGCCTTTATTTGAATTTTTATTTACTTATTTTTTTAAATGTTTATTTATTTTTGAGAGAGAGAGAGACAGAGAACTAGTGGAGGAGGGGCAGAAAAAGACACACACACACACACACACACACACACAGAATCAGTCCAAAGCAGGCTCTAGGCTCCGAGCTGTCAGCACAGAGCCCGATGCAGGGCTCAAACTCAAGAACCATGAGATCTTGACCTGAACTGAAGTCAGCCGCTTACCCAACCGAGCCACCCAGGTGCACCTTATTTACTTTATAGTGAAATGACTATATCAACCAACATTCACATGAGGACTACATTCAGAGAGCTGGTTGCTAACTAGTTACCAGGACATCCATTAGCTGGAGGTGGCTGTTGGCTTCATAGCATCTGCTTTCTTTCTTCTGTTCATCAGTCTGTGGCAACCTAAACGGAAGTAATGGCTGTCCCTTTTCTGTCTAGCAGTAAGTTTTCTCATGATATATAAAGTTTGTTTATGTTGAGAGAGAGAGTGTGCATGTGTGCATGCAGGGGAGGAGCAGAGAGAGAGGGAGAAAGAAAATCCCAAGCAGGCTCTGCACTGTCGTGTGGACGCCAATTCAGAGGTTGAACTCAAGAACCGTGGGATCATGACCTGAGCCAAAATCAAGAGTTTGGATGCTCATCCAACTGAGCCACCCAGATGCCCCAAGATATATGTATTTTAGCCTGACCAGTAGATACATTCTCTCTCCTGCTATGTATAAATTTGTTTATTCATTCAACATCTACTTATCTAGCCTCTGTTCTCTGCCAGGCATAGTTCTAGATACTGGAGATGCAGGAGAACAAGGCAGTCACATTACTACCCATATGGACCTTTCATTTTAGAGGAACAGTCACTGAGTAAATAATTATTCAACTCATTCAGGATAGTGAATAATGGGTGGCATATACTGACCACTTACTGTGTGCTAGGCAATACTGAAAATGCTTTACACACACTTATTTAATCGTCGTAACCAGTGTGGGGTACATGCTGGCTTAGTCAGTGGAGCATGCAACTCTTGATGTCAGGGTTGTCAATTCGAGCCCCCTGCTGGGTGTAGAGATTACTTTAAAAAAATGCAGTATTCCCCATTAAATTTAATTTGCAGATGAACAATAAATAATTTTTTCGCATAAGTCTCATGCAATATTTGGGACATACTTATGCTAAAAAATTATTCACTGTTTAACTCCAATTCAGATGTAATTGGGCATCTTGTATTTTATCTACCAGTCCTAATTGAGTAACTCATCCAAGACCACACAGCTAGTTGGTGGCAGAGTGGGGATGTGCACATGGGTTGTCTGGTTTTAGAGCCCACCTTTTGCCCAGGACATCATTATATGCTGCCTTTCTAGAGCACCTTTATTTAAGGGAGATTTAGAAAATAATTCCCCAGACAGCAGAGGTAATCTCTTTAGGAAAGGCTGCTGACCTCTGCCCCTCACTTTAGAAGGGATGCCAAGGGGGAATTTGTTCATGCTGCCTGAATTTTTCTTCTACTCTGGTAGCTTGGGGTGTGGGAGAGGTTTGAGCAGTGCCAGTCTGGGGGTGGTTAAACTTCCTGGACAGATGCCAGTGGCTCTGGACTTGAAACCTCAAGCACCTACAGGGACCAGGCAGGTTACCAGGAGATCAGCTGGCTGGCTGGCTGGTGAGTAGGAGTGTAATTACAGGGAGCAGCTGGCCCTTGGCTTGCTGATTATCACCAGGACAGGGATGCCGCCCAGCGTTGCCAAATCTTTGTGTTTTCCAAGGGAAGTTGGAAGTCTGGATTTTTGTGGGGAATCCCCTGACTTCAAAGTGTTGGCAGCTAATGAAAAATTTTGGAGCCAGCCAAACCAAACATGGCTGCCAGCTTCCAGCTTGTGGTCTCTGCAGGGAAGTAGGTGGCCTGGCTGGGCTGCTGGCCGTGGTGCTGACCCGGTGCTCCTGTCCTGTCCTCACTGTATCTCAACACTCCCTATCAAGGCAGCCATGGAAAACCACCTGGAGCAGCGTCTGCACCAGCCCCAGAAGCTGCTGGAGGACCTGAAGGAAACAGATGATCAGCAATTCCGCACCGCCATGAAATGCCTCTTGGAAGACAAGAAGGATGTCTTGGTGAGGCATTCTTGGCACCCCGGGAGTAGGGGAAGTCCAGGGCCAGTTGGCATTTGTTGAGTTGAATCCAACTGAGCCTGACTCAGGCCTTGGCCCTCTTGTTTGTCTTCCTCCCACCTTCTCCCTTTGCAACCGCCCTCCCCCACTCCCCTCCCCAGGAGCTTGGAGACCTTGGTTTTCTCACTTACTTTCTTCAAATAAAGAGCCTTATATACATTTATAGGTACTAAGAAATGAGGAGAATTGAGGAGCTTCTAATAGCTTGGCTTGATAAACACCCATGAATAATTACTGTGCATAAGTGGACACCGGGTTCAGAGACAGAGGACTACCCCTGACCTGAAGGGGTTCACAGTCTGGGAGAGGGAATGAGACAAAAAACAGAAATAGACACATTTCCACAAAACAAAGTTGGTAGTCTAAGAGCATCACAAAGCAAGGCCTGTGAGACCCCAAAAATCCTTGGGACCCAGAAAGGTGAGGTTTCGAGTTTTCTTTATCAGAGACCATTTAGTGTGGACCAGTGTTTCTCAAAAGGAGATGAACCATGTAAACATTTTAATAATCACAGATTTATTTTAATGTCTGTTATTAAAATAGAATGGATACACCAAACCTGTTGGTTTGGGAGAGATGTGATGTTTCCTTTTTTGAAATGACTTTAAGTTAAAAAAAAAAAGAGTCCGTTTAAAAATCATATGAGGTAAACAATAGAAAAGGGAGTGCAAAAATGGCAAAAATGAGGATGGTAGTCTATGAAAACGATACATATTTTTAATATTTATTAATTTAATAAATAAATTTATTTTAAGTTTATTTATTTTGAGAGAGAGAGAACATGTGTGCCGGGGAGGGGGCAGAGAGAGAAGGAAAGAGAGAGAATCCTAACCAGTCTCTGGGCTGTCAGTGTGGAGCCTGACACAGGGCTTGAATTCACAAACCACAAAATCATGACCTGAGCCAAAATCAAGAGTCAACCACTTAACCAACTGAGCCACCCAGGTGCCCCAATGAGATATATTTATTAAATGTATATTTTTTTATTCATTTTGAGAGAGACAGGGAGAGAGAATGAGTGGGGGGAGGGGCAGAGAGGAGGAGAAGGAGGGGAGAGAGAGAGAGAGAGAGAGAGAGAGAGAGAGAGAGAGAGAGAGAGAGAGAATCCCAAGCAGGCTCCTCACTGTCAGCACACAGCCCAACACAGGGCTTGATCCCAGGAACTGTGAAACCGTGACCTGAGCTGAAGTTGGATGCTTAACCACCTGAGCCACCCAGAAGCCCCCTAAGCTGCACTCCTAATGACTACACTATTTTAGCTCCAGACAATAAATGACCATAGTTAAACATTCGGTCATGATTATAAGGATGTGCTTAGATGCAGGTACCTAGTTCTGTATAAGTTTGGTCAGGTTGCTTATTCTATCTTTTGTTTTCATCACCTGCAACACTGAGATAATAATAGCATATAACATTGGTTGAGTGTTCACCAGGTGCCAGGCACGATACACTCATTATCTTAAATCTTTTTTTTTTAATTTTTAAGTGTTTTTTTAAATTTATTTTTGAGAGACTGAGAGAGACAGTGCAAGCAGAGGAGGGTCAGAGAGAGAGGGAGACACAGAGTCCGAAGCAGGCTCCAGGCTCTGAGCTAACTGTCAGCATACAGCCCAACACGGGGCTTGAACCCATGAACCGTGAGATCATGATCTGAGCGGAAGCCAGACGTTTAACCGACTGAGCCACCCAGGCACCCCTCATTGTCTTAATTCTTATGCAAACCCAAGAGATAGACATTGGTTTTATCTTCATTTTACAGAGGGGGAAACTGAGACTTTAAAAAGGTAAGTGAATTGCTTGGGAACACACAGATAATAAAGGGAGGACTTGGGATTTGAACTTAGGAATGTCTGGTCCTTGGATCTATGGAGCTTAACCTATTGGACTGTCATGAGAATTACATGAGAAGAGACATGTTTGCTTCATGCCTGGCATGGTGCCTAGTGTGTGGACATTGCTCAATAAATGGTGGTTATTATGTTTGTTGCAGGGTGTTCTGGGTGAAAGACTGAGGTGCCAATCAAATTGGGACTAAGCTTTGTCACCATTTCTGAGTTCTGTGGTTCAGGAGAGCCATTCACTATTCATTCATTCATTCCAACATGCCTTCTCAATGTCTTCCGTGTACCTTCCACTAGGCACATGGCTGGGACCTCAAGGACTTTTCCTGGCTCAGTCATAGCTGCACACTACAGTCAGGTACCTGGACTCCACCACAGTCCAGTTAAATCAAACTCTGTGCGGTGGTGCTGGGATCACTTCCCCAGTGATCTGGTGTGCAGCCAGGGTTGAGAACCATTGGTGTGGAGGAAAGATGAGCCCATAAACATTCTTAATGCATCATAGAGTTGGGCTCAAGGTGATTTGACCAAAGTAGAAGGGCATTCAGGAAGACTTCGCTAAGAAGGTAATCACAATTGAGCTTACCCTTGAGAGATGTGCTAGCTGGATTTTGCTTGGGGAAGGAGGGGGAGAGAATTCCAGCTCAAGCAAGTGCCTGAGGTGTGAGTCACATGGTATATCTGGAAAGTGAGAAGTTGCTTACTGTGGGTGAGGCAGGTGAAGGCTTCAACTTTGTTCTGTAGGAGATGGAGAGTTCTAGAAGGTTTAACGTAGCAGCGTGGTGTTGAACAATGGTCCTGAAGTTCCCCACTGGAAGTCCTTCTCAGGGCTTCCAAATCCAGAGGCCGCTCTCAAGACAACCCTGGCTTCCTTCTTTACAGGATCTGGAGGATGTCGTTATTGACTTGGGGGCGATTCGGGAACAAGCTTTGCAGAGCCCTGGTGTGAACCGCAGCCTATTTGTCATCACTCTGGAGAGGTGTTTCCAGGTGCTGAACTCCCTGGAGTGTGTGGAGATCCTGGGCAAGGTACTGAAGGGCTCCTCAGGCAGTTTTCTCCAGCCAGACATCCCAGAGAAGCTCCCCCGGCACCTGCCAGAAGACGCTTTCAAGAACCTGTGAGTGCTTCCTCAGCCCTTGAACCCCACTTCCCATCCTCAGAGGTGATGGGTAGCAGGGGGAGAAGGCAGAAGGAACAGGTTAACATCTGTGGAGTTTAGCGATGGATGATTAAAACTGTGCCTCCCAAATGTCGGTCATTCTGGTGACATCTTCACAATTTTTGCCATATCTGTATACCACTCATACTATTTTTTTATGTTTATTTATTTTTGAGAAAGAGAGAGAGAGCATGCAAGTGGGAGAGGGGCAGGGAGAGAGGAAGAGAGAAGATCCAAAGCAGGCTCTCCGCTGACAGCAGAGAGCCTGATGCAGGGCTCCAACTCATGAACCATGAGATCATGGCCTGAGCCCAAGTAAGACGCTCAACTGACTGAACCACCCAGTCACTCCCTCCCTCTACTGGTACTATAATTTACTTCACATTTTTTCTTTATAGTGACTGATTCTATTTAGTTAACATTTATTTAAAAAGTAACTTTGATATCATTAC
Source organism: Suricata suricatta (assembly GCF_006229205.1). Lineage (NCBI taxonomy): Eukaryota > Metazoa > Chordata > Mammalia > Carnivora > Herpestidae > Suricata > Suricata suricatta. The sequence continues at coordinate 16,270,886 of NC_043707.1, forward strand.
TATAAGATCAAGTCATATTTGGACCAAATGGGACTTCTGGATGTGACAACAAGGAAATTGTTGTTGACTGGGGCCACAAGAAGATGTGTAGCAGGGAGGGGACCAGGCCATAGTGGTTCAAGGTGACCAAGACACTTCACACCCAGAAGAGTGTCTATAATCAAAATGTCAGATAAATATTTTCAAATGACATATCTGATAAAGGGTTAGTATCCAAATTATATAATCTCAATACCCAGAAACCAAAAGATTGAATAAAAATGGGCAGGAGAAAACTCCTGGATGGCTCAGTTAAACATCCAACTCTTGCTTTTGGCTTGGGTCATGATCTTAAGGTTTCGTGGGTTCAAGCCCTGTGTCAGGCTCTTCGCTGGTGGCATGGAGTTTGCTTGGGATTCTCTCTCTCTCCCTCTCTGTCTCTGTCCCTCCCCCACTTGTGCGATCTCAGTCTTTCTCAAATAAATAAACTTAAAAATAAAATAAAAATGGCAGAAGACATGAATAGACATTTTTTCAAAGAAGACATACAGATGGCCAAAAGACTGACACATGAAAACATGCTTAACATCACTCGTCATCAGGCAAATACAAAGCAAAACCATAATGAGCTATCACCTCACGCCTGTCAGAGTGGAGTGGCTAAAATCAACAACACAAGAAATAACAGGTGTTGGTGAGGAAGCAGAGAAAGGGGAACCCTCTTGCACTGTTGGTGGGAATATGAACTGGTGCAGCCACTCTGGAAAATGGTACGGAGGTTCCTCAAAAAGTTAAAAATAGAACTACCCTATGATCCAACAATTGCACTACTAAGTATTTACCCAAAGAATACAAAAATCCTAATTCAAAGGGATATATGCACCAATGTTTACAACAGCATTATCAACAATAGCCAAATTATGGAAAGAGCCCAAGTTCCATCAACTGATGAATGAATAAAGAAGATGTGTGATATATGTATATATCCCTGTTTGTCTATCTGTCTGTCTATAATGGAATATTACCCATAAAAAAGAATGAAATCTTGCCATTTTTAAAGTTTATTTTTTTATTTTGAGAGAGAGAGAATGTGCAGGGCGGAGAGAGAGAATCCAAAGCAGGGCTTGGTTTCTTGAACTGTGAGATTGTGACCTGAGCTAAAACCAAAGGTCAGATGCTCAACTGACTCAGCCACCCAGGCGCCCTGAAATCTTGCCATTTTCAGTGGTGTGAATAGAGCTAGAGAATATTATGCTAAATGAAATAAGTTAGTCAACTAAGGCAAATACCATACGATTTCACTCATACATGGAATTTCAGAAAGAAAACAAATGAGCAAAGGGAAAAAAAGAGAGAGGCAAACCAAGAAACAGACTGTTAAGTATAGAGAACACACATAGTTACCAGGTGAGTGGGGGACAGGTTAAATAGATGATAGGGATTTAGGAGGGCACTTGTGATGAGCACCAGGTGTGGTATGGAAGTGTTGAGTCACTATATTGTACACCTGAAATTAAGATCACACTGTATATTAGCTAACTGGAATTTAAATAAGAACTTAAAAAAAACCCAGCCCCCTCACCAGAATGTCAGCTACTAACAAGTGTTGGTGAGGATGTGGAGAAATCAGCACCCTCATACGCTGTTGGTGAGAGCATGAAATTGTGCAGCCTCTTTGGACAACAGTCTGGCAGTTCCTCGAAAGGCCAATCACGGAGTTGCCATTAACCCAGCAGTTCCACTCCTGGGTTATCTACCCAAGAGAAACGAAAACGTCTGTCCACACGAAAAGTGGTACATGGATGTTTACAACAGAATTATTCATTATAGACAAAAGGTGGACACAACCCAGAGGTCCGTCAACTGATGAAGCGATAAAGAAAATGGGGTGGGTATGAGCGATGGAATAGTATTTGGCAGTAAAAAGGAATGAAGCGTCCACACCTGCTCCAAAATGCATGAACCTTGGAAACATCACACAGAGTGAAAGAAGCCAGACACAAAGATGGCATATTGCATGCTTCATTTATCTGAAATGCCCAGAAAGGCAAACTTGGGAGACAGAAAGTAAATTAGTAGGTTCTAGGGTTTGGGGTGACTAGTGAGAGGGGAGGAAGCTAAAGGGTATGGGGTTTCTTTTTGAGATGCTTAAAATGTTCTAAAATTGACTGTGGTGACAGTTGCACAATTTGGGAACAGCACCATTGAACTGTACATTTTCAATGGGTAAGTTGTATGGAATATGAATTGTATCTCCATAAAACTGTTAGAAAAGAAGAAGAGGAGGTGAAGGAGGGGGAAGAAGTAGAAGAAGGGGAAGAAGAAGAAGTAGTAGCAGCAGCAGCAGCAGCAGTGGTAGTTGTAGTGACCAGGAGGTAAGGAAGTGGAGAGAACTATTTTGGAAGGAAGGCATTCAGATGTGAAGGAGAAAGGAGAAATGGGAAAATAGGCAAATGTAGTAAGGGAGTGAGAAGGCTTTTTAACACAAGACAGCTTTGGTTACATTTGCTGTTTTGACCCATCTCAAGGCCTCCACCTGTTTGTTCCTTAATTGACAACCATGTTTGTCATTTAGATCCGCGGTGTTCAAAGACCTCTACGACCAAACCTCGGCTCATTCCCAGAGAGCTCTCTATGCCTGGATGACTGGGATTTTGCAGACAGCCTCCAATGCTACTGGTGAGCCTGGGCTTTAAGGGGGGATCACTTTTCAGGGGGAGTCCATCCTTAAAAGTGGTGCTTCTCTAAAGATAAGGATTTGATTTCATTGTTATGTATGATTTTTCTTCATCCTTACCGCCTTCCAGATGTGGCTTATGGAATAAAACACACACGCCATTTCATCAATACACTTTTCACATGCTGAAGGGGCGTCCTGGTTTGCAAGTGGAACAGAAATAATGATGCTATCTTAGATTCAAAGAGAAGCTTTTTAGCAAAGTCATGAGTTCAAAATGTGCATCATAAATCTGTATTAAAGTGGGACACAATAAATTTTTAAAAGGAAATCTAGGCGATAAAGCACAGAAATTCAGCGCTATGTTTCCTGGCAACCAAAGCAGAAATAGGTCAGGATTCATTGATTTTACAGATGTGTATTAGAGGAGTCAAGTTCATGGAGACGGAAAGTAGAATGGTGGTTGTCAGCGGCCGGGGTGGGAGGGAGGAATAGGGAGTCATTGTTTCATGGGGACAGAGTTTTGGTTTTGCGAAATGAAAAAGTGCTGGAAATGGATGGTGATGGCTGCCCAGCAAAGTGAATGCACTTAACACCACTGAACCACACACTTAAAAATGGTGAAGTTAGTAAATTTTAGGTTATGTTTATTTTAATACAATTAAAAAAGGAGGAAAGGATGGCCAAATAGATTAGTAATGCAGACAGAGTCTCAGATGGCTTCAATTTGCTGAATATTTTAATATTTTAAAAAATATTTAAAAATATTTAATAAACTAAATAAAATATTTAATAAAAGAAATAAATATTGTATTTATTTTGAGAGAGATAGAGAGCACAAGTTGGATAGGGACAGAGAGAGAGGAGAGAGCAAGAATCCCAAGCAGGCTTCACACTGTCAGCACAGAGCCCAGTGTGGGGCTCCAAATGAACCATGAGATCATGACCTGAGCTGAAATCAAGATTTGGATGCTTAACCAACTGAGCCACCCAGGTGCCCAATTTGTTGAGTGTTTAATGGAAATAATGTAAACAGAATAAACTTTTAAAACACTTACCAAATCCCATTATGTGTCAGCCACTGGAGATACCAGAGGAAAATAAGACAAGGTCTCTGCTCTCATGGAGCTCTTCTTTTATGGGGGGAGAGTAGGTGGAGGAAAGTTTTTAACTAGCAGATTAAGAAGAGGGGGAGAGAGAACTCAGGTACTGGTAGCTACTGTGAAGAAAATAAAATGGATAAATGCTATGAAGAGGCTGCGTGCTTTCAACCAGAATAGGGCTTGGCAAACGTTTTCTTTAAAGGGTCAGAGTAAATATTTTAAGCTTTGTGGGCCTGTAGTTGGGCTCAGTTATTCAACTCTGATGTCCTGGTGCTAAAGCAGACATTGACAGCAGATGAGCAGGCATGGCCGTGTCCCAGCAAAACCTTCTTTATGGACACCGAAATTGGAATTTCAAACTTGTCACATGTCACAAAATGTTCTTCCTCTTTTGATTTTACTTTCGACTATTTAAAAGTGTAAAAACCAAGCTCGCAGCCTTTACAAGAGCAAGTGGCGGGCTGGATTTGGCCTGTGGGCTATAGTTTGCCAGCCTGTGGACTAAGAAACCAGAGATGACTTGACGTCTGAATTGAGACCAAAATGAGACATGGAATCAGTCCCGTGAGGCACTGGAGGGAGGGCGTGGCAGGCAGGGGGACCCGCAAATACAGAGGCCCTGAGGCAGGAATGAGCTCTGTGATTTGGGGAAACCTAAAGAAAGCCTGTGGGGCTGGAGTATTCTGAGGGCCAGTCAATCCTTTTCCTGGAATTAAGCTCTGAGATTTGTATATAAGGAGCGTTCAACAACAGAATAATCAATGTCTTCAGTGGCGTAGCAGAATTCCCTCTGCCTGATGCATACTTATGGCCTCCAGAAATCTAAATCTTACACTATGTAACCCCAAGACGGCCGCTCAACCTCTAGGCTTCCAGAGTCCTTATTGCCAGAATTTAATTAAAGACAGACTTTCCTTCTAAAGTTCCTCTACATTATGTTTCATTATTATACTAAAGTGGATTAAAACTAATTCTGTTTAGACTTTAAGCTTTTTATTTTTCATGAAGTCCTTAAGGTACCTGGAAATACTTTGGGTGTTAAAAATGTCCCAATCTTAGGGGCACCTGGGTGGCTCAGTCAGTTAAGTGTCTGTCTCTTGGTTTCAGCTCAGGTCATGCTCTCACCATTTATGAGTTCGGGCCCTGTGTCAGGCTCTGTGCTGACAGTGCAGAGTCTGCTTGGGATTCTCTCTCTCTTCCTCTCTCTCTGCCCCTCTCCACTAGCTCTCTCTCTCTCAAAATAAAGAAGTAAACTTAAAAAAAAGAGTCTGTTTCTAAAAAAAAAATCAATCTTGGAGATCCTTGGACTGCAGAAATATAGTTTATGCTTTATAATTTAAAATTAACAACTCAACTTGGTTCTTGCTGATTTCCTGCCCTTCCCCTCCCAAACTCTCTAGTCTTCTGGGACCACCCTTCTAATAACCAAGGCAGATGTCCACTGTCTCTGTATCATTTAGGGAACCCTAGGGTGCTTACCCGTGCTCACCCCAACAGATCTGATTCCTGGGCCGGGGACCGGTTGTTCTTGTGACTTGACCCACACAGCGGCCGACTTTACCAACTCATCTGGGCATGTGAGTCATCACCCGTGGCTTTTCGCAACAGCTCTTGGTGATGGATTCACCGTGCCTTGTAAATGCTCCCCTGCTTCTTCCATTTTCCCCAAATGCCACCAAAATAATGTTGTTGTGTATAAAAGTCTTTTACTGGAGGATTAGAGGCACTGGGGGCTGATTCTAGCTTAGTGAAACTTGACGTCCAGCTAGATCCTGGACATGATTGTTCTTGAAGTCCCACTGACATCCCACTGGTGAGCAATTTCAAATGCCTGAACAGAGTGACAGAGAGAGTCTTCTGGGATTTCCGAGGAGGGAGAAATTACTGATGAGTGAGGAGACAAGACAAGGTGTTAGGAAGGAAGAAATGTTTGAGGTCATTTTTGAAGATGGGATTTTGGAGCGGAAGCGTTAGGGCAAAGGCATTCTGGCTGATAAGAAGGACTCATGTGAGAGAAGATTTGAGGAACATTTGGGGTACATAGGAGGAAGGAGGAGTAGTTGGTTTGGCTCAAGTACAGTAACCTGGTGCTAATCAATAGGGCTGATAATGATTGTTACTGGTAGTAATAAAATAGACTCAAATATATTTCAGACTATTTAGTAAATATATTGCCAGACTATTTAGTAACAGAGTGAACTAAAAGAAAAGCTTATTTTGTGATCGTAACTATTAAAAAATAATCTGCATTTTTAATAAGTTCCCAGGACACTGGTGCTATTGGTCCGGGGACCACACTACTGAATAACCAACCCTCAGGTGGCTGGCATCTGTGATTTGCCTGTGGGTACCAGAGCATCTCACAGGTTGGAGGTGCTCCATGAATGGTTGTTGAATGAATTAATGAACACAAGAAGAAGGAGGTCCTACATCAAAGATGCCTTTGACTATCACATACCAGTGCAAAAGCTTGCTTTTATTTATTTATTTTATTTATTAATTTATTTATTCATTCATTCACTTAACATATTTATTCATTCATTTATTTTTTGCAGATGACTCTGTTTCATGGGTCAGTGCAGAAAACTTATGGATTTTGGGGAGATATATGGTTCACCTATCATTTGAAGAAATTATGAAAATTAATCCTGTAGAAGTAAGTTGGAAAAGTACATTTACATGTCCCCATCACCAAGTCATCTGGATAAAGGTGTGTGTGTTCTAAACCTCTCGTGTTTAGCCAGCCAGTCCAGGTGCCCTGGAAAATTGGATACCCACCTCAGCTAATATATCTTGAGCCTCTAAAGAAAACCCTCGTGTGGTTGGTCATCAGACTGTGGTTAGTGGAGAAGGGCCAAGAAAAGAAGTGTAGACAACCAAGATGCTCTGATGTGAACAAATATGGTATAAAGGAAATGTTGGCTGAGAACCAAAAATCATTTTAGAGTATTTTTGTATCCAGGAAAGGCCAAGGACGATAGTTATAGAGTTTCTGGTTCTTGGAAGCATGAACTCAAATCAAATGAAACATGGATTACAAGCAACTTCTATTTATAGCTACTTCTATTGATTGCTACCTCAGCATGAGCAGTGATTGGATTTTAACTATAGGGTCTACCGTTGAGAAATATATAGGTTCTAAGGTTACTTACCTCACAGGCCAGCCTGTCTCTGGCCTCCTGATGTTGACCTAATGACACTAAAATCTCTGGGCATCATGATTCTGGAAAGCAGTCTCCAAAACATGCCAACAGAGAGGCATTTATAAAGACTTTGAGGCTTGCCTCCAGTTTTTATCTTGTGTGCCTTGACTTTCTCCTGGCCAGTGAGAGAAGTGTTCATATCAGATGGCTGACTTGTTCCAGGGCCAACTGACCCAACGACGTCTGCTTATTATGAAACCAGAGACAGCACCAGGTTTTTCTTTTCAAAAAATTTTAATTGCAGTACAGTTGACATATGCAGGTTCCTCTTTTTACCCAGGAGGCTGAGAATATTTCACATAACTTTCCATTTATTTATTTATCTATTTATTGTTTTTGAGAGAGAGAGAGAGAGACAGAGTGTGAGCAGGGAGGGGCAGAGAGAGAGAGGGAGACACAGAATCTGAAGCAGGCTCCAGGCTCAGAGCTGTCAGCACAGAGCATGACGAGGGACTTGAACCCACAAACTGTGAGATTATGACCTGAGCCAAAATCACTTAACCAACTGAGCCACCCCTAGTGTCCCTAACTTCCAATTTATAATCCTCAGTTATAAAATGGTTAAACCTCACTTTTACTCTCCCAATATTGAGTGAATTTCCAGAAGTCAGATAGAGATTAAATTCTTATGGGAGCTGGGCCCCTGGGGAAGAATTTTTATTATTTATTTATTTATTTATTTATTTATTTTAATGTTTTTTATTTATTTTTGAGAGACAGAGAGAGACAGCGCAAGCAGGGGAGGGTCAGAGAGAGGGAGACACAGAATCCGAAGCAGGCTCCAGGCTCTGAGCTAGCTGTCAGCACAGAGCCTGATGTGGGGCTTGAACCCACGAATCGTGAGGTCATGACCTGAGCCGAAGCCGGACGCTCAACCGACTGAGCCACCCAGGCGCCCCAAGAATTTTTAAGATCAAGAGACCATTTGCAATTTTTCTTCATCATCTAGAAGTGTAGAGAAGAGAGGTGAAGGCACAGAATACCAACACGAAGGGGGAATTTATATGGACAAAGAGTAGAATCCACAAAGGAGAGACAACTTTATAAGCACAAAATATCAGTGAATAGAAAAATAAGAGACTTCAGCCTGACACCCTTGGACCCATAGGCAGAAAATGAACAAGAACAGAAAGACTGAATGGTACATGTAATAAAGTTGACTCTATTTATCTATGTCTTTCTCTCTATATATTTGCATCTTAGCAATGGAACACACACTCCTTTTCATCACCTGAGGCCCATTTGTAAACTAATTCATCTACTTTAAAACACCCCGATTCCCCAAAGTGAAACATTTGTGGACCACATTGTCTGACCTCCATATAACAAGTCTATAAATAAGTGTGCGAATACTAGCTTTCAAAGAGTTCAACTGCTCAGGTATTAAAACGTAATACTTTCCTAAATAGCAGTTGGGTTGAAGAGGAAACCAAAACAGTTGTTAGAGACCATTGAGAAACCCATGACCACAGGAGTTGGGCGTCTTGGAGTCTCTGAGATGGGGTGCAGTGCAGACCGCCAGTGTGGGGCTCTTTGGGGCCATGTCAGCCCTCTTCACCGGTCCTGTCCTTGTCCACCAGATTGGGCTGTTTATCAGCTATGACAATGCCACCAAGCAGCTGGATACAGTTTATGACATCACCCCTGACCTGGCCCAGGCGTTTCTGGAGAGGATCAGCTCTTCCAGCTTTGACATGAGGAATACCTCCACCATTCACAGGCAAGGGGTGGAGGCTCCGGGTCCTCACAGTGGTCTCCCAAGATGTGATCAGAGCACCAACTTCCTCTGAGCAGCAGAAGACCCTGGGAGGGAAGGGAGGCGGCTGGTGTATCTATACAGCCCCATGTCTCTGTGCATGTGAGGGGAGGCATTTCCCCAGAGAAATACCCTCTGGAAGGGTTTGAAAGTGGGGTGAGGTTGAACAAATGCTTTCTGAGCATCTCCTTTGCCAGGCATTTAATGCAGCCTTATCAAGTGCTAAGATTCCAGTTGTGGGCATAGAAATAGAATGTTTTAAATACTCAGTACTCAGTCTATGCCAAGGTAAACGTGTAGTTTCCATTAGGGTGGGTCAAGTATTAGAAATAGCTTTTGGCTCTCCATATTAATGAACCTCTTGTTATCCAGCATCTCAGGTGGGGAGTCCACAGTGATGTCAGCTATTTAGTGATCCTCCAGGAGTGCTTTCCAGCGGAGGCAGACCAGGAGCTGTGTACTTGATGACCCCAGAAAGGGTTTGAATATTAGCAGGAGAGTTTAGCCGTCTCTCCATCGCTCAGGGGCACATGTCATAGTGCTTCCCCTGACATCATTTATCATGTTAAATTTTACCAGAGTCACTTGTAAGGAATGTTCTTATCCGAAACTTAACATCTTCCTCCATCCTTACTAATTTTTACCCATTAGCTTGGGTCCCCTTTTTAGGTGTACACAAAAATAGCTTAGTGGTTAAGAACATGGGACCTGGAGCCAGACTCCCTGGGCTTCATCCTGGCTCTGCCACTTACAAGTTGCCAGATTTTGATTGTGTTACTTTACCTCTCTGTGCCTCCACTTCCCCATCTGTAAAATGGGAGATAATAATCTGCCTACTTTGTTAAGGTCCTTGTAAGGATTATGCACACCTGACACATAGTAGGTGCTCAAGACAGATTAGTTATTCAGTCTTCACTTCCCTTCTTTTCTCATCCAACACTTTTCAAATCCTTCCCTGACCTGGTTGTTCTTCTGTGGACATGTCTGAGCATGTTGGTGTCATTCTAAGAGGGTGGATCGAGGTTGAGCATGGTCAGCCAGGTGGTCCAGCCATGCTGGATTGAATAGATTTCACACTAACTCTAAGAGCATCCCCATTAATGAATCAGTGCCTGGTATCTCTAAGGAAGGATACTAACCAATTAGTATGGCTCTTCCCATTGAACTCTCACATTACTCCTGAGGCCATTGAACTCTCACATTACTCCTGAGGCCCACATTTGTAATATTGTGATGTGAATGATGGACAAAGCCAACCTCCCTTTTATTAAAAACTCAGAGAGGGGCGCCTGGGTGGCTCAGTCGGTTGAGCGTCCGGCTTGGGCTCAGGTCATGATCTCATGGATTGTAGGTTTGAGCCCTGTGTTGGGCTCTGTGCTGACAGCTCAGAGCCTGGAGCCTCTTCAGATTCTGTGTGTCCCTCTCTTTCTGACCCTCCCCTGCACACGCTGTCTCTCAAAAATAAATTAAAAAACATTAAAAAAATTTAAAGCTCAGAGAGACAGGGCTGGACCCTGTACAGTAGTGCACAGTGTGCACTGTTCAGCTGTGCAGTAGCCTTGCAGAGAAGTTAATTTGTTAGATCAAACATCCCATAGAACTGGGCTTCAAATTTTTGTTGGTTTAAATCTATGCTCTTAGCCACCAAACACAGTGCTCCCAGCTAGACCAGGGTTCATATCCCACTTCTGCCCTTACTCTGTTCTGCCTCCTTTTTCTTTCCTTTTGAAGTCACCATCATCTAGGGGTGTAGGTCATAACCATCTTGGAAATAGATGTGCCTCAGAGAAACCCTCAGGGTGGACAAACCTTTTATCTCCATGTGGGAAAATTGGGAGTTTTCTGTGGCCAACTCAGGATCACACTTTCCTTGTGCCCCTTACTGCCCAGGGAAGAGAGCTGGCATAATTGGATGGTTCTAGATTTAAGTCCTGGGTTCACTTCTTGTCTTGGGCAAGTCACTTGACCATGCTGAATCTGTTTGCCCTTCTGTGAAATGGGGCTAAGCGCATCTAGTAGTGCTGCTGTGATGGGGTAATCTGGGTACAGGGATCAGCACAGCCCCTGGCATGTGGTAGCTGCTCTGACCATGACTCTTGGCTCCGTGTGGGATGGGGCTGTGGTTGTGACCCCCAGCTCCGAGCCCCCTGCCAGCACCCTTATCTTCCCACACAGGCTGGGGCTGCTGGTCTGTTTCTACGATGACCTGGACTTGCTGGACGCCGCGGTAGCTCAAGTCCTCCTTCACCAGATGATCAAGTGCAGCCGCCTGAGGGGCTTCCAGGCTGGGGTTCACAAGGTGCGGATGGGGCACAGGGCCCTGGGGAAATGGTCAGAGAATTGGGGAGCACCGTCCTGCGTGGCCTTTGAGAGAAAACACGTGGGGTTAATCAGTATCTAAGTCCACTCACAGCAGATGGCGTCCCCAATCCTGGGGTGGCCTTCAGCAGTGTAGGGGAGAAGCCAGGATAGATCAGGATTCAGGCTGGCCACCTTGAACTTAACTGTGCATAAGGACCCCCTGGGGGTCCTAAATGTGGATTGTGATTCAGTGGTTCTGGGTGGAGCCCTGAGTGGAGAGTGCCTCCAGGCGATGCCGAAGCAGCTGGTCCAGTGACCGGGCTGAGAACAGCAAGTAGATAAAAGCCGGGTTCTCAGCCTGGCTCTGCATTAGCAGCCCTCAGCCAGCTCGGTCCCGAGATCCTCCAGGCACAGGTCAGAGGTGTGGCCTGGGAATAGTATGTGTTAAAAGCTCCTCACATGATTCTAGTGCAGCCTTGGTTCAGGTGACCTGATCAGAGTGTCTTTGTTGAGTTCCTAGACCAAAGCTCTGGACGGACTGACACAGGCTGTTTCTCACGTACCTTCTCCCTCCATCTCTCTCTCCTTTCTTCCCGTAAAGTCTCAGTTCTGCCCTGCTTCTCTCACTTTTTTGTTTCTTGTCATTTTTTTTAAGTTGAAAAGATGATGTAAGAACAATATTAAAGAAAAGGTTGGTAATACCATCAATAACCCCACAGCAGCTTTACATGTGTGACTGACTGTAAGATCCCCAATCCCATTTGACATTTGACACAGTCATTGTTATCTTGATCAGTGCATATTTTTAAAATTTATTTTTTTAAATGTTTATTTTTGCGAGAGAGAGAAAATGAGCATAAGTGGAAGAGGGGCAGCGAGAGAGGGAGACACAGAATGTGAAGCAGGCTCCAGGCTCTGAGCTGTCAGCACAGAACCTGACGCAGGGCTTGAACTCACAAATGGTGAGATCATGACCTGAGCCGAAGTCACACGCTTAACCAACTGAGCCACCCAGGCACCTTGCATATTTTTATTTTGAAGGAAAAGAATCTCTCCCAAGCAAACTCAAAGCAAACAAAATAAATGTATTTTAAGGCCACAGGTGTTGCCATGGCTGCACAAAAAGGAAATCCGATTAAGATATGTTTCCTGTGGGATCACCTAGCCAAGTACTTCTCAAGCCAGAGGGTGAATCAGAGTCACCTGGAGGGCTTATTAAAATACAAGTTGCTGGGCTTCTTGCTCAGACTCTCTGGTTCAGGAGGGCGGGGGCAGGGCCTAAGAATCTGCATTTCTAACAAGTATTCAGGTGATATTGCTCATCAAAGACCACAGGGCTTTGAGAAGCCCTGCTCTAGCACATTCCTGAGTCTTACAGATGTGGAAGCTGAGGTCTAGGGAAGAACAGCTGTGGAAAGTCGGAGAACCCAGGGGCTGCGACAGCTGTTTCTTTCGCTTCTCTCTGCTGCCCCCCAGTGGCCATTTCAGTATTGCCTGGTGCACTTTTTTTTTTTTAATAGTTTATTACCAAGTTGGTTTCCGTATAACACCCAGTGCACTTCCCCACAAGTGACCCTCTCTGGTGCACTTGTTTGAGAGGAATATATTCTTACAACCTCAGGTGTTAAAACATTTCAGTATTGCCTGGTGCACTTTTTTTTTTAATAGTTTATTACCAAGTTGTTATTTTGTACAGAGCTCATGTTACAATAGATAATTTTGTCACCTTTACTGGAAGGAGTTATGAAACACACTTAATATATAACTAAACAGGTATATTAAAAATAATTGTTAAGGAGATCTCAGAAACATTAAAACATGTATAAAGACAGTTTCCAGTAAAAAACAGAAAATTCCACTTCCATCCATATTGCAACTATGTGAAAGTTACATGCTATAGTTTACTTATAATGTATATATTTATAAAGGCATCAGAAGTCTTAGATACGTGTATACCCCATTACTTTAATTAATCATAGTTATTTTTATGAGGTAGGATTTTTAGGAGATGTTTACTTTGTTACTGTTGAGAATTAGTTTTACATGGATTCCATATTGTCATGAAAGCACCATGGGTATTTCATGAAAGAAAAACAGACATGTGCATGGATGCAGGGTTCAAGGTCACAGAAGAAAAATAGAGGGTATGAGAATGTGGTGGGATTATGGATAAAGTGAACAAAATTTCCTCCTGCCATGCATTAAGGCTGATTTAATAGAAAATTAATATTTTAATGAAGCACAAAGTGATTTTGCGGCATGTTAAGGTCAAGGCCAGAGGAGGTGATGTTCTCAGTGGGGCAACTGTTTGTCTTGCCAGGGCTTGCCAGCAGGGGGGAGGGGGGAGGCAGGGGCGGTGGTAGTGGTGCCCTGACAACCCCAGGCTATAGTCAGAGGGAGCCATGGTCTGTTTGTTCTCGACCCTCATTCCAGCTTGCTCCCCTTCTAGCTCAAAGCCAGCCTCCTGGACATTGCCACGGAGAACCAGACCCTCAATGAGACTCTGGGCTCTTTGTCAGATGCGGTTGTGGGCTTGACCCACAGTCAGCTGGAATCCCTCTCTCCCGAGGCTGTGCACGACGCCATCTCTACCCTCAACCAGGTCTCAGGCTGGGCCAAGAGCCAGGTCATCATCTTGTCTGCCAAATACTTGGCCCATGAGAAGGTCAGTTGGAGCTTTGAACTCTTTTTTAATGCTCTGAGACCCGGGGGCCAGTGACACACAGTGAGGGTGGTCAGTCAGTAAGAAGGAAGTGCGGAGGGGGACTTGCTCTGCCATTTACTAGCTGTGGGACACTGGACAATTGGCTCAACTTCTCTTTGCCTCATTTTCCCTATTTGTAAGATAACAGTAGCACCTCTGCTGCAGGATGGCTGCAAGGATTATGTGAGTCAGTGCACAGGAAGGGGTTGGAACATGTGACCTTGAGGATGAGCTCAGGGAGTGGTAGTAGCTACTGCTGTGCTGTTGGCAAAGTGTGGGATCCATCCCAGGATTTCCTTGTTGTTGCTAAGGCTGCGAACACATCCCTCATCTTGGGATGAGAGATAATGCTACTTTTTATTCATGTTGGGCTGCAGGGAGGGAATTGTTCCCATAGAAGATTCTGTTTGGAGGGGACAGGAGCTATAGATGCTCCTGGGGTGGGAAGTGAGAGTTTTTCCTGGGGCAATCATCTCTCTGCCCTGCGCTTAGTAGAAGGGGCTCCAGAGACCTGAGCCCCTAAACATTTCGGTGTCCTGCTCTTTCTGTCTCATTGCCATGTCCCGGGATGCAACTAGTTCATGAGGATTGGATCGGGACCAATTCCAAAATGACAATAATAACAAATATTCATCAAGTACGTCCTGTGTGCCAGGTTCGGGTCTAAGCGAGTTAGTCCTTCAGTGTTCCGAACAACTCTGTGAAGTCAGAAGTGTGCTATAACCTTCATTTTCCATGTCAGTCACGAGAGGGACAGAATGTGTAAGGGAATTGCCAAGGTCACATAAAAGGGACACAGGATGTCTGGCTTCAGAGTCCACTTTCTGACTCAAGGCCAAGGCTAGCCCATTCTTGTGTCTTCTAGCCTCTTGGAGGCTTTAGTTTGACGTCTTGGTAGCCCTTCTCTGTTTTGCCTGGGGCCACATGAGTCCATGTGCACAGTTCTCTGAATCTGATTTTAGGGAGCTGAGGGAGACGGTCTTATTCCTCCCAACCCTGGACAAAGTGGCTTGTCTTCCCTAGTGTCCACCTCTTCCTACAGAATAGTTGGGCCACTGTTACGAAGAAGCCAAGAGCTCAAAAGGTCTTGCTTTCCTGGGGGACAGTAGAGACTATCCATTCTACAGAACATAACAGGGAAACCATTCAACTGGCTCTTTGTAGAACTAAGGAATGAATGTCCCAAGTTGCATGGAAACCATCTAGCATCTTTATCTAAAGAAAGGAGAAAAAACCAGTATAGTTTCTGATAGGACAGATAGCTACAATCATATTTGTCATAAAATATCAGATCCTGAAACTTTTATTTTTTCTTAAATTTCCAAATGTGTATTTACTTTTTGAGGGGGTCAGGATGGGGCGCGCGAGAGGGAGACACAGAATCCAAAGCAGGCTGCAGCATCTGAGCTGTTATCACAGAGCCTGATGTGGGGCTTGAACTCATGAACCATGAGTTTATGACCTGAGCCAAAGTCAAACACTTAAATGACTGAGTGACCAGGCGCCCCCCAAAGCATTTATTTATGTCTTTTAAAAACATTTTTATAATGTTTTTATTTATTTTTGAGACAGAGACAGAGCATGAGAGGGGAAGGGGCAGAGAGACAGGGAGATACAGAATCTGAAGCAGGCTTAAGGCTCTGAGCTGTTAGCACAGAGCCTGACGTGGGGCGCAAACCCACAAACGTAAGATCATGACCTGAGCCGAAGTCGGAGGCTTAACTGACTGAGCCACCCAGGCACCCCAATATTTCTTTATTTCCACTCAGAGCTTCTACATGGAGATAAATGAGCAAGGGGCTTTGCTATGCCATGTGACATTATGAGGCGCACAGGCTGTACTGAGAACCCCACGACCCAACATCAAGGGGCAGCTGCTGGTCAGTTCTTGCCAGTCGTTGCCAATGTGGACCCAGTATTCCTTGGTGTTCGGAGTTTTTAAAAAAAAATCAGACTCAAACCTGGATTTTAATGGAAATTTACCCAATTAAGTTTTTTTTTTTAGTTTATTTTTTTATTTAGAGAGAGAGAAAGAGAAGCCTAAGCAGGCACTGTCAGTGCAGAGCCCAACTTGGGGCTCAAACTCATGAACCGAGAGATACAGTCTGAGCCAAAATCAAGAGCCAGACGCTTAGCCAACTGAGCCACCCAGGTGTCCCTAAATTTCCTCAGTTTTTAAATGTTGTCAGCTAGGTCAAATTGAACACATACACAAAACCCTATCTCCTGCCCAGCTGTGGTGCACAGATCATCACTTTTTGATATTCGTACTGTGGTCTCGGACAGCAGGGTACGTCCCTTGGCAGAGCACTTGGCTCCTGTGTTGTGTTTTGATATCACCTCCCTTTTCTGATAGGAGGAAGGAAGATCTGGCGGGGGGGCAGCATGTGTCCTGTTCACCATGGTGCCCCTAGCGCCCATCCAGATACCCAGCATGCAGTGGGGCAAGTGTCTGCCAGGTGAGGAACCAGAACAGACCCTCACGCTTTTCGTGGCCGCTCTTGCCAGGTGCTCTCTTTCTACAACGTCAGCCAGATGGGCGTGCTGCTGGCTGGGGTTGGCACTCAGGCCTTCTATGGCATGGATCGCAGGGACCTCTTGCAGGTCCTGAGAAGCACGATCTCCCTGCATGTGACCGACCTGTCACCTACCCAGCAGCAAGGCATTCTTCGCAAGGTGAGAGGAAGACATCTGGTCCCCAGCCATGTGGCTCACAGAGTATGTGGTTTTGGGGTGTTGTGAGTGGGCATGACTTTGGGCTGTTGACTCGGAGCTGGGGTTAGCGCAGTCTTTGGTGAGGGAGCATTCTGAACCTAGGTGATGTCTTCTCCTGGTGCCCACCTTCCCTCCTTTCCAGAAAGAGCCCTTTGCGTCACACTATATTTCTTTGCAGACATGTGCTTTCCTTCAGTTGACTCTGGAAGACTTTTCTTAAATTAGGTTTCTTGATGTAATAATTTTTTGAAAGTTTGTTTTTCAAATCTAGAAATGAATCCGGAAGTTCCTGGAGTGCTCCTGAAAGCCCCTTCCATGATCCAAAGTCACATCCCTGATACTCCTTCTCACTTGGCAGTGGGTCTTTGGGGGATCCTATTATATCAGACTTGCTATGTCCAGTTACAAAATCTGTTAGGAGACCAAACTTAAGGAGTCTGGCTTAAAATACAATAACACGTTTGGTTAAAATAGCATGTGTTCTAGAATAAGACAGACTTGTGTTTGAATCTTTGAATCTTACTTATCAACTGTCAAGCAGTTACTTATTAAGCCTCAGTTTTCTTACCTGAAAAATGGGGGTATGGGTAGTCCCCCACCTCACAGGGTTGCTGAGCAGATATGCTGAATGTTATGGCCTGTGAGTCACTGACACAGTGCCTGGGCCTTGCACAAAGCTCAGTGCACCTTCTACGAGGTTGTCATTACGTTTATTCTCACTCTTGGCAGATGAGTGAAGCAGGAGATACTGCCTCAGGCATTGTGGAAATACAAGGGGCTTTCTTTAAGGAAGTATCTCTCTTTGATTTACGGAGGGAACCCGGATTTAACACAACAGTCCTAAAGGAAAAGGAGCTTCGGAGGAGTCAGGTATGACCACTAAGGATTCTGACACCAATCTGTGTGTGTGTGTGTGTGTGTGTGTGTGTGTGTGTGTGTATGTGGTTGAGGGCAGGGGGGGCTCCCACACCAACAAAGAATTCTCCAACATCAGCAGAGAATTGTGGAAGTCCCACAGTTCAGCTCCGTTCTGACACTGTATACTGGTGATAGTGTCCGGTCCCACAGGGTAAGGGTTCAGTCCTATAATACTATACCGCTGCCCCTCAACAGCAGGTGCCAGTCCTCAGTCTTGGCTGTCCCCAGTGCTCGTGACCTCCCAGCTGTAGATTGAAGGTTCCAACGACCCTGCTGCCCCCACTTTTGTTTGATTAATTTGGTAGAGTGGCTCACAGAATTCAAACATGTTACTAGATCATCGGTGTATTATAAAAGAATAGAACTCAGGAACAGCCAGATGGAAGAGAGGCGTAGGACAAGGTGTAGGAGGGAAATGCTTCCACACCCTCTCCAGATGCGCCACCCTCCCAACACCTACACGTGTTTAGCAACCAGAAGCTCTCTGAACCTGGTGCTTTTGGGTTTTTATGGAGGCATTATTATGTAGGCATGATTGATTAAGTCATTGGCCGTTGATGATTGATTCAACATCCAGCCCTTCTCCCCTCCCTGGGGTTGAAAAGTTCCAACTCTCTAATCCCATGTTTGGCTCTCCCAGGTACTTTCTGGAAGTTATTCATTAACTTAACATAACAAAAGACACCTTATTGGCTCTCCTCACTTAGGAAATTCAAGGATTTGTTTTTTTTTTTTTAATTTTTTATGTTTGTTTATTATTGAGACAGAGAGAATGGGGGGAGGGGCAGAGAGAGGGAGACACAGAATCTGAAGCAGACTCCAGGCTCTGAACTGTCAGCACAGAGCCTGACTCAAGGCTGGAGCCCACAAATTGTGAGATCATGGCCTGAGCCAAAGTCAGATGCTTAACTGACAGGGCCACCCAGGCGCCCCAAGAAATTCAAGGGTTTTAACTAAATACCGTATGTCTTATTAGAAATCACAATGTCACAACTGCGTTGCCCACATCACTCCTGGATTTCTGACTCTCTTCCTTGTGGAAAAATTCTGTGTTAAGGTTAATTTGTAAAAGAGATTTATTTCCGTGTGATTAAAGTCAGGAGGCAGAACAGCGTAGTGTTAAGAAACTGGAGAAGACCTGAGTGTGTATTTGGGTGTGGCTATCTATCAGTTAACTTTGTGTTTGCCTTCCTCTCACTCAGCCTTAGTTTTCTCATGTGCGAAACGGGGATGATTTCTTGAGAGTCAGTGATACAAGTTGTATCTTTATGCCCCCGGGCACGTGGCAGTGTGCTCTAACTATTGGCGGTTGTCACCTGTATTGAGTGCTGCCAGAGCTGCTTGGGGAGGCCTGTGCTTTGGGCCAAGCCTCTTCGAGCTCTCTGGACTTTCATTCAATCAACTCTGCATTTTATCCACTGGTCAGGGGTTGAGGCCAGGCCCTGTTCACATTGCTGGGGATGCAGCCCCGAACAAAGTAGATGGAACGGCCTGCCCTTCCGGAGCTTCCATCCTGGGAGGGAGGGAGGCAGACAGGATGCAAGATGAGTGAGTAAAACCCACGCTCTGCTAGATGATGATGTGTGCTTAAGGAGGACCTAAGTCAGAGTGGGGAAGGGGCTCGAGAAGGTGGGCAGCGGCTCTTTTCAACGGGGTAGCTGGAGACGACCCACCCTGCGCTCAGAGGTTAGGGAGGAGCTGATCTTCGGGACCCTGGGGGACACCATGAAGACTGCCTTCTACTCTGGATGAGGCGAGGAGCCCTTGGAGGGCCTGAGACGGATGTACTCTGACTTTTGTTTGCATTGAATCCCATAACTGCCGCACAGTGACTGAACGGAGAGCACGAGTGGAGCAAGGGGACCGGTCAGGAGTCGTGTAATCCTGATAAGACAAGTGGCTTGGACTAGGTGGTGGCAACGCGGGTGGTGACCAGTGGTCGCATGCTGGATGCATTCTCATAGGGCTGGCGCTGGCGGCGTCTCTCTCCACCTGCATGTGGTCTCTCCGTGTCGTGGGCTGAATGGTACCCTTGCCAAATATATGTCCACCCAAAACCTGTGCGTGGGGACATGGGCTTATTTGGGAAGAAGAGGTTTTGCAGATTTAATTCAGTTAAGGATCTCAAGATGAGAACAGTCTCGGTCATCTGAGCAGGCACTAAATCTAGTGACAGGTGCTCTTACAAGAGATGACCATCCAGGTGGTAGGGAAATGGAGACAAAAGGGATTGGACGGGCACACAGAAGGCTGAGTGAAGGCGAAGACAGAGACCCGAGTGACATAGCCATAGTTGGGACCTCTTGGAGCCACCAGAAGCTGGAAGAAGGCAGGAAGGATTCTCTCTACAGCCTTTGGTGGGAGCTGGGCTCTGCTGGCACCTTGTTTTCCGATTTCTAGCTTCTAGAACTCTGCATGAATGATTTCTATTGTTTTCAGCCACCAAGTTCACGGTAATTTGTTACTGCAGCCCTAGGAACTGCATGCATCCACATGCGGGGTGGCTGGCTTTCTGTGGGTGGTTCAGGACTCCCAGCAGAGAGATTCGTGAGAAGCCATGTCACCTGGGTGACTTCACCTTGGGGAAGTCACCTGGCATCACTTTTGCTTTGCTGTATCTTTGGAGGCAGTCAACAAGCATCCCCTGCCCCCAGCTTCATGTAGAGAGGACATAGACTCCATCTCTTGGTGGGATAGTGGTTCTGAAAGGTTCTAGAAGAGCATAATTTGCGGCTACTTCGAAAAACATATCCTGCCGCAGGTGTCTTCCAGACGTTTTTGTCTCAGCAAGCGTGACGATGGCGTGACCGTTTCCTACGATGGGGAAGACTGTAGGAGGGTCCCGGAACTTGATCCTATGCTTGAGGAGATATTGGGGCCACACACAGAGCTTCAGGAACTTCCCTCCCTCACTGTTCCTTTCTCCTGGGTCTGGCTGCCACGTGAGAGGTGCCTCTCCCTAATGCTGGCTCATAACTTATTCTGTTTGGGGAATTATGTTCAAAGTTTCAGAGTCTATAAAGTAGATGAATGTCATACTTGATCGCATCTGCATGTTAGGTGTTCTGTAAAATTATGTTCCTTAAAGCAGACGGCTCCCCTGCCTGCTAGGTATTGTTCTTCTAGAGTGCCCATCTGGGAGGGCTGGCGGGGAGCGTGTGCTGCAAGCAGGAGTTACTTTACTGATGGTACTTTCTAGACCATCCTGGTCTCTACATCTGTCTCTTCTGCTTTTGCTTCCTGGGAGCTAGCAGGTGGGCTTGGAAATAGGGGCTACGGAGGGTCCTTATCTGGTCAGTGGCTTCATAAAGCATAGAAAGTAAACCTCCAGCCATGCTGCCTGATAGCTTTGCTCCTCATTGGGTCCTCGAGCATTAGGAATCCCCTGGGTGTGGTAGCGTGGGTTCTGCAGTTACTCTGACACCAGTGTACATCCCAGTTCTACCACCTGGTCATTGTGTGGGCCTGGGTAAATAACATAGCCTGTTAAGCCTCCATTTTCCCCATCTGTAAAATGGGATCATAGTGTGTCTTCCTCAAAGGGCCTCACTGTACTGGGCACACACTATGGTCATCATGGTGAGTAAGTGAGTGCTCCATCCATGATGTCAACTATTCTCTTCCCTCAGGCCTTGTTCCTGTATGAGCTCCTGTCAAAGGTGACCAGAAGGCCTGAGGGGCTCCTGAGGTAGGCGGATGGGGTCAGCATGGGGCTGACAGGCCCTTTTGAGCCTAATTTCCCAGGAGGGAGAGTTGGGCAGTCCTGTCTACAGCCTGTGTCCCATAGACCTGCCTTCTCTAGCCCTTCTTTCCTCTCCCTTCCCCAACCCCTTTTTTTTCCTTGAGAGAGAGAGAAAGAGTGCACATGTGCAAGCATGCCCATGAGCAGGGGAGGGGCAGAGGGAGAGGGAGAATCGCGAGCAGTCTCCATGCTCAGTGCAGAGCCTGATTCGAGGCTTGATCCCATGACCCTGGGATCATGACCTCAGCTGAAAGATGCTGTGATGCTTAACTGATAAGAGAGTCGGATGCTTAACTGATAAGAGAGTCGGATGCTTGACTGACTGAGCCACTCAGGCGCCCGTTCCCACCCCTCTTCTCCGGGTCCTTTGTTCTGTTTTCCAGCATAGGGCAGCTGGTCAAAGGCCTGACGTGCTCCCACATCGATGCCATGAGTGTGGACTCCTTTCTGACCCATTTCCACCATTTTGAGAACAACCTCTCCCTGCTCTCACCATATCAGGTACCGTCATAGCACATTCATGCCTTGAATTCTCTCTCCTTGCCCCCAGTCGTGGGCCTGGATGGACTGTGGTGGCTCAAGATACTTGTGTCAGGATTATTCCCATGCAGGTGATGATATGGGGCCAGATACTGAGCCAGATTTCCTCCAGTTTCTCTTTTAAAAGCTCCAGATAACCTGCCTCTACAGCCAGAGCTTCGACAGATGGGTCATTCCATACTGAGATCTGAACATTAAAATCCGGTGGTAGGGTATACCATTTCTCATATTCCTAATTATGTCCTCCTGAGACTGAAGGTCATTCCCTCCTTCCCAGCCTTTCCAGAGGTAACCTGGAGTAGGAACAATACTCTATTGAGAGTACTTTTTTTTTAATTTTTTTTTTTTAATTTTTGAGAGACAGAGAGAGACAGTGCGAGCAGGGTAGGGTCAGAGTGAGAGGGAGACACAGAATCTGAAGCAGGCTTCAGGCTCTGAGCTGTCAGCACAGAGCCCGACACAGGGCTCGAACCCACAAACCGTGAGATCATGACCTGAGCCGAAGCTGGCCGCTCAACCCACTGAGTCACCCAGGCGCCCTGAGAGTACTTTCTTCATCATTTAATACTTCATTTTCTAAATGGTTAGGGAGGCTCTTTAACCCTTTGGGGAGACCAGAGGCAGACACTGACTTTTCACTGGAACTAAGCAAGTAAAGATAGGCCTTGGGAACAGCATTTGGACTTGAAAGTGTAAACCACTGGCGGTATGGGGTCCAGAGAGGGTGAGCGGGCAGTTGTACAAGGTATCTTCCTGACTCAGGCCTTGCGTGTTGCAGATACGAATGCAGAGTTTCCAATCTCATTGTCTCTCGTCCAGAGAGACGTAAAGCTTGGTATATAATCCTTTGAAGTCGTTGGAGGGCTGCAGAAGTTTCACAAAGCTTTTCTCTTCCCTTGGAGTATCCATTGTGTCACTGGTTCTCAAATGTGAGCGTCAGCATTGCCTGGAAGGCTGGAGTTGTTCGATGGGTATTAAGTTTCACTGTGGCTACATGAGTAAGTTCTAGAAATCTGCTGTGCACAGTGTGCCTATAATTAACAAGATGGTATTGTGCACTTCAGAATTTGTTAGGAGGGTAGATCTCACGTTAAGTGCTCTTGCCACAAAAACCGAAACAAAGGGGCACAAGGAAACTCTGGGAGGCGTCGGATGTGTCTGTTACCTTGATTGTGGTGATGGTATCATGGTGTTTGCATGTGTCCAAACTCATCAGAGTGTACACATTACGTATGTGCAGGTCTTTGCATATCGATATTTCTCAGTAAAGCTGTTAAAAACACACACAGATTAAAAAAATAAAAACCAACACAGATCCCAGAGCCTCACTGGCAATTTCTCTTCCCTTCCAGTAAGGCCAGGGTGAAGCTTCCTAATTGACATTTCTAGCAGTTTCCTGGTGAGAACTATTGAACCGTATTAAAAGTCTGGCCCCGGTGGGGAGGAAAGCAAATTATTTCCATAACCTGGACCCCAGCATGGTTGTGTCCTTTGTAATCATCTCACTGATCCAATGCGTGGAGGTCAGACCCACGTTGAGGAAGACCTACGTGTTCAAGGAGGAAGAATTATCCTGACAAAGCTCCTGGCCTTGAATCCTCGCAGTCTCAGGACCTTCAAATACCAATTAATTAGAAAATTTGCCTCTATTGTTTACGTTTTTGCTGAAAATACATAACTATCATAAAAAATAAAACAATATAGAGAGAGCAAAGTTTCCCCACGTTTTCCCTGGAGCCGTGACTCTCAGAGACTGTTTGGTCAAATCTGGAGACACATTCGGGGAGACAAATCTGGAGACACTCCTGGGGGAGATGCCACCGACATCTAGTGAGTAGAGGCCGGGGCGCTGCTTTCTAACTGCACTGCAGCCCATACCCAAGGACTCTCCAACCCAAAATGGCAAAGGAGAGTCCTTGCTCTTAGGTAACCACAAGGAAAAGTTTGTTAGGGACTTGGAGAGTTTTTTTGTGTGTCTATAAAGCATATGAACGTGTAATTAAAAAAACAGGAATGAGTTCATACTATATACACTGTTCTGTTTAGCTCTCTGTAACACGGGTGTATGTATATAAAATAGAACCTGGCCAGCACTCCAGTGTTAATAGATACAAATCTATCTTATTGACACAAAATAGTTGCACAGCATTCAGTTATATGGATATACCACAGCTTACGTCACCAGTCCCAAACCCAGTCAAGTTATATCTCTGTTAAAAGGTAAACTGAGGATTATTAAACATTCTAAGAGTTAATCTGAGCAAAAAATCAATTGGAATCTGGCAGCGCCGACAGGAAGTGGTTTGGAGGGCTCTGGAAGGACTTCCGTCGAGGAGGCAGAGGAAGGAAATTATTTGCCTGGCTGTAGCTTTACTTAGCTCTTTGTGATGGTTGTTGTTAGTGCTTTGATATCCTCGCCTGAGGCACTCACAGACTTGGAATTTGGTGTGCTTACCTAGGGCACCCTGTCACTAGGGCCACATTAGTTTAATGGCCTTCTTCAATTAATCTAACATCTTATTTCCTTGCAGTTATAAGCAAAACAGGGGAGCATTCTCAGACTTAGATTTTTATATTCCCTTTGTGATCGCCTCAGTTTTCTCATCCATAAACTGGGCACAGTAGTGGTACCTACATCGTAGGGTGTTCCATCAAATAGAAAGTGAGCACATACCGAGCACTTAGCACGATGCCTGGCCCACAGAAAGCACAGTCTGTGTTTGCTCTTATTACTACTGGACTGAATTCCTAGAGCTGCTTTAATCTTTCAGGTTAATTGTTTGGCTTGGAAATACTGGGAGGTCTCCAGATCCTCTATGCCGCCCTTCCTCTTGGCTGCTCTGCCGTAAGTGAACATTGGTTCCCCTCTCTGGCCCAAGAGTGAGATTGGTGGGAGTCATCCAAGTCATCTGCCCACGGATTTTTGTGAGGAACCAGAGACAGAGTGGAGAGGGCCAACCACGGTTAAGCCCTTGCAAATCAGGATTTAAAGTCAGAGTCCCACATAGATATTTCAGACAGATGCTCTTGTTTTTTTCTGTTATTTAAAAACCATAGCCAAAGCAACCCAAGCCTGAGTGAATGCCTGTGACACAGGTCCCATCTGGGCTGGCCTCTCAGTTGTGCCCAGGCTCCAGAGTGGTCAGGGCTGATGTGAGTCCTGGGGATTTCTCCTGGTATCGGTGGGCTTTCCAACCTGGGAGGGGGCAGCCCTGCTTTTCAAACATGGTCTGGACACTATTTCTTTTTCTCTTTATTTCCCTCTTCTTTCTCTTGTTGTTAATTGTCTTCATTTATTCAAAAAGTATTTACTGAATGCTTACTGTGTACTAGTCCTCAAAGATAATTTATTTTCCCCCTTATAAGAGCTCACAATCTTGGGGAGGGGAAATAGACAAGCATAAGTCAATTATAATGTCAAGTTTCTATTTGGTTAAAAGGGATAGAGCCTTAACTCAACCTGGCTTAGACAGTAAATTGAAAGTCCAGAGACAGACTTCAGGCATGACTGGATCCAGGAGCTCAGCAGTCTTTTAACCCAACTTTCCTCCGTAGGCTTCTCTATCAGACAGCTTCTTTCTCTGTGGTGGTGTCTGGCTGATCCAAGATTATGTACTGGTAAAAAGACTTGTTATTCTCATCCTTCTCAGTAAGTTTTGAGTTTGAGATTAGGGGAGATGGGTAACTTTGACTAGCTTAGTTTGGTATTGCACCCGTGGAGCCAAGAGTGAAGTGGGGTCCACTCCTGACCATAAATGAAGAGGGTGATTCTCTAAGAAAGCCAGGTGCTGCTACCATGGGAAGGAGTGACAGGCACAGGGCACAGAGGGGGACGTATCTCCTCCAGACTGGAGAGTCAAAGGAGACTAAATTAAAGCTCAGAGAATGAGCTGGGGTTTCAGAGTTCAAGATGGACGCTCCAGGCAGGATGTTTGGTTCAGGGAAATGCTCTAGGGAATGCAAGATGTGTGTGTGCAGAGTAGTTGGGAGACAGAAGGCCAGAGAGGTAAGGGACAGTCAAATCAGGGAAGGCTTGTGTGACTCTGTTGAGGTATTTATTCCTGCTGTATTCTGGGCACAGATCTTAGATTTATGTTTCAGAGAGATCGTTACCTCTGTCTATGTAGCGAATGGAGTGCAGGGGGCCTGGCTGGAAGCAGGGAGACAGTGAAAGCTTGTTTCTATAGCCTGGACCTTGGCGTGGCTGTTTCCTTCCACTCCTCCACATCGCAGCTTAAATACCTCTGGCTTAGGATGGGCTCCCAGCTGTCCTTGCTGTCACCCTCCACTGCAGAGCCATTTTCATTTATCACTGGCTGACATGGCCTATTCTATTCACTGGTTTCTGTTGTCTTTACCCTACTGGGATGAAGCATCCTGAGAGCAGGCTCCTGCCCCTCATGTCGTGGTCATGGCCAGTACAGTGCCTGGCATGTAGCAGATATTTGCTGAATGAACCAAGAGATAAATCAGATCACAGTGCTGTGAATGGAGAAGGAAGAACAGATTTGAGTAATGTTAACTTGGTAGCGATGACAGATTTGGGGATATAGGGGAAAAGACAGCTGGGATGGTGTAGAGGAGGACGAACATGTAGAATTTGGTTTTAGAACAGTCTAGTGGTCATGATGAGTAGTCCGCACGGGTCTAGAGCTGTTTTTCTCAGCCTTTGTTCATTATTGCCTTCCTAAAGGGAACAATTTAATTTCTCCTGAATGAGAGACTTTACCAGGAATAAGATTTTCTTGAATAGAGTTGAGCATTAGTGGGTCACAAATCATTATAACAACTAAGATTTTTTTTGTTGTTGTTCCCTCTCTCTACCTGAACCAGTTTTCCCCCCTTCAGGGCCATATTGCCTCTGTTAAGAATACATGATCAGGAGTTCGGGGGATTCTGAACTGGAGATGCCAGAATTCGGTGTCATTTCTCTTACTTTGTCTGCTCTCTCCTTGTCTTTCTCACTTTCTTTTTTATTCTCTCTTCTTTGTCTCTTCCTTCTGCTTTTCCCCTTTCTTTCCCTTCATCTCCCCTCAACCAGTCCATCAGTTAGTGTTAACATATGTTTATGAAGACCCCATTCTCTGATCATTGCTACTGGGAAGAGGAGCATTATGGGAGTTGGCTTCCCGTCCACAGGAGAGGGGCATGGTGGGAAGAAGAGCGTGATGGGCGGGAGGCTTGCTACCCACCAAGAGGAGCCACATCCCTGGGGAGAACAAACGTTTAAAGAGCGGTCCTGGGATAAGCTCTCGGGCATGTGAAGGCTGATCTCAGGGGCAAATGCAGAATAGCCACTGTTCCCACCCCCTCATTCTTCCATCTCTTTACAGGGCTCGCTACCTGGCTTCTGTCCCCGCTTCCCGGTGTGTGCCCTTGCTGATCAGCCTGGGGAAGAGTCGGTTGGAGTCCTTCGTTTTAGATTCCCACAAGAAGAATTCAGTCCTTAGGAAGGTACAGCAGTGCCTGGTAAGGAAACTCCTCCTGGTTGACACCTTCCCTGGTGTCCCTTCCCTTCTGGGTGTCTGTGGCCATCCTGGGGAGCCTTCAGGGGGTCTGGCGTGGTCTGGAGCTTGCAGTGATGGCCAGAAGTCTGACTTGGAGCCCTGTTTGGGACAGTCTTGGCCATTGGTTTTGAGGACTGTCATCCTAGGGCTTGAATGACCAGAGACTGCTCTGGAGGACTAGAAAGATCACAATACATGAGGTCTGGATCTAGGCTGGTCTCTGGCAATGATTGTTTATATGGCTTTCAGGAAGCCACTTCCCCTCTCTGAGCCTCAGCCTTCTCATCCCTAAGATGGGTGCAAGAGCACTTCCTGCACAGAGTTACTGAGGGCGTGAAATAGGCAGTGTATTGTTCAGAGCCCAAAGGGCAGACTGAATGTGAATCCTAGCCTTGCCATTGGCTGGCAGTTTATCTTTGAAAAAGTGGGTGATATGGTTTGTGGGTTTGAGCCCCTGTTGGGTTCTGTGCTGACAGCTCAGAGCCTGGATCCTGCTTCAGATTCTGTGTCTCCCTCGCTCTCTGCCTCTCCCCCACTCATGCTCTATCTTTCTCTGTCAAAAGCAAATAAACATTAAAAACATTTTTTAAAAAGTGGGTGATATTAGTCCTTATCTCTTAGAGTTACTCTGAAGATGAGGATTAACACCTGGCATGTATTAAGCACTCAAATGTTATCTACTTTGGTCATTTGGGGAAACAGCCTTAGAGGCTTTCTAGGCCCGTACAGTTTGAGGTGCTGTTTTTATCATTGTTGTACTATTATTACAATCCTACAACTCTGAACTCTGTTGGTAAGTTGTTGAACTCTGGGGTAACCTCCAAGCAGAGGCACCAAGGATGACGTGAACCTCATTTATGGAGTGTTCACCATGTGCCAAGTCTTCTGCCCACACCAGCCCCCTAGTGGGACCTTCTAGACTCCCAAGACCTGCATCCCTGGGGTAAAACCAGACCCTGTGCTGTCTTTACTAGTCCATGGTGGGGCGGGTGGTTCAGATCCTGGAACCTTTACCAGATTTGGGATTGGATGTGTGGTTGAACAGTCACGATCTTGAACCCTGCTGGATGGATCTTCCCATCAGCTCCACTTGTCGGTTTCAGAACAACTCCATTGCTGACGAGTACATGGTAGACATTGTGGGAAACTTACTCTGCCACTTGCCGGCAGCCATCATCCACCGCGGGGTCTTCCCCCGGGCCTGGGCCACAGCCCTGCATGGACTCCGACACTGCCCACACCTCAGCCCGGAGCAGAAGGCTGCAGTGAGGCTCAGGCTCCTGGAACAGCACGGGTGAGGAGGGGCTGGGGCTCGGCTCTGGGGTGGGGCGCTGGCCCTGGTGCTCCTGCCCTTAATACAGATGTTCTTGGGGTGCCTGGGTGGCTCAGATGGTTAAAGTGTCCAACTTCAGCTCAGGTCATGATCTCACGGTTTGTGATTTCAAGCCCCACGTCAGGCTCTGTGCTGACAGCTCAGAACTTGGAGCCTGCTTCAGGTTCTGTGTCTCCCTCTCTCTCTCTGCCCTTCCCCTGCTCACCCTCTCTTTCTCTCTCAAAAATGAGTAAACATTAAAAAAAAACTAAAACAAACAAACCCAGAGAGAGTTTCTAGTTTAGGCCAAGCTTAGATGCTTACACTTATTCTAGAAAGGTCTAGCTTACATTTATGCTAGAAATGAGACCTTCTTTTTGACCTCAGCTGCCTTGTAAAGTGACAGTAAGTGTGGCCGCTCTGTAGAACTCACATAGTTGTCACCAGTACATCTTGGCTTATATAAAGGGCAAATGTGTTTGAGACCTTGGCACTTTACCAATGCAAGGAGGTGGCATTATTATTCTTGTGAAATAACAACAAGAGCAGTAATAATAATGCAACGAGTTGAAGCACTGTCAGCTCGGGGGAGCTCTCTGGGAGGTCACAGAACTCTTCTCCCTCAGGCAGAATCGTCTTACATGAGGGCAGACATTTGAGCAGGGCCTAACCATCAGTCAGCGGTTAGACAGCAGATGTTTCTGGAGTGGTGACTGTGTCCCAGGAGCTGCCCTTTTGTGTAGAGTTTAAGGTCATGGACTCGGGAGGCCGACTCCTTGGGGTCAGATTTTGTTTGTATCATCTATTGTGTGTGTGACCTGGGAAAAGCTACCTCATCTTTTTGCACTTTAATTTATTTTCTTTTTAAAACTTTTTAAAAGTTGATTTTGATTTCTTTTGAGGGAGAGATAGAGTGCAAGCAGGGGAGGGTCAGAGAAAGAGGGAGACAGAATCCCAAGCAGGCTCCGTGATGTCAGCACAGAGCCCAGTGCAGGTGCTTGAATCCACAAACCATGAGATCATGACCTGAGCTGAAGTCGAGAGTCAGATGCTTAACCGACTGAGCCACCCAGGCGCCCCCTGCACTTTAATTTCTACATCTGTAGGACGGGGACAGTAGTGGAAGAGGAAGCGGGGGGAAGGAAAGGCTGTGATATAAATGACAGAAATCCAACAATTCAGTTCAAGCTAACAATAAAGGGGAACTTATTGAGTTCAGAAATAGAATGTAACGGAAAATTCCAGGGGCATACTTCAGGCACGACTGGATCCAGAGGCTCAAGTGATGTTGTTGGGAATATGCTCCTTCCATCCCTCAGCTCTGTGTTCCTCATGTGGCCTTAAGTTTCTCCACTTGGTAATAGGAACAGCTTCCAATTTCCTCTTTACTGCTAGGGATACCAGAAGAAAGAGAGCTCCTCTAGTAGTTCCAACAAAATCCCCAAGGGTGACTCGGTGTCCTGCACGTGATATCCTGCATCACGAGCCTGTTTTCTTGGCTGGGGAAGTGGGACTTGTCCAGGTATGAAGTTGGTCTGTTCCTGCAAGAAAAGGATGCTGGGAGGGACGCCTGGGTGGCTCAGTTGGTTGAGCGTCTGGCTTTGGCTCAGGTTATGATCTCACAGTTTGTGAGTTCGAGCCCCGCATCAGGCTCTGTGCTGACAGCTTGGAGCCTGGAGCCTGCTTCAGATTCTGTGTCTCTCTCTGCCCCTCCCCTGCTCGCTTGTGCGCGCGCGCTCTCTCTCTCTCTCTCTCTCTCTCTCTCTCTCTCTCTCTCTCAAAAATAACAAACATAAAAAAAGAGAAAAGGATGCTGGGAGACAGGGACGACAGCATGGTTTTTCAGTCCACTGCTTATCGTCTCTTCGCAGACTCCCCCAGAACTGGACGGCTGAGACTACAAAGGACTTGGGACCCTTTCTAGTACTTTTCTCAGGAGACGAATTAAGCTCTATTGCCACAAAGGTACTTCTGTGTTCCATCTTTAGAAGGCTGAAGGAGTTTGAAGGGGAGAGAAAGTGTAGTCAGTTTTACCCCATTGGGTTTACTGCCCCTTTGCTTTCTAGAACCTTTCCTCTCTGCCTCAGTGGGCTCACAAGTTTCCAGCTCTGCTCCAGGATGTCTGAAGTTTGGGGAAAGGGAGTGAGGCCACAGTAAATCCAACTCAGGGCTTTTCACATGACCCTTCAGACAGATGTGTGCAAATGGGAACTGTCCGTTAGCTGTCACTCTGTGAGCTTCCCACACGCATGCCTGTTCAAGGGCTTACGCCTTCCAGTGCCATGGACACATGCACACTTAATGTCCAGTGTGTGTAATCACATGCAAAAATACATTTAACCCCAAACCAAATCCTCCTAGAGCATTGCCTTTGGGCACACACTTTGCTTGGACCAACTCTCCAAAAGTTAGTCTAGATGAAGAGTTATGCCAAATAAGCACAAACGCGTCATTTTTTGCTGCATAATGAAGCCGCACAATCTCACCGGCATACAGCAATAAGCATTTATTTCTTGCTGACTGGTCTGTGGGTCACCAGGACAGCTCTGCTCTTGGGGCCCAGGCTACCTGAGGCTTGTTCTTATCATGGAGGTATGAAACTCCAGAAAAGAGAGCACCAAAATGCAGTTTTCTCTAATGCCTACCCTGGGAAGTAGCATACTGTCACCTTCCATTGGCCACAGCAAGTCACATGACCAAGCCCAACCTCAGGGAGGGCAAGAAGTGGTCTCCTTCATGCACAAGTGGAGGAGGGAGTGAATGTTTGCTGGACAAGACTCAGATGGACAGGAAGGAACCTCCCATGTACCTCATCCCTGTACGTACACCTGCAAGACGCACGTTGTCACCCATGCTCAGAAGGACCTGAACATGGCACATCACCCATGCACAGCATGCATTCCTGTGTCCAGGCACGGTAAAATTGTCTTCTGGTGCGTCCAAACATGTAGTCATAAGCAGCAGAAATATGAGTGTGTGTATATATAAAAATGTATAATATTATATATATATTATATATCTATCTTCTAAAGATCACCTTTTGAAATGGAAAAAGTTTTGTCTCCATATGGTTACATCTCAAAAACACAGTGTAGGGTTAAAAAAAGGCAAGTTGCAAAAGAATATGTATAGTAAGATGCTAAGTCAATCAGCAAATACTAGTTAAATTGTGTTTTCATTGTAAAAATGCCTTAATGGTGGGTTTTTCCCCCACTGTGAAAATAGTTACATTACTTTTACTAATGTAGAACTGCAAACAGTTCTAGATGTAAGACAAGTTTAGGAGTGCACAGGAATGGCTGGTGCTTGATTCAGGGTGATGGTTCCTTCTGGGGAACAGAGAACACCAAAGAGTGAGGGAAGGCCCATCAATTACATTTGTGATGTTTAATTTTTAAGCTGGGTTGTGAGTGCATGGGTGTTGTGTTGTATTATTCTCTCTACTTTTTTTAAAATGACTGGAATGTTTAATAAAACAAGTAATCCTTGCTCCTGGTTAAGAAATTTCAACCACACCAGAAGCTACAGGATGACAGTGAGTCTCCCTCCCACCCCCCACGTCTAGGTCCCCAGCCTGCCACCCGAAAGATGATTGCTCTTCCTAGATTCTTCTGCATCTTTCCAGAAAGATCTTCCTCCTGCTTGTATGTGTTCTTCCTTTAAAAAACACAAAATGGAAAATACCATTCACTCTGCTGCTTATTTTGCTTTTTAAAGTTAGCCCTGTCTGTTGTGAGTTGCACGTGACCTTAGCTGCCCATGAGAATCACAGGAGAGACTCTGAAAGAACACACACATGGCCCCCACCCCAGGCCGGTGGTCTCAGGATCTCTAGGGTGGGACCTGGGTGAGTGTAGATTTCCCAGGCGATTGTCACCTACAGCCAGAATGGAGCTACTGGCTTTAGAGTGTGACTCCAGTTCTGAAGGTGAGAACAGAGAGGAACTCATAGACCTGAGTGAGGTGCATTCTCGGATGGAGCGGGACACGGTGCTTTGCGGCCGAGTGAGCGAGTCTGAGGAATGCTCTGGACTCACGGACACGCCTCCCAACGAGATCCTGAGTCGTCACAAAGCACGCTGGTTCTAGATTAGAAATGGTGCCTTCTCCAGGGCAGCCGGAAGCCACTTCATTGCTAGTTTCCCCCCAGAATCAGAGATAACCCTCTTTTCCTCTTTTTTTAATGAGAAATAGAAATTTTAGTCAGAATTTAAAAACAGTACCAAGTCAAAATGGGTAGGCTCACCTACATTTTTTTTTATAGAAATTATCAGGTTGCTCCAGTAATGATGCTCTGTTTAACAATCCCATAGAAAAAAATGTGTGTATTTACTGCATTTGTTCAGCGTTAAGTATTAGCACTTTTTCTTTTTTTCTTTTTTCAGGTAATATCACTTTCTTTTATTTTTGGCAGTCTGATGGGTGAAAAACAATATATACTCGTGTTATTGAACATTTATTGGATGCTATTGAGATTAAGTATTATTTTATATGATTTGAGACCAAATTAGTTGAGCTAGGAGATAAACTTATATAAGAAGCTGCTATAAAAGAAAAACAAGCCCTGAGGGAGTAAGTAGTTTCACAGTTTAAGTCTGTGTTTTATATGCTTTAAGTATTATTCGTTCCTCCTCCTTCCTCTTCTTCCGCCCCCACCCCCACCCCCCACCTCACAGTTTCCTGATATCCTTCAACAAACAGCTTCCAAGATGGCCGGGACCTTGCTCCCCAAAGAATTCCTCTGGGCCGTCTTTGAATCTGTCCGGAATAGCAGTGAGAAGAGCCTCAGCTCTGCCCCCAGCCCTGGTGAGTGTTTCCGGGGTGGCTCAGCCACAGCTGTGTCGGCAGTGTTTGGGCTGAGTCCCTGGCCTCAAGAGGCCTCCCTCCCTGTCCAGGGACTGGAGGAAATGTTTGCAAAGCAGTGGCATGGCAAAAAGCCATAGACCAAAGACGTACACCTTTGCTAAAGTGATTTGGAATCGCGTCTGGCATTCCTTACCTAGGCCAGTGGGATAAGTGGCGAACACGTGCAACACACATTTCAGAAAGATTGACTTAAAGGGTCTAAATGGCTGAGTGACTGCATTGCAACGCTGGGACCAGGCTGGCCAGGTGTGAACCCTGGATCTGTGCTTACTGGCTGCGTGCCTTTGGGTGAGCGCTTTAACCTCTCTGTGCCTCCGTGTTCATCCTCTGTAAGATGAGGACAATGAAAGCCTCTACCTCATCAGGTTATTATGAGAGTTGATGAATTTAGACTTGTAAACACGTTCATAGCGGTGCCTGGCATGTAGGATGTGCTCAATAAGTGTTAGATATTTTTATGATTTTTGTGCACCCACGAAGCACAGACTTGTGCCAGGCAGGAGGAGGCAAGGTTAATCGGACCTGGTCATAATTGTAATAATAATCGTTGGCAGCCAGTGCTTTCTTGCTTTCCTGCAACAATAATTAATTACTGAGCACCAGGTATGTGAACAAAACAGACAAAAATCTTGTCCTGGTAGAGCTTACTTTCAAGGGGCCTGGGGGGAAGGCAGGTGCCCAACAGTGTAAATCACATACACAGTAAGTAAAAGACGTAGCAGATTGTGCAATGATGACTGCCCGGAAGGGAAATAAAGCAAGGGAAGGAAGGGGGTCAGGGAGTGGGGGGTGGGGGATTATAATTTGAAAAAAGAACGGTGGACGTGGATTTCACGGAGAAGGTGGCATTTCAGTAAAGACCCGGGGAATGTGGGCATGGACTGTGTAGACATGTAGTGTTGGAGTCTTACAGGCAAATAGACAGGAGCGGGAAGGAATGGAAAATGAGAGGCCAGTGTGGCTGGAGCACACAAGAGGCAAGGCTATATAGGGCCATATACAGGAAGCCCTAAGGACTTTGTCTTTGTCCTTGGGGTGGGGTCTCCTGGGGGCGTCAAGCAAAGAAGTGTCGTGATCCATTGTATGTTTACCTTGGGTGGTCCTCTCTCCATGCCCTGTCTCACCCTCACCTCTGTACTATGATGTGGGTGCTGTGCTTGCTCCCATTTTCTTGACATGGGAAATTGAGGTTCAAAGGGGATTAAGAGACTTGGCTGAAGTCACAGAGTGATTAATGGCAGCTCTTAGATTTGTACCCAGAGCCGGTGGTTACTGCCACTAGCTCCCCCTGCCCTTACGACCTAGCGGTGCAGTTGTCATAAGGCAAAGCTCCTACTCAGTGCTCGTGGGTGTGCGAAAGTAAGACGGGTCACACGCTGGGGAGGGGGCTCCGTTACCAGCACACTGTTGGAATTTCTTTAGTGATTCTGGGTATCAATTACTGCTGTGCTTATAGTGATTAATGGATTAGCAGAGTTACTACTTGGTTTCATTTTAGTTAATTTATATGTGTGTGTTGAGTCATTCAACATTAATTTTTTGCCAAACACCTACTACGTGCCAGGCCTGGAACACAAGAGTGATAAGAGCAAGTCCCTGTTGTACTATTTAACCATTCTGTTTCTCTTTAATTCTGTACTATCACTGGATCCTGTTTTCATGGGAAAGTGGGGTGGAATGGGGGAGTCTAGGAAAAAGGTATCTTTTGTGATAAAGATGCTTGAGGACCACATGTGGTGCCCTTGATCTGGTCTGATTTCCCCTCTTGACGAGTCCAGTGAGGCACTGTTGGTATGGGAATGGCCACTGGGCCTGGAAATGCCCTGGCCTGGATGGTGCTGGTGAGTCTGTGAGCCTGAGGGCTGGACAGCTGTGAAGACAGGAAAGCCGAGATTGCTCTTAAGACAAGGAGCCTTGGGGGTCTCTGAGTGGCTCAGTTGGTTGGGTGTCCAACTCTGGATTTTAGCTCAGGTCATGGTCTCCTAGTTCATGAGTTTGAGCCCCTCATTGGGCTCCCTGCTGATAGTGTGGTGCCTGATTCCTATGCTCTCTCTCTCTTGTTCTTTCCCTCCCCAGCTGTCTTTCTCAAAGCAAATGAGTAAACTTAAAAAAAAAGAAAAAAGAAGGGCACCTGGGTGGCTCAGTTGGGTAAGCCTCCGACTTTGTCTCAGGTCATGATCTCTCGGTGTGCGAGTTCGAGCCCCATGTCACGCTCTGTGCTGACAGCACAGAACTTGGAGCCTGCTTTGGATTCTGTGTCTTCTTCTCTCTCTCTGTTCCTCCCCCTCTCGTGCTTTGTCTCTCTCTGTCTCAAAAATAAATAAACATTAAAAGAAAGAGAGATGATATCCTTAAAAAAAAAAAAGACAAGAAGTGTTTGATTTTCTCATAGGCTGGGCATATCTGGGAGAAATATTTCATTTGCGTGTTGATGTTGGCTGGTTTGGCTGGGTGATTTCATCTTATTCTGAGACTGAAGTGGGTCCGTTTCTCTTGTTGCGAAGGGAAATGCAACAGGTCCATTTCCCTTCTCTCTGAGGAAGTGGGAAGGTGACAGCCTCCACGATGATGTTTATGGATGGAAAATCATCCTCCCTTCCCACACTTAGAATTGAGGGCTCCTTCCTCGTAATTCTGGAAGGTTTAACTCTGGGTTGCAAACTCAAATGCATGCAGTCGCAGCTGCAGCTACATAGCTAATAAAAACAGTTAACATGGGTTGAGTGCTTACTGTATACCTGGATTGTCCTAAGTGCCTCGGATATAATAACACTTTTAGTCCTCACAAAAGTTCCATGAGGTAATTTTACCCTTACTGATGAGGAAACTGAGGCAGAGAGGGGTTATACAGTTTTGGGTTTGAATCTGAAGCCAGAACTGTTCACCACCAGCTCCTACCGTCCTCCAAGCAGTTTGGAGCCCTGCGGAAATGTTGCAGAGCTCCTACAGCGTGCATGTGGTGTGCAGAAAGTTGGCATTTCCGCGATTTCATTACCAGGTAATTAGCAAGAAGTGGCAGAAGTGGGATTCACGCAGCTCCCTGCGTCCCTGCTCTCAGTGTCTGCGCTGAGCTGCCTCTTGTGAATAAATCCAGCTGGAAAAGATTACTCATTTCAGTAAAGATACAGACTGACATCCCTGAAGTCCTCTTTCCTCTGTATCTCCCCATTCTTCAGGCTGCCATGGAGTCGTGGCTCCTTCTTCTGGTGACATCTTCACGTTGGCCGAAGCCAATGCCTGCTGGGCCCCCGAGGACCTGCTCTGCACGGAGGAGCACACGTTCACCAGGAGCGTGGAGCTTCTGGGGGCGGTCAGGGGCTTCGGCCAGCCTCAGCTCATGACCCTGAAGGAGAAGGCAGTACAGGTAAAGCCCACCTCACGGTGGGAGCATTCAACAGAGAGAAAACCCCAGAAGAACAGTCCCAGCATTTCTGTATGCAGAGCCCACCTCAGGGGATTTGCACTTGGCATTATCCTGTTGCAATTTCTCCGTATGAACCCAGTGCCATAGGTGTGCTCTCCGCATCTGAAAAATTTCTAGTTCCTCTCTCTTTAGAGAGGCAGAGAACAGACGTGTGTCTTGGCATCTAATGGACACTCAGTAAAAAGTTCTGTGGATGTTCTGGTGCCTCTGATTGAGACGGTTTCCAGGAATTTTGCCTTTTCTTTCTCCACACGGAGGGCCTCCATTGCTGCTTACAGCAGATTTTCTCAAAGTCTATACACATTTGTCTGAAAACATAGCAGAAAGGAGTAAAAAAAAAGATTAGAAGTCACTTTACATCTTTATAAAAAGGTCCCTTTCAGCAGGTCGTGTCAGCCATTAGGATGGTTGTGGAATATCTAGGTACCATTGTGGAGTTAAGACATTAAATTCCTTAAAATTTTATTTATAACTCTTTTTTATATAAATGACCCAAGTTTATTGTAGAAAGGTGGGAAAATAATAAAGAAAATCTGTCATAATCTTCTACCCAGAGATAAGCACTGTTAATATTTTGGTATAGTCACCTGAAGCTCCCCAGACTTCTGTACATATATATATATATATTTATATATTTATTTTTTTAATGTTCATTTATTTTTGAAAGACAGAGTGAGCAGGGGAGGGTCAGAGAGAGAGGGAGACACAGAATCTGAAGCAGGCTCCAGGCTCTGAGCTGTCAGCACAGAGTCCGATAAGGGGCTCAAACTCACGAGCCACGAGATCATGACCTGAGCCAAAGTTGGACGCTTAACCAACTGAGCCACCCAGGTGCCACTATGTATTTATAGATTTCATGCATGTATTTCATGTATACTTACACA
>NC_043707.1:16308616-16442230 GCF_006229205.1 Suricata suricatta
GGTCCATCCCCTTTCCTACAAATGGCCGTATGTCATTCTTTCTCATTGCCGTGTAGTATTCCATTGTGTATATATACCACATCTTCTTCATCCACTCATCAGGTGATGGACATTTAGGCTCTTTCCATGTTTTGGCTATTGTTGACTTTGCTGCTATGAACGTTGGGGTACATGTGCTCCTATGCATCAGCACTTCTGTATCCCTTGGGTAAATCCCTAGCAGTGCTATTGCTGGGTCATAAGGGAGTTCTATGGATAGTTTTTTGAGGAACCTCCACACTGTTTTCCAGAGCGGCTGCACCAGTTTACATCCCCACCAACAGTGCAGGAGGGTGCCCGTCTCTCCACACCCTCGCCAGCATCTCTAGTCTCTTGATTTGTTCATTTTAGCCACTCTGACTGGCATGAGGTGGTATCTCAGTGTGGTTTTGATTTGTGTTTCCCTGATGATGAGTGACGCTGAGCATCGTTTCATGTGCTATTGATACATATAATCAAGATCTTCTCCAAAAAGTATGTACCAATTTATATTCTCAACATCCACAACTGAGGGTATCCTTTCTCCCATATCTTTTCAACACCATAAATGATCATTCTGTTTATTCCTTGTCAATATGATCAGCTAACATGGTATTCTTTGACTGGTGTTAATGTACAATTTAAAAAGTTATGACCAAGACTGAACTTTTGTCCATGTTTCTTCTTTTGTGAATTTCTCATTCGTGTCTTTTCCCCCCCTGAAAATCAGTAAAACCTTGCTTCTGTTTTTTCACCATTAGCAGAAAATCAGAGAAAGCAAAAATGTTTTGTGTTTACAAGGTAAATGGCCTCTTTACCCAGAAAATATCAAAACCTTAAACTACAACAGGGAAGATAAGAGCACCCTTCCCCATCTCTCCTGAGCTGTCTTTGTCATCTTAGACAAAGCCTTAGTCCACTGGCCAGGGGCCCTCTATGTGGCCAATTCAAAATGAATGCCAAGGAATCAGACCAATCCATTCCTGTGATATAAAGTTGTTCTGTTCATGTCTTTTGTGTATATATATATTTAAATAAAAACAAATGTGGTCATCTTTTCTTATTGATTTATAAGAGAACTTTATATATGAGAGAGACATATCCTGCGTTTGTTTAAAATACTATTAGTAATGGTCAGTCTAATCTGGATTTTTTTTTTTTTGGCTTGAAGTTTTGGGACATGCCTTCTTATTGGAAAGAGTACCATATTGTCTCCCTGGGGCGCATTGCTCTGGCTCTGAATGAGAGTGAGCTGGAGCAGCTGGATCTCAGCTCCATTGACACTGTGGCCTCCCTCAGCCAGCAGACGGAATGGACCCCAGGACAGGTAGGTAGATGTTGCTGCATCTTTTAAATACCCCATTTTTTGTCTTAATTTTGTGTATATTTTCCTTTACATCCTTGAACATATAGTATTTATAATAACGGTTTTATTTTATTAAATTTTTTTTAACATTTATTTTTGAGAGACAGAGAGAGACTGATCATGAGCAGGGGAGGGGAATCCAAAAGCAGGCTCTGGATTCTGAGCTGTCAGCAAATAGCCCAACGCGGGGCTCGAACCCACGAACTGTGAGATCATGACCTGAGCCAAAGTCAGACGCTCAGCAGACTGAGCCACCCAGGTGCCTCAATAATAACTGCTTTAAAATCTTTGCTGCTAGGGGCACCTGGGTGGCTCAGTCGGTTAAGTGTCCAACTTTGACTCAGGTCATGATCTCATGGTTTATGGGTTTGAGCCTCGTGTCAGCTCAGAGCCTGGAGCCTGCTCCAGATTCTACGTCTCCCTCTCTCTCTGCCCCTCCCCCACTTGTGCTCTGTCTCTCTGTCTCTCAAAAATAAATATTTTAAAAAGTTTAAAATCTTTGCTGCTAAATTTTCATCATCAGTCATTTCTGAATTTGTTTCTATGGGCTAATTTTTCTCCTAGTTATGGGTCATATATTCTTATTTTCTTAAATGAAAGGCTCGTAATTTTGACTGGCTGATGGGCATTGTGAATTTTACCTTTCTGAGTGCTTGATTTAGTTGTACTCCTTTGAAGAGTATTTGGCTTTGTTCTAGTATATGTTTAAATTACTTTCAAATCAGTTTGGTCCTTTTGAGGCTTCTTTTTGAGCATAATTAGGGTGAGTCCAGAGTGACCTTAATTCTGTAGTTAATTTGTCCCCATTACTCAGACATGATTCTTCTGGGGACTCTGTCTAATGCTGTATGTATTTCAAGACCTCTCTGCTCTGGCTAATGGGAATGTGTGTTCCCTTTCTAACTCCATATGAGCTTTGAGAATTGTTCAGCCTCCTGCTTTCTGATTCCTCTTCCTGGTATTTGTGTGGATTTCACTCCTGGCCTGTATAGATAGGTCAGTACTGAGCCAGACTGGGGAAGACCTCTCTCTCTTCTGTGTAGTTTCTCTTCTGGTGTTCTCTCTCTCCGAAGTTTCTTATTCTCCAGTACTTTCCCCTACAAATTACCAGTGCTCTAGCCTCCTTGACCTTGTATTTTCAACTCAGCTGGACCACTGGGCTTTTTTGGGTTCCCTTCCCTGCTCCTGGGACTTCAGGCTGATAGTGGGCAGTAAGCAAGGGCGATATTCAGGCTCTCTTTATTTATTTTCCCTCTTTCAGGATTATAGTCCTATGTTATCCATTGTCCAGTGTCTGAATACAATTGTTTCATGTATTTTGTTCAGTGTTCTCATTGTTTACGGCGGGAGGGTGATTGCTGTGTCACTTAATCCTTCATGGGTTAAAGAAGAAGTTGTGCCCAGAATTTAATTGCTTCGACTGGGTGGGAAGTTAATCCACTGAGTTTCTAGAAAGGGGAGTCTTAGCGGCTCTGTGGTATCTTCATTCTCAGGCAGCCCTTCCTCAGTGGTCATTTTCAACACCAGGTTTACATATTATCTGATTAGCAACCTCATATGAAAGTGTCTGTTTTGCATTAATTTTCAAACATTTTTTTAATGTTTATTTATTTTTGAGAGAGAGACAGAGCATGAGTTAGGGAGGGGCAGAGAGAGAGGGAAACAGAATCTGAAGCAGGCTCTGAGCTCTGAGCTGTCAGCACAAAGCCTGACATGGGGCTCAAACCCGGGGACCGGGAGATCATGAACTGAGCTGAAGGTGGACACCTAGCTGACTGAGCCACCCGTGTGCCCCCTTTTGCATTAATTTTTGAAAAAATCCCCGAATTGACTGGAATTGCCCACCCCAGACAGTCACTGTGGTCAGGAGTTGGAGCATGTTGACCAGGCATGCGTGAAGGAGCAGAGCCCACCTCAACATGGCCCTGTGAACCGACAGTGGGGAATGGGAATGCGGGGGCTGCCTAAAGGCCCCCGAAGACATCTGTGCCCCAATCCCTGGAAGCTTGGACGATGTTCCCTTAATGTGGCAAAAGGGATTTTTCAGAAATGGTTAATTTAAGGATCTTGAGGTGGGAAGATTCTCCTCGTGAGCCCGATGTAATGACAAGGGTCCTTATGAGAAGGAGGCAGGAGGCCACAGATACAGGACACAGAGAAAGACTTAAAGGCCTCAGGCTGCTGGTTCTGAAGAGGGAGGGTGCAGCTCCAGGCGCCCTCTGGAAGCTAGAAGAGGCAAGGAAATACATTCTCTAGAGTTTCCAGGAGGAACACGCACTGCTGACCCATTTTACGACTTAGGGCCTCCAGAACTGTAAGGGAATATGTTTGTTTGAAGCCACTGACTCTGTGAAAATTTGTTCCACCAGCAAGAGGAGACAAATATAGAGGGGTTCACCAAAGGAGAAGCATGGTGTTGTCAAAGAGCGGATGGATGCCGGGCAGGTAAAACCACTGCGTGTCCCTCAGTTGCATGAGCTTTTTGGAATCAAGATTGCCACGTCCACTGTTCTGAGTGGTACCATTCCAACAGAACCCAGCGTGGGTTCCATAACCCCCACTCCAGAGCTGGGCAGCGTGGGGGCCCTAGCCAGGAGGATTACACCAGTCAATAGATGGGAAACATTTTGAAAAATGCCTGGCACATGGTATTCAGTAAGAAGTAATTTTTTAAATGTTTATGTATTTCTTTTGAGAAAGAGCGAATGGAGCATGAGCAAGGGAGGGGCAGAGAAAGAGGAAGAGAGAGAATCCCAAACAGGCTCTGCACTGTCATGGGGTTTGAACTCCAGAACTGTGAGATCATGACCTGAGCCAAAATCAAGTCGGACACTTAACCGACTGTGCCACCCAGGCGGCCCAAAAGTAATTGTTTTCCTTGTCATGGCCACCAGTGCCATCATCATCATCATCATCATCATCATCATCATCATCACCACCACACTTCCTCTCTCTGGAAGTTTAAAAGTTGCCTCAAAAAAAGACCAAAAAAAAAAAAAAGTTGCCTCATTTCCAAGATGGTCTAAACCCAGGATTGGAGGTTCCTTCTATCCTAACATTCCATAATGATTGGTTTTGACTGGTTTGGAAAGTGCCACGTCAGCCTTTAGATATTAAAATCCTTCTCCTTACTGTCGGGAGAAAACAGAAAAATGTATCCAGTACAGAGACTAGAGTATCTCTTTCCCTTCACACCAATTTTAATTCCCATGGATGCCAGTGAGATTTATCAATATGTTTGAAGAGGATATGAAAACCTAACATTTGCATAGATCATTTGCAGTCAGTTCCTCAACTTTCGCTCCCAATCAAACCCTTAAATGCATGTTTCTAGATTAATAGTCAGACCTGGCGGAACTACATTAACAGAGTTCAGTTTAAAAACCAATATAAGGGGGGAAAAACTATTAGAGAAGCCAGAAGGATGAACAGGGAGATTGAAATCTTAGAGCTATTCATTTTTCAGAGGGTTAATATTGCCTCAAAGTGTTAGTATTAATTGCCTGGGAAATCATTACAGACACACTGGTCCATTCAAGTAAATATATTTTGGCTCATCACCTTGTAAGCTGAGCTTGCATTTTCCAGGTTCCAGCGGTGAGGACAATTTAATACCGCATCTTCAAAGTAATTTTATTTGAATTGTAGTTTTGCACTTTCATTTTAAAATGGGCACGCCTGGTCGTTGAGGAGCACATATTGTTATGAGTCAACTAGTGAGACCTGACTTGGGAAGCCTTAGTGGGAAAAGTTCAAGAGCTACCTGCAATGTCTATCTTCTCTTCATACCCAGACATCTTCATAGGCCACAAGTACAGGCTCTGGAGTCGGACGGCCTGGGTTTTCATCCTACAACCTTCATTTACCAGCTGGGTAGCCCTGGCTTAGTTGTCTTACTTCTCTGTGCCTCCGTTTCCTCATCTGCGAGAAAAAGAATAATATTAATACTTCATAGGGTAGTTGTGAGGGCCAGATGAGATGGTGTGCATACAGTGCTGGTACATGCAAACATGGAGTAAATATTAGCTATTATTATTTTGGACAAACATTCACATTTAGACAGAGACATTTCAGTCTGAGTGTGATATTACCAAAATTCCCCTACAGAACCTGTGAGCTTTGTAATCACTGGGGGCAATTTCATGAGGACCCTGATCAGTCTCATTTGCAGGAACATGGGAAATCTCCCTGAAGCCAGTTTGTCACATGAAGGCAGCAATCCAATACCATTTAAAATTTTTTTTTTAACTTTTTAAATTTAGGAGTGCCTGGGTGGCTCAGTCGGTTAAGTGTCCGGCTTCGGCTCAGTTCATGATCTCACGGTTCGTGGGTTCGAGCCCTGCATCGGGCTCTATGCTGACAGCTAGCCCAGAGCCTGGAGCCTGCTTCCAATTTCGTGTCTTCCTCTCTGTCTCTGACCCTTCCCTGCTCGCACTGTCTCTCTCTGTCTCTCAAAAATTTAAAAAAAAACATAAAAAAATAAAGTCTTTAAATTTATATTTGAGACAGAGAGAGAGAAGTGGAGTGCAAACATGGAGGGGCACAGAAAAGGAGACACAGAATCCAAAGCAGGCTCCAGGCTCTGACCGATATCAGCACAGAGCCCGATGCGGGGCCCAAACTCACAGACCATGAGATCATAACCTGAGCTGAAGTTGGACACTTAACCAAATGAGCCACCCAGGCACCCCAATCCAATGCCATTTCAAAGGGGATACGTATTGCCTACATCTTCTGTAGAACACTCACTCAGATATTCATTCATTCATTTAAAAAGTACTTACTGAACTGAACTGTGTGCCAGGCATTGTGCCAAGCAGCAGGGATACAATAGCTGGATATGCTGTGTGTCTTTGGGGATTCTACTTGGTGGCACAGACAAAAACATGAGCACAGTGACAAATGTTTTAAAATTGTGATAATTGATGGGGCTCTTGGGTGGCTCAGTCAGTTAAGTGTCTGACTTTGGCTTAGGTCATAATCTCATGGTTTGTGGGTTTGAGCTCCATGTCGGGCTCTGCGCTGACAGCTCAGAGCCTGGAGCCTGCTTAGGATTCTGTGTCTCCCTCTCTCTCTGCCCCTCCCCTGCTTGTGTGCTCGCTCTCTCTCTTGCTCTCTCTCTCTTTCTCTCTCTCTCTCTCTCTCAAAAACATTAAAAATAAATGATAATTGATAAAGAAAATGGGCAAGGTGTTCATAGAAATAGCCAAGGAGGGAGGCTATTTGAGATAGGGGAGTCAGGGGAGAGGTAGCATTTAAGCAGACTTGAGAAGGAGCGCCTGGGTGGCTCAATCAGTTAAGCATCCAACTCTTGATTTCAGCTCAGGTCATGATCTCAGGGTTTTGTGGGATCGAGCCCTAATTGGGCTCTGCACTGAACATGGAGCCTGTTTTGGATTATCTTTCCCCCTCTCTCTCTGCCCCTCCTCAGCTCGCACTTTCTTTGTCTCCCTCAAAATAAATAAAATAAATAAACAGACCTGAGGAATGGGGAAGTAGCAGACATGAAAAGTAGAAACCCAGTGCACCATTTCATAATCTTTGTCAACACTTTCTTTCAACACCGTCATGATTCTTATTGTGTGATAGGGCTGAACCGACATTAAAAAGAGATGGGGTGTCTGGGTGGCTCTGTTGGTTAAGTGTCCAACTCATGATCTCCGCTCAGGTCTTGATCTCAGGGTCATGAGTTCAAGCTCCACACTGGGCTGGGTGTGAAGCCTACTTTAAAAAAAAAAGGAAAAGAAAAGGAGATGGGAAGACTCACTATATCCGCGT
Organism: Suricata suricatta; assembly: GCF_006229205.1. Taxonomy (NCBI): domain Eukaryota; kingdom Metazoa; phylum Chordata; class Mammalia; order Carnivora; family Herpestidae; genus Suricata; species Suricata suricatta. The sequence continues at coordinate 16,315,779 of NC_043707.1, forward strand.
GACCCTCACTCCCATTCAAATGTTTGTCCTTGGAGGTCTCCTCCCCTTCTTTGCCTTGTGAGTTTTATCCTCTTGTAATCTTTGCTGCTGCCCCTATGAGCACTGAGGGATCCAGACTTTATTATATGCCTAATCTCCAAAGGATTGGCTTGAATCGTTTCTCAGGTCCAACATAGGTAGATCAAATGAATCAGGGTTCATTTAGTTACAAATGGCAGAAAAACCAACTCAAAGTGGCTTGACCAAGCAAGGGAATTTATTGGCTCCCTTAACTGAAAAGTTCAGGTGTAGAATTCAGGTATGGCTGGATCCAGAGTCTTCAACACTATTGTAAAGAATCTATCTTTCACCATTTTTGGACCCTACTTTCCTTTGTGTTGGCTTCAGTCAAGCTCTTCCATGAGGTGAATTCTAGCAGATTCAGATGTTTATCTTTCCAAGATCCAGTCCAGAGAAAGACTGTCGTATTCCCTTATTTCAGTTAGGACATCCCTATTATTCCAGCCAAAGTCCTGGTTGATTTTGACTGGACCATATGCCCAGTCTAGAACAAATCATGGCAGCCAAGCTAAGGGATGACTTGAATAGTCAAGACTGGGACATAGCGTCACTTCTGGAACTCAGCAGACAGCTCCAGCTGAACTACATGAAGTAAGAGTGTGGGAGAGGTGGCTCTCCAGGAAAAGTCATGAACAATAAATGGCCACTGTGGAAGAATTTCAGGGAACCCTACACATCCACATCAGCCCCCTTGAATCAAAGCTCACTGATGAGATCTCTCTGTGGTTTTCAACACTAAAGCATTTGATATACTAATCTTTGGAATTGAAGAGAGTAGGACAAACCTATTTCTATAGAACGTTAGAGAAAGGAAGACTTAATGTGGTCAAGATATTCAGGGAAGACTTCATGAAGAAGGTAACATTTAACTTGAACTCCCTCCCCCCTGCTGCCACCAAATAAAAAACTTGTTGGATTTTAACAGTTGGGGATGCAAGAAGCTCATTTCAGATGGAGGGACTGATGTGAGCAAAGGCAAAGGAACAGAATATTACAAGGTTTGTGAGAAAGTGCTGGAAACAGATGCTGGAAAAGTTTGGATCCCGATGCCAGAGAATTTAAGTGAGCAAACTATCTGAAGGTCATGAGTGACTGAAGAAAATAAGCAAGCAGACACAGACACTGGATACAGTTCCTTTAGTGTTGGTGAAGGATACAAATGTTTCACTGCCAGAAGACACCTCCCTGGATCAGGGGACACACTCAGTAGAAGCAGCACCTTAGGGACATGAATCTGGAGGCAGTGACTGGGATGCTTTGAATGGGAGTGTGTCCAGAGGAGTCCAGGTGGGGGATTGGGCTGGAGGCTACTGCTCGAGCTTTGTTATTCCTTCAGACCTTCCTAATCTCTGGATAGTTCATCTTTCATTCTTCCTTATTTTTATAGGCTAAATCCATTCTGCAAGGATTCCTGGAGGATTCAGGCTATCGTATCCAAGATTTGAAGAGCTTCCACTTAGTAGGACTCGGTACAATCCTGTGTGCTATGAACATCACTGAAATCTCACTTATAAAAATCTCAGAATTCAGGTAACCAAACAGTAGTGTGCACAATGGCAAATAATGGACTGACCAGTTCATTCACTGAGCAAGATGTTCTCTGCTTCCTGATGCTTTGCCACCTTTCTGGGTTAAAACAAGAAGTTGAATCAGCTGGATCCTTTCTGGATACTGAGCCTACCTACCACCTCCTCCTCCCCCTCCTCCTCCTCCTCCTCCTCCTCCTCCTCCTCCTCCTCCTCCTCCTCTATGTTTAGTTATTTATTTGAGAGAGAGCAAGCATGGGAAGGGCAGAGAGAGAGGGAGAGTGAATCCCAAGCAGGCTTCATGCTGTCAGCATGGAGCCTGACTCAGGGCTTGATCTTACAAACCATGAAATCATGACCTGAGCTGAAACCAAGAGTCAGACGCTTATTAACTGAGCCGCTCAGGCGCCCTGAGCTTACCTACCTTCTGCACACCTGTTGTGTCTGAAGAGTCTCCCAGGCTCACACTATATCCTTCCCTCTTAATCAGGGTGGTGCTGGCCAGAATCGGAACTCTGCTCTGCAGCACCCATGTCTTGGCCATGTTTAAGACGAAGGCAGAAGTTGTATTTGGAGATCCCACCAAGTGGTCTGGCTCTGTCTTGCAGGAGCTCGGGACCATTGCAGGTAAGAGGCACCTTGAGCATGCTTTCTCTCCCTTTCCAACCTTAAACCTGGGGCCAAAAGCAAATAATAATAATAATAATAATAATAATAGAATCCTTGGCTGTGTGTAGTGAATATCTCTAAATTTACAGTGGAACCTAGGCTCATGACTTGAAGTTGCAGAGGGCGGGGTCTACAATTCTCCCCAGTAAACATGCTCTCTTGGTGGTTCTGTGGACACTAAAGCCATTTAGGATGTGATTTAATTGGCTCCTAACTAGTTTCATACACAATCTGAAATTGCATAAAGTGAAGTTCCTTCTGGGCATACATTTCCATGTAGGAGACCAATCAGGGCTACAGTGACCCACTTTTTTTTTTTTTAGTTGATTAAGGAACTTGATCCTCCAGTGTGGTTTTCAGGGCCTTTGGGAAGGAATGCGGCTTGCCCAGAACAGACAGATCTGTACATTCGGCAGCACCACTAATAAGACAAGTCAAGTTCCGAAGGCTAGATCTAAACCCTTGTGATTTTTTCCCCTCCCCAGCTGGATTAACTAAGGAAGAGCTCCAAATGCTGGACAAGGATTTGATGCCGTATTTCCAGCCATCAGCAATCAAATGCCTTCCTGATGAGATATTCAAAGTAGGTACTCAGTTCTTCAAGGAGAATAGGAGCTTGACCCCATTTCACATCACACAGGGGAACAGATGGCAGGCCTCGGATTCGAGAGGCTTATAACCAGGCTTCTGCGGAAAGGGCAGAGGGAGCTGCGTGCCAACAATGTACCGGTCACGTGATCTTTCTGGGTCAAAAAAACTTTTTTCTTAAAATCTTAATTTATGTTTTAATTGTACTTATTTTTATGGTTGTCTTCCCTTCATAGCAAGTGGTATTGATTTTCTATTTATGACGGTATGACAGGTTCATATTTCTTAATCCAAAACCCTTGGGGACAGATATATTTCAGAGTTCAGAATTTTCCAGATTGTAAAAAGATTACTCTGTGAATCTACACTATGTAACTTAACACATCCAGCAGTGTTTGGGGAGGCACCTTATGCAGTAATATTTCTGCGAAGAAATCAATGATGTCACATTAATTGGAATAAATAGAGACTCTAGATGGCCTTCTATCAGTTCAGGTTTTGCAGGCAAAGAAACTTGTCTTAAACTTTGGAAAACACTTTTGGCTTTGAGACTTTTTTGGATTTCAGAATTGCCAATGAGGGATTGTGGACCTATATAATATTTCCTTATTATTTTTATTTTTAAAAATTATTACATTTATTTTTAATGGTTATTTATTTATTTTTGAGAGAGGGCGAGAGAGAGCAAGCTGGTGAGGGGCAGAGAGAGAGGGAGACAGAATCCCACCCAAGCAGGCTCCACATTGTCAGCCCAGAGCCCGATGCAGGGCTTAAAGTTATGAACCACGAGATCACGACCTGAGCCGAAATCAATAATCGTATGCTTAACCCACTGAGCCACTCAGCTGCCCCATAACATTTCCCTTTTAAATAAATTTAAGTAAAAATATTTTAGTTGGCTTAAGGAAAAGTGTTAAGAAAACATCAAAGGAGTATGTTAGCGAATGTGACAATAAATTATTTAAAAAAGATTAAAAAACCCTCAAAGGACAGGTGATGATGCTATGGAAAAATGGGTAGGGTGGCACTGGGCCAACAGTAGGGGGGTAGTCAGGGAGGGGTCCTTGCTTCGTGTCCCCGAACAAGATTAGGGGAGTGTTTGGAGGGTCAGCGTGCTCTGATGAGGAGTGGCCCCAGTACTGTTGCTTGCTGGGCAACTGGTAATATATTCTGCCCACCACAACCGTGTAAGATACACAAACGAAGCTGGACAGTCTCCCGCGATGCCACGTCACTGGTTCATTTCAAGACAGATGGCAGACCTCGAATGACTTCAGAACACAGGACAGATCCCAGCACAGACAGTTTCCCAGCTGTTTTGGGGAAATTAATCGGAGTCCTTGGGACTATAGAGCTTCCCCTCTGGGGGGCTGTGCATGGGGTAGGCAGCTTGGTTCCGGATGCTGGCATATTGCTCAGCACTTTCTCCTGAACTTGTATGGGGTGCACTTTGTGCTTCCTTGTTCAGGTATTTATTTCAGAAATCCCTACTGACCACCCCCCGTGGTTGGCTCCAGGCCAGGTGTCCCTGGGGTGTAACCCAGTTCATGCGGAGGCTCAGAAGGTTACATGAAAGAGTGCAGAGGCCTGGGTGGAGCCCTAGCTGAACTCTGTAAGCTTAGCCCTGTCTAAACAGGGAAGCGGTGTCTCATCTCTGGCACATCAATGCGGTGTGACAATCTGGGCCCACCATTACCGGATCTCCCTTTTTTAAAATTTTATTTTACAGATTCCAGAGGGACCATTTTCATATGAAACCTCCTGATAATTAAATGTTGGCAACCACTTTAAATGTATTATTATTATTTTTTTAAAACAGAGCCCAGGAGGCCTAGAGATTCAGTCTGGCCTGAGAGTTGCAAGTCAGCCCCATTGGAAAGATAGATAATGTTTATAGTGTAGACTCTGAGTTAATGGTAGATGTAAGGTGTTAAGCCAAGAGTACCTGTGTTGGGTGTGTCTGAGGAGGAGGTCAGGTGACCGTGCGGAGCAGGTTAGCTGGGTTGGAGGGAGGAACAGTGTGGCGTGCAGAAGGAAGGGCAGGACAAGGGGGCTGCCTCTCCTGAGGGCTACAAATGTGGGCACTCCTTCTCCTACAGTGAAGAGTGCTGGGGGGAGGCAGCCGGAGAGGTGGGCTTGGCCCAGAGTGTGAAGGCCCCATTGCCACATTCAGGAGCTGGAACTGTGTCCTGGAGTGGGGGCAGGGAAGGGTTCTAAGCAGGGGAAACCACATGATTCCAGGGAAGCATCTCCTTAGGAAATAAGAAGAGGTTGAAGGAAAGAAGACAAGCAGATGAGGGGGTGTAACCCCTTTCCCAGAATCTCTGGCATCCTTAGGAAATAAGCAACATGACTTTTTGTAGAAGCCCCTCTACAAATTGAGAGTCCGCCATCCCATCTCATTCCAGACCCACCGGAACTAGCCACCAAGTCCTCTGAGCTAGAAGCAACTTCAGAAAACATCTTCTGCAGGGTCCTCAAAGACCTGGTGTCCTTGGGAGAATTTCCCACCACACCTTTCCTCCACTGAGCCTTCCCAGGCCCCACCCCAAGGTGTGCAGGCAGTCATGCCAAAGGATCAGAATCCACACAGGAGATGAGTTCTCTGGGCCATTCCACATCTAGTCCAGAGACCAGAGAGTCTGTGAAATCTGCACAAGGTCATACAGCTAGTATATGGCAGAGCAGGGACACAGATTCGGGTCTTTAGCCTTTAGGTTTGTGTTTTCTTCTCTACATCAGTGTTTCTCAGGTGGGGGACCTGAAGAATCCACCTTGCACTCGATTAAACAACATTAAGTCACACAGTGAGACAATCATGACTCTGTTTTCAACTCTCCTTTAATGCTGATTACTTCAAGGAGGAAGTCTCAGTTTGGAGCTAAAACGTCTTAAACACCTCTACAACACTGAAAGCCTCCTCCTTTTTATTATTTTTAAAGAGACCTTGGTTCAGACATTGTTGGCCAACAAATCTAGCTAGAATTCAGTAATGTTTCATTTCTTTGGGCTTATTGGTAATGGTTACCGATGGCAAGTCACTGTGGTCTTCCACTTTTGGAAATTTCCACCTAAAATTTTCCATTTTAAAAATGGGAATTTTAAAAATGTATTCTAGTAGTGAAAGAGCAATGCGATTTTGGGGAAAGATCCTCAAGAGGAGCAGAAAGGGTACACGGGTATGGCCAAATTGTGCGGGGCCCTGGGCGGGTGACCGAGGTTTGGGAAACCCGCGGCGGCGGGGACCCCCTGAGGGCGCTGTCCCTTTCCCCCCCTCACCCCGCTGCAGGAGCTGTCCGCGGAGCAGATTGCCTCCTTGGGTCCCGAGAACGCAGCGGCGGTGACCCCAGCCCAGCGCCGGCAGCTCAGCATGTTGCAGCTGCAGAGCCTCCAGCGGGCGCTAGATGGCGCCAAGACTCGCTCCTGGCTGGACACGCCCCTGAGCGCCAGCCCCACCCGGACCGCCGCCTCCGGTTCTCCTCCAGGTGAGCCTGGTCCCCTTTAGTCCCTTTCCCTGTGCTGGGGCGGGGAGGTTCAAAGTGGGGTGTCTCACAGCCTTCCGAAACTCTGCACTCATAGAAAAATCCAAAGTCTCTAGCAAGCGTCTGTAAATGACCCTCAACTCTGCCTGCGGTTTGAAGTCACCTGGGGGAACTTAAAAATATTTTAAGTTTATTTATTTGTTTGCTTGTTTATTTATTGAGAGAGACAGAGAGAGAGAGAATTCCAATTCCAATCCCAAGCAGTCTCCACGCCGTCAGCGCAGAGCCCTACAACCGGTTCAGTCTCACTGTGATACCCTGACGTGAGCCAAAGGCAGGAGTCGGACTCCAAACCTACTGAGCCACGCAGGTGCCCTGGGGGAACTTTTAAAACCGCCAGTATGACCCCACCCAGAACTTACTGAATCAGAATCTCTCAAATGTAAATACATTTCACCAGTTCCTTTGGATACTACCGAGCAGTATTGATTAGTAAATTCAACCAGCATATATAGGGCACCTACTATGCATCAAGCCTGCAGCAGGGGCGGGGCATATGGAGGTGAGCAAGGCAGCTCAGGCTGTCTTGTAAATGAACAAGATGATTTCACATCCAGGAAGACCAGGGAAGGAAGGAGGTGGTGGTGACTAGGGCTGAACTAGGATAAGGTAGGTCAGGGGTGTGTGGCTCTTCTTGCCTTTCTTTACTCATGTCTTCCTTTCCCCCCACTCTGTCACTTCTTTGTGACCCCTCCTATCTGTAGTGAGCACCGCCTCTGGACTAAGCATGGTGTTGGGTTCTGGGGAGACAGCACTGAGCAAGCCAGATGTGTCCTCCATGCTCACTGGGCTGTCAGTCAAGCAAGGGGGGCGGGGAGAACCTACACAGCCAGGAGACCATGAGGCAGTATGACAGGTGCTGTGATGGGGAACACAGGCTCTGAGGGAGCATGGGGGAGGCAGCTGATGTAGGGTTGGGATCGGGGAGTGCCCAAGGAAACCTCCCCAAAGACAGTAATGTCTAAATTGCAGCCCAAACGGGAGAGTATAGATTCAGCCCCATGGACGGTGTCCCAGGTAGGGGGAGCAGCGTGAGCAAATACCCAGAGAGCAAAGAAAACTTGGTGCTCAAGACCTCCACTCTGCCTGTTTTTTTCCTTGACGTGAATATCTCCCTCTGTCTGCCGCAGCCTTCCCTTGGGGGTGGAGAACTGGAGAATTCCCGATTTCAGCAGCCACAAGTGGCCAGAGGCTGCACTCCTTTGATGTACTATTATTATTTTAATTTTTTTCATTGAAATAGAATGTGCATACATTTAAAAGTTATTTTTAAATATTGTGTTTTGTGTGTTTTATATAATACATGAGTTAATGCACGGGTTTCAAAATAGGTAAGGTCTGAAAAGGAATGCAGTGAGATGTCTCCCTCTGTCTGTCCCCTGTCCCATCATCACCTTCCCTTCCCCAGAGGCAAGTGCTGTTACCAGCTCCTTGTGTGTCTGTCCAGAGATCGTCAGCCTGTGCATATTGGTCGATTATCTCTGTGCTTTAAAAAGGGCAGTTATACCCTTTGTTCTGCCCCTTGCATATCTCACCTAACAATATACCTCAGAGACCGTTCTGTATCTGTCCATGGGACTGGGCAGGTGTTGGTTTTCCTGTTGCACCATAACTGCATTTAACTAGATGTTCAGCGTTCTCTATTTTTTTTAAAACTCTTACAAACAAGGTTGCAGGGAATAACCTTTTTATCGTTTGCATCTGTTCAAGTATATCTCCAGTATAATCTCCATATCTTCAAAGTGGGATTGCTGGGTCAGAGGGTATGTGCATTTGTAATTTGGACCGATGTTACCAAATCCCCTGTAGAGAGGCAGGACCAGTTTTTCCTTGAACCGACAGTGTCAGAGAGCGGTGTCGCTGTGGGACCTTAGCTGCCCTTCTCCCATTTGTCCCACAGGCCCTTCCTGAGGGGAAGACCCTTCCTCTCTTATTTCCTAAACTCCCTCCATTATCAAGATCACCTGGGAGGGATCCTTAAATACATATTCCTGGGCCTCATCCCAGACCTGTTCAATCACAGTCTCCAGGGGGAGGAGCCTGGGATTTGTATTTTTAAGCATCTCCCCAGGTGACTCTTAGGATTAAAACAGCTCTGGTACGAGCTGATTCACACAATGACATTGACCCTGTTTTGGGCTCATAATTCCCATGTCAGAGAAGAACAAACAGCATTCCCGGGGATCACGTGAATGGGCCAGAGGGAGACTCGGGGAGCTGGGGGTGATGCATCTGCCTCCCGCCCCTGGGGGGTTGCTGAGGCCTCCTGTGCACCTTTGTTTCTTTTCAGGAGCCCCTGACACCTGGGGTCTTTGGCTCAGCTCTCCTCTGCTGGTTCTTACGGCCGAGACCGTGTGGTGAGCGTCACGTGCACATCGCCCTTCAGTGCCCAAGCAGCTGGGCCAGAGTGTGTGGAAACAGAAGCACTTCAGACTGTGAGACTCCTCCCCCAACCCACAGCCTCCACTGGGATGGGGAGACCCCAGGGCCTTGAAATTTCAAAGGCACCGAAAGGAAGAATAATTGTTAAAAATGGTTTTAAAAATTCTTCGGCTGCTTTGTGTCCTCAGCAGAGAGACGTTTTCTACCCCATTTCAGCCTCTCTTGCTTTCCAGCTTGGAGACAGAGAAGCCGTGGGGAGGGGAGGGTGTTTTCTACGAAGGGCATGAGGACCTTACGTACAAGTTCCTGGCATCTCTTTCTGGAGGGAGGGCATTAACTTGTATGTAAGGAGTGGCGGGTGCTGGCAACGGTGCCATTTTATCCAGGGCCTGATCTGGCTTCTTCTCTGGCTTTAATGTCTCTTCCTCAGAGCTATAGACTACATTGGATTTCTCCTTCTTAGATATTTAGCAGAGCTGAAATAAATGAATCCCTCAACAGAAGCCAATATTCCTGCCTGATCGCTGGGACTAATTGATGTTTTGGTGGGCATTGCATTGCCTGGAAATTAAAACATTTAACATGGCTCAACGTTAAATCAATTTTTAAATACATTTTCCCGACGCCTTGCATTTCTTTGGGAGTCAGCTGAATGAAGGGCGGTGGAGTTATCTGTCAAGCTTTTAAAACATTGTTTTTTTGACGAAGGTGGTGGCTCTTCCGGTTTTAAGTTGCTCTGGGCTTTGGGGATGGGTTGAAATAAAAGGAAATATATAGAGCAGGTCAGTCACCCATGTGATTACAGCACAACAGAGCAAAGTCAGCCCATTGGCTCAGTCCTGTTAGAGGCTGGGACGGAGTTACTTCTGGAAATTTGCAGGATGTTCTTGGCTTCGGGCTCAGGAAAGGGCAATAGCAGTGATCTGTGCCACCTCCCAGGTGTTATGCCATCTCAGAAATAGCAATCAGAGTCATTTCTCATGACATCCTTTAGGGAGCAAGTCAGACATCCTGGGCACTTCTGTTCACGCCCCATGTTCTCTTCCTGGTCACGCGTATCCACAGTAAACGTCTCCTCTGGAGATAAGAAGAAAAGCCTGCCTGAGTTTCCAAAAATCTCTGGTGTTCCATAAGAGGTGGGTGGATTTTAAAAAGCAGCATGGGTAGGTGTTGTAGAGACTGATGTATTTTCAGATGTCACATGCAGTTATTACAGGAGATGAAAAGGCCGGCATATGGAAGGTGTGGCCCTGCAGGTGTTACTTAGGGTCTGATTTGGTTCGTCTCTCATCCTGGCGGGGAAATGGCAGCTCGTGTTGCTTCTCAATCACAGCCCATTGATCTTGTTACCAACAGCACCAGCCCCCGGCATAGCGCGGCAAGTCTGGCTGACCGGAGAGGGGCGCTGTGTGAGAATCCGTCTGTGCAGGTTCTGCTTGGGTCCAAGCAGCCTTGGACGGAGCTCAGGACCCACTTTTCCTCGGCCTTGGGTTTTCCTGGGGAACAGCAATAAAAACAACTTTCCTTTGAGTCAGGTGTCACGCTGCCAATGTTGTGGAGCTTTTGTGTCTCACCTTCCCTTTTGATCATTTGGTTTTGATTGACTTCCGGGACCCTTCCTCCCATCTTGGACAGAGACAGTGACTCCTAGAGGGCCAGCTGTGTATCGGGCACTCCTCTAGGGGCTTTGCCTCTATCATTAGCTCGCTTTGTTGTCTTCACGACTCTGCCAGGTGGGTGCAGTTATGATTCCCATTTTCAGATGAGGGGACTCAGTCCAAGAGGTCTGAGGTTAAGACCCCTCAGATAGGAAGATTTTTGGATCTTGACTTTCTACCTCTCACTGTGCTGCCTCCTAGATGAACATGAGTATCTTTTAACTTCTCCAATAAGTTAGATCAGAGAGAGATTCTGTACCTCCCTTCACCTCCTCCTCTGGCGGGAGACCAGCTTGCCTCACAGCACTTATAATTGGTGATTGCCTCAGGCAGGAAGACAAATCCAGCTTATGCCCTGAAGGACCCCTGGGGTCTCAGGTTGAGATGCACAGTCCTTTGCGTGCAGGGAAGCAGCGGGTCGCCCTGGCAGGTGCTGCGCCTGTTCACCTTTCAATGTCACCCCTGCCGTTGCATTCCCAGCCTCCATCTTCTACAACTTGCCCCCCAGCTGGGTGCAGGGATCGCTGGTGCGCAGGTTGCGGTGGTGCACAGGTCGTGGTGGTATGCTGGCCGTGGTCCTGACTGGCCAGGACCTGCAGGCATATTGGTTGTCTGATAATCTGAATATCACCTCCAGCTAGATCGTTTGGTGGAACCCCCACATTTAGGCCCACTCCAGATGCTGAGCGTAGCTTGTGGGGACTGGAAGTCTTCCTGCTAATTCAGTGGGACCTAGAAATACATTATTCTCTCTAGTCCTGGTGCCCAGGGAGTCACCACAGTTGCTGGAGATGGGCTGCATTACCAAGGAGAGGTGGCTGCATCTTCGGGTGTGTGTGTGTGTGTGTGTGTGTGTGTGTGTGTGTGTGTGTGTTTCTCTGGCTTTATTTTAAAAATGCTGTCATGATGGAGAGTGACAACACAGTAAAGAACTTAATATTAAATATTCAACATTCCTTTGTCCTTAAGTCTGTTGCCCATTCTTACCTTTAAAAACATCTATGTTGTTTCCATGGAAAACATGTGTGTAATAAAAAAATAAAATAAAATTGAACACTGCAGAATTACCAGGCCATAGAGTGAACAGGTGGGAATCTGCGAAGTGTGTCCTGGGGTGAGTACCCTCTCTATAAACCCTCCCAGGCATCCAGTGACTCCTGGGATTTTCAGCCACCATAGGGGATTCATTTTATTTTTTTATTTTATTTTGTTTTGTTTATTTAAAAATGTTTAACGTTTATTCATTTTTGAGAGAGAGAGAGAGAGACAGAGTGTGAGTGGGGAAGGGGCAGAGAGAGAGTGAGACACAGAATCTGAAGCAGGTGCCAGGCTCTGAGCTATCAGCACAGAGCCTGACACGGGGCTCAAACTCACAGATGACAAGATCATGACCTGAGCTGAAGTCAGATGCCCTACTGACTGGGCCAACCAGGTGCCCTGGGGATTCCTCTTATACTTCTCTGATTTTACTGCCTCAGTTACTGATTATTTTAGAAAGGGCCATGGGCTTGTCTGACCTTTGGGGAGAGATCTGCTACTTGCCTGCAGGTGAAGACCTTACTGGCCTTCACCTCCATCCTGGCCTTTGATGACTCAGACTAGACATACGCTGATGAAATCTGGAGGGAGAGGCTGTGCTTAGGAGAGGACTGAGGAATGGCTTTCAGTCTCTGAAACTCTCTGGAACATTCCCATGTGTGGTGGACTAGAAGACCATCCCCAACTCCTTTGATTACTCCCCTTATTAGGCTTATACATCCACGTGTCTCAGCACCACTGATTTTGGGCTTTGGTTGTTGGAATGTGAGCAGAAATGATAGATTCCACCAGCAATAGTCTTACATGAGCTCTCACGATTTGGCCTGACCTGTTTGTAGTTGCTTCTCCCTGTGCTGCACCGCGTAGATGAGGAGACATACAGATTTGACATGAACCCAATCTGCAGCGTGGAGCCACGCTGAGATCAGCAGAACCCAGCAGAGCCACAGCCAACCTCAATACTCAGGAGCAAGAAATAAATACTTGTTATGGGGAGTCATTGAGACTTTGGGGTTATTTGTTACTGTAGCCAAAGCTGACTTATATACCCTGTCTTCAGCGTGCCCTCCTTTGCACAGTGCTGGTCCCATGCTATGGATTGGAAGATGATACACTTAACCCCAAGTCACACTGAGTGAGTAGGAAATGGATGGATCCAGAAGACTCCTGTGGTAGACAGAATTCTAAAGTGGCCCTAAGCTTCTTCACACCTTGTGTGATCTCTTCCCACCGAGTCCAGGCAGAACCTGTGGGTATGATGGAATGTCACTCCTATGACTTTAGTCTTAGACTATTAGTTTTTATTAATTTATTGACTTAATAAAAAGCTAGATTGGGCCACCTAGGTGGCTCCGTTCTGACTTTGGCTCAAGTCATGATATTGTGGTTTGTGAGTTTGAGCCCTGCATTGGGCTCTGTGCTGATAGCTCAAAGTTTGGAGCCTGCTTTGAATATTCATTCTCTCTCTCTCTCTCTCTCTCTCTCTCTCTCTCTCTCTCTCTCTCTCCCTCTCTCCCACCCCCTCCCTGACTTGTGCTGTGTTTCTGTCTCTCTCAAAAATAAGTTAAAACTGAGGCACCTGGGTGACTCAGTTGGTTAAGCATCCGACTTTGGCTCAGATCATGATCTCACGGTTTCATGAGTTTGAGCCCCACATCAGGCTCTGTGCACTGACTGCTCAGAGCCTGCTTGGGATTCTCTCTGTCTCTCTGACCCTTTCCCACTCACACTCTCTCTGTCTCTCTCAAAATAAATAATTAAAAATATAAATAAATTAATAAACACTTAAAAAAGGCAGATCCTCTGAGTGGGCCAGACTTAACTCAGGTATATCATTAAAAGGAACTAGGCCTTTCCTGAAGTCGGAGGGATTCAATGTGAGAGAGCCTATGTAGGAGACCATGTGGCAAGGACCTGGCATGGACCTTTGGAACTTAGAGGTCCCTGGATGACTATCAGCAAGCGATTGGAGACCTCAGTCATACAATCATAAGGAAATAAAGCTTGAAAACAGCCTGCAGTCTTGGAAGGGCCCCCAAGCCTCAGATGAGACCCCAGCCCCAGCATGCTTTCGGCTGGTGAGACCCTGAGCAGAGAATCCAAACACTCAGACTTCTGACTTCCCTAACTGTGAATACCCAGAATAAGGGGAAGTGAGCTCGGTAGGCAAATGCCAGCCATGTATGAGGAGCTGAGAGACAGGCAGCCATCTTTGGCTGAAACAGTCTAGCTCTGGAATGTAAGCTTAGCCCGGAAACCTAACATTTCTCTGGGTGGGTATCCTATTCCCTTTCAATTCTCCCTTGGGGATCTTTTGCTTCTTGTGAAGAGGGAGGCCTGATATGTTTATTTATCTTTAGCACTTGCCATTTATAATGACTCAGCATCAATTCCTCCTTCCCCACAAGACTGAATTCCCTTTGGGGAAGCATCCCTCTGGGACTGTCACTCATGTGGATTAGGTGAGATGAATCCCACCTTCAGCTCCAGGGCTGGGCTCTGATTCTCTTAAATTAATCGGCATATCACATTCCTTAAACCACAGGGATGGATTCAAGGATGGGCCAGTGACCGCCAGGCCGTGGATTTCTTTTTAAGTTTATTTATTTTGAGAGGGAAAGAGAGAGAGCATGCACACTAGTACACATGAGCAGAGGAGGGACAAAGAGAGGGGGAGAGAGAGAATTTCAAGCAGGCTCTGTGCTGTCATTGCAGAACCTGATGTGGGGCTCAAACCCAGGAACCCTGAGATCATGACCTGAGCCAAAATCAAGAGTTGGACACTTAACTAACTAAACCACCCAGGCACCCCCAGGCCATGGATTTTTATTCAGCTATTGGAGGAGAAAGGAAGAGAGACAGACAGAAAGACACAGATGGAGATAGAGACAGGAAGAGAGGGAGAAAGACGCGTTTGCTTTCCTTCTGGACATGAACTGTCCAGCCATTTTGAAATCGTAAGAAGAGAAGCTATGAAGGAATGGAATTAAGAAACGGTGTGAGCCGGGGGACCTGGTGGCTCAGCTGGTTAAGTGTCTGACTTCGGCTCAAGTCATGATCTCATGGTTTGTAGGTTTGTGCACTGACGGCCTGGAGCCTGCTTCAAATTATGTTTTCCTTTATCTCTCTGCTCTCCCTTGCTTGTGTACGCCCTCTCAAAAATAAATAAGTAAACAGACAAACAAAAGGTGTGAGCAAAACCAGGTTCTGGTAAAAGCTTTTAGAGCCTGGATCAAACCATACCTGCAGATCTGCCTCTGGTCCATTCAGTTACATGAACAAATTTGGGTTGGATTTTCTGATACCTTCATCTGGTTAAACTGGCTTCTCTTCCCTGCTAGTCTTAATTTTTGGACATCTGAAAATTGTATTGTAGGTGCGGCTGATCACAAAGCACTGTTTTATCTGTAACAAGTAGAGCGTGGAGATCCTGGCTCCTCCGGGCCCCAGACAGCACCAGGCTTTACCCTGAATCGACCTCAGATACACCTGAGCACCTGATGGGTTACAGGGACCCAGTTTTTGAAAACTGTCTTTACTCAGATGACAAAAGAGCACAATAATATTTAAGGCTTTTTCCTTCAGCCCTGGGCTTGTTCTGGAGATGAGTCTCCTTGTGGGGTGTGACACTTGCTCCTCTGGTCCTCCGGGGGCCTTCCTTGTCTGGGAATTTGGCCTCAGGGAGACTGAGTCATAACCAACCGACTCCGGTACTGAGTCTGCTTGTCCAACTGGGCCTATGCCTCCTGTCCCCCCAGGGCAGCCAGTATGGGCTCCTGATTTTCTTCCTCCTGACTTAGCATCATGCCAGGCAAGAATTCTGGGGTGTGGGGAGGGGCCTGCAGTCCCCTTGAATAGTGTGGTGGTGTTCACACAGCAACATGCTCTTTCCAAGTCTCATTTTCTAAGCGGCGCCCAGCAGCGCCTTGTCATAGGACTTCTTGTGAGGGCCCTCTGATCTCTGCACAGATGCAGGGGGCTTTTCTCTCTGTTGGTGTCTAGTCCATGACTGTTCCCATAATCAGACACCCACACTGGTCTTGTCAATTACTTAGCTATAGAAATGAAAGAACAGAAGCCTGGAGATGATATGCAGTGATGCTGAACCTCAATACTGATCCCTGTAAACATGCTTTTAAAGTTCTGGCACTGCATTTCTCCCCATGGCCTGACACTCTTGTGGCATCCTTGTGGTGTGCCTGGCACTTCACATTCCACTAACACCTTTGGGCAGCGGTGGCTTCTTCCAGTGGCTCCAGTGTTTGCCTTTTGGTCCAGGCTCTGGGAGATCCTCTTTGGGTAGATGCAGTAAGTATTCTGCCAGGCACACCCGCCTTTCTCTTCCAGAGAAGACTTTTATTTTAAAAGCTGTTTTGATGCTCCATGCTGCTTGAAATGCCAGCTTCTGAGAGCCCACAATGTCTGCTCATCCCTATGAGAATTTTTATGATTTACGCACTTTTTAAAAGCTCAGATCAGGGGTGTTTGGGTGGCTCAGTCAGTTGGGTATCTGACTCTTGATTTTGGCTCAGGTCATGATTCCAGGGTTGTGGGACTGAGCTCTGTGTCGAACTCCACGCTGAGCATGAAGCCTGCTTAGAATTCTCTCTCTTTCTCCCTCTGCCCCTTTCCCCTGCCCCCTCTGGAAAAAAAAAAAAAAACCCAGATCCAGCTGTCTGGCTTTTTTGCTTACGTTTTGGATACTTTCTACTTATACTTCTGGACCCAGTCTCTGTTCTTCTCAATTCCATCAGCCATGGGGCCCTGATTACAGGCAACTGGATGGTCCCGGCTTCCTTTGAGCCAGCTGAGACTTAGCACTGTGATCCTTCTTGAAGAAAATAGCACTTTCTTATAGCTACTGCCCCCTGGGTTCCAGAAACATCTCTCTCCCTTACCCCCCCCCTTTTTTTTAAATAGTTTATTGTCAAATTGGTTTCCATGTAACACCCAGTGCTTCAAGTGTATTTATTTATTGAGAGAGAGAATGAGGGGGCAGGAGAGGGGCAGAGAGAGAATCCCAAACAGTTTCCACGAGGTCAGCACAGAGCCTAATGTGGGGCTTGAACTCACAAACCAAACCATGAGATCATGACCTAATCCGAACTCAAGAGTCGGACCCTTAACTGACTGAGCCACCCAGGTGCCCCTCCTTTCCTTCTTAGATGTGGGTGGTAAGGGCTCCCACTACTGACAATTCTAGGATACTTCACATCTCTTGTTTTCTCTTAACCCTACCCACCCCTTTGTATAATTTCTTCATTAAGTTGTCCTCAATAGCCTCATTGGAGTGTGCCAGCTGTTTCTTCCTGGGACCAGACTGTTCCGTTAAAAATATCCAGTATGAAAGAATGCACCCTCCAAAGGCTGCACGGGGAATCCTAGAGAAGGTTCTCTAGCATCCCTTTCATTTGAGATAGTTGTTCATTTTGAGCAGGGCCTGAGTCAGACAACTAATGATGCCCTATTTTATCTGATCAAGTTTGTTATTGACGTCATGAAGATGACATCCTTGGTTGACGCCTTAAGTACAACCTGGGAGAGACCTTGAGGCAGAGGGACCAGCTAATCCATGCTCAGATTTCTGACCCACGGACCAAGGTAATAAACATGGTTGTTTTAAGCCGTTACATTTTGGGGTAACATGTTACACAGTAATAGTTAGCTGGTGCAGCAATCTAGACTTCACTGATGAATCCAGCGGGGAGACCCAAGTGGGCTTGGTATCAGATGCCTCACAGCACATCACTAACCTATCCAGCAGGCACTCCTGTGCACCCTCGGCTCTCTCTGCTCAGGAGAGGGATCCTGTCTCTAGCTCTTGCTCTTTCTTGATTTCACTCTCCAATTATGTGATGCCGAGTCTCATTGGCTATTATCTTCCTCTGGGCTTTCAATTCTTTCTCTGTCCATTTTGCAAAGAATTCTAGCTCTTTCTGACTTCTACTCCCCAACTTGTTGACAGACTTGTCCAGCTGCCCAGCAGAATAAGGTCCTCTCTGTTATTACAGACTAGCTCTCTCAGGGAGCTGTGATGTTTTTGGACATAAAATATATTGATTACATAAATCTCTCAGCTTCTTCTTATATATATTGCTATTCAGTAGCTAAAAGCTATCAAAAATGCATGCAAAGTTTTAATATAACCAAGAAAATGCCCTTAACAACACTGTTCAAATCAAATTGCCATGTCACATGTAGAGGAGTCTATTCCATTGGAGAAAAGCTTTTTAAACCCTGTGCTTTTTGACATTTCAACTAGTAAGTTAGACAAGAAGGCTGCTACAGAAATATTGTTAGCAACATTGCTGGAAAAAAAGGGCTAGCAAAGAATTGAACACATATCCATTGAACTTGATGAAATAATTTTAGAGGCTGAGGCCGTGAAATCTTTATAGTGAAACTGTGGAGACACTGGAGAGTTGTCATTTTGCAGATTTTGATTTGGTTGGTTCAGGCAGACAAAACCTGGGAGAGCTAAGATTTTGTTAAATACCTAGCATATACCCAGCAAGAAAGATAATTGCAGGTGTTTACATCAAGGTGTTATACCTGTGATTTCATAAGTCAACAAAAATGCAGTGAAATAAGAGTAGTGATGGTTTTTAAAAAAGAAAAAGAAGCAGGGGAAGCTTCAGAAGCAGGTTATATAAAAATACATCAGAGTGGCCAGTTTTGACGTGTCTACCCAAGCGTGAGCCGCCAACCACTCTTACCCGGATCCCTGCAAGAACATTCTCGCTGTTCTCCCTCTCTCAGATGTGCCATTCTATTCTGTTTTCAGCGCAGCAATCAGAACGAGCCTTTACAAAGGTAAGTCAGAGCATTGTTTATAATAGTCAAAATAGGAAACAACCCACATGTCCATCAGCTGAAGAATGGATGAATGGGGTACATCCATATGATGGAATGAAATACTGATGCCTGTTACAACATGGATGAATCCTGAAAACACTGTATAGAGTGAAAGGAACCAGCCATGAAAGACCACCTATTTTATGAATCCATTCATATGAAATGTTTAGAATCCACAGAGACAGAAAGTAAATTAGTGACTGCCAGGATTTGGGGTGGGGGGGAAGGGTAGAATGGGGAGCGACTATTAATAGGTACAGAGTTTCTTTATGGGCAGATGGAAATGTGTTAATCTTGATCATGGTGATGGTTGCACAATTCTGAATACACTAAAAAAAATTGACTTATAGAGGCGCCTGGGTGGCTCAGTCAGTTAAGCATCCGACTTCAGCTCAGGTCATGATCTTGCAGTTCGTGAGTTTGAGCCCCACATAGGGCTCTGTGCTGACAGCTCAGAGCCTGGAGCCTGCTTCAGATTCTTCATCTCCCTCTCTCTCTGCCCCTCCACCACTGACACTCTATCTCTCTGTCTCTTAAAAATAAATAAACATTTTAAAAAATTGACATATATTTTAAATGGGTAAATTCTATGGTGTGTGGATTGTATTACAGTGACAGCCATTAAAAAAGAAGGCATGTATAGAAAAACTTGAATTTTGTAGAGTTGCCAGATTAGCCAGGCACTATCCAGTTTTGAGTAAGAATAAATTAGTTTACTGATACTGAGGTTCTTTGGTGTTCATCTGTGATGCAATATTTTCTTTATTCCTGAAACAGAATTATGTGCTTTACAAAACAATCTATATGTGTCGAGGGTTGAGTATTCCAGGAAACATCTGTACTTTAATTTCTAGCTAAAATTAAGAATCAGAAAGAATGGGTCTGGTCTTATACTTGCAATTTATGGAAATGGAATAAGGGTGAAGCAGGGCGCCTGGGTGGCTCAGTCGGTTGAGCTCTTGATTTTGGCTCAGGTCATGATTTCACAGTTTGTGAGTTCAAATCCCATATGGGTCTCTGTGCTGATGGCTGAGAACCTGCTTGGGATTGTCTCTCTCTGTCCCTCCCCCCCTCATTCTCTCTCTCTGTCTGTCCCTCCCCCCCATTCTCTCTCTCTCTCTCTCTCTCTCTCTCTCTCTCTCTCTGTCTCTCTCAAAATAAATAAACTGTGAGAAAGAGGTGCCTGGGTGGCTCAGTCAGTTAGACATCTGACTTTGGCTCAGGTCATGATCTCACAGCTAGTGAGTTTGAGCCCTGCATCAGGTTCTGTGCTGACAGCTCAGAGCCTGGAGCTTGCTTTGAATTCTGTTTCCATCTTTCTATTTTCCTCTCCTACTTGCACACTGTCTCTCTCTGTCTCTCTCCCTCAAATATAAATAAACATTAAAAATAAATGAGAAAAATAGAAGGGTGAAGCCTGAGGGATACGAGTAGGGAAGGGCCGGAGCTGAGAGCTGAGGAAGCCTGTGGACAAAAGCCTGGTTCTACCTACACGTGGCACGTAGATCATCTTAAGGATACAGCCCAACAGGTGGGTGATGTCTAGGGCCACAACTGACGCCTATAGTTTTTTTAGGTGGATTACAAAGAAGTGCCACTTCCATAAAGGCGAATTTTAAAAAGTGCTTCTCAGGGTGATGGAGGAAGGCAAATTATCAAAAGGCATCCCTTTCTTTGTCTAAAGCTCTTTGGACAGGGCCAGAGAGCTTAACTCATGATCAGAGGGAGGACGAGATTTTGGTCCCCACTCATCACCTTGGCCAAGTGCCTTGGTACAGTGCACACACAGCCCACCTGTCCTTGGAAGCCCTGAGGGTACCTGCTATTCCTCCTCATTACAAAACTCAGCAACTCAGATGAAAAAGTTTTTAAATTCAAATGAAGTTAAGGTAAATTTGTATATGAATTCTAAGGAATGCCATGCAAGGGAAAGAGGTTATATGTGACTGGTATTAGCTACCTGAATGAGGGTGTAGAAGCTTTACCTGAGGTTTGCTTCTCTGGCAAACTGGTTCCTTCCTCAGAGAAAGAACTTAATTGTTTAACTGATTGAATGGGGGGTGCCTGGGTGGCTCAGTCAGTTAAGCCTCTGGCTTTGGCTCAGGTCATGATCTCACGGTTCGTGGGTTTGAGCCCCACGTGGGACTCTGAGCTGACAGCTAGCTCAGAGCCTGGAGCCTGCTTCAGATTCTGTATCTCTCTCTGTCTCTGACCCTCCCTTGCTTGCGCTGTCTCTCTCTGTGTCTCAAAAATAAATAAAAAACATAAAAAAAGTTTAACTGATTGAATGGGGGCTTGCCTGACATTTCAGAAGAATGTGAATGCTTATGTGGCTGGTCTAAGGCTGATTTGGAAATTAATATTTGAATATATGTAAGAGGGGCCTGCTTGGTTTGAACTAGTCCCTTTTTTTTCTTTTGGGTTTATTGGTAACTGTGAGTTGATTTATCTCTAAACAGTTCAAAGCCTTTTCTTTTTAGCTCTCCGAATAATGTTTTTTTTTTCTTTTCAAAGATGTAATATTTCTGCTACCAGAACAGAAAGATAAGGATGAGAGCCTTCAGAACCCTTTGAAGACAAAATGGTATTCTGAATTGGACATTCATTAGAGCAAGGGGACACATCTCTAAATCTGGGTTTCATGATTTTAGGTTTGTTTAATGGATTTCTTTGCTTAAACTTCAGGTGCAGGCACGATAATTTTGAAGAGCAGAGAGATGGACAAATGCTATTTGATTTGTACATCTTTTCAAAGGCATTAAAAGGTTTGTCTTAGGTTTGGTGATGCTTTTCCCCCGATTTTTGGTTGAAGGCGGGTGTGATTGTTCTTTTCCCTCCACCCTTGAAGAAAATGGGGTCGTTTTTCACTTATAAATTCTTCAACCTCAGAGGAGGAGGGGCGGCGTTTTTCTAGAAGAGTTAGAAATGAAGGTGGAGGGGCTTCTGGGCTAAGTGTCCAACTTCAGCTCAGGTCATAATCTCCCAGCTGGAGAGTTTGAGTCCTGGGTCAGGCTCTCTATGGACAGTTCAGATCCTGGAGCCTGCTTTGGATTCTGTGTCTCTTCTGTCTCTCTCTACCCCTCAGCCCTCGTGCTCTGTCCGTTTGTCTGTCTCTCTCTCTCTCAAAAAAGAAAAAAATTTAAAAACAAGAAGTCTCCAGTCAATGTTAGCCACTCTTGTTATTCTTGGTACGGCACACAAGTTTATTGGGCATACTTGAAGACGTTTGTGAGAAGGCCTAAGGGACAATAAATATGTGGGTGACCTTTTGTCCCAGTGAACTTTAAAGGATTTAGTCTAAGGAAGGTGGGGAGGGCCCAAGGGCTGGCTGGCTTGGTGGAAGCCCCTGGTACTCGTGTCCTGAGAGGCCCCCCACCCCCAGGATAGGGGACAACCTTGTCACAAGAGCTGGGGAGCACCACTATCCCTCGGGCTTCTGGGATAACTGTCTGGAAACTCAGACTCTGTCAGTGGAGGTATTTTTATAGTGTTGTGTCTACCTGAGTTTTCACATGACTTGCATTCTGCTTCTGCAGCTTTGATGACTCGTGAATCATTTTGTTCTTCCTTAAAGCGTGTAGAAGTACAATCATAGAGCGTTTCGAAACTGATTGCCATAATTAACTTTTGAGTTGCATTTGATTTTAAAAATTATAACCTCTTATTTTGAAATAGTGTAAGATGAACAAGACTTACAGATTTTCTGTGTGCCCATCACCCATCTTCCCTCAGTGATATTCACATAACCGTATGATACTGTTAAAACCAGGAGATTGATGTTGGCATGATACCATTCCAATTGATTTTTAAGCCTCATTTACTTATTAAATCCTTAATTGATTTAGTTGGGGTGTTATCCAGAAGCAGCTACCACAAACTTTGGAAATCCTGGCCTAAGAAGTTGCAGTTAGTTTCCGCAAGAACAGATAGCCGCTTATACTTTAGAAATTTCCACGATGACATCACCTTGTTGGGAGGGCCCCAAGGTGACCTTCCCCATCATGGCTGTTCTGCCTTGAGAACCATGCGTACGGGTGCTGAGCACGTCCACGAGGTCTCATTGGAGGGCATTTTGTCCTTCATCTGTTGGAGCAAGTGCTCTAGCACCTGTGTTAGAGACCAGGAAAACCACGTCTAGCTGACTCTGTTGCTCTGCAAAATAATAAAAGCCAGGACTGTTAAAGAGAGCGTAGTACCTAACGGACCTGTGGACAGTGGAGGAGACCCCAGCTTCTTGCTCAGCATTGCAGAAGAAATTGCTGTGCACCTAAAAGAACTGGGAGAATTCATGGACTGAGAAGGGGTAACCTCAGTTTTGCTCAAAAGGAAGAGAGAGGAAATTTAGATGGAAGTGAGTGGATGAGCAAAGACAGGACAACAGCTGTCCCCTTGAAGAATAGCAGTATTACCAAAGGGCAAAGGTGAAGATAAGGGGCAAAAATGGGAAAATCATAGGAGGGCCATTTTGAGCATCACTCATTGATGCTTTCCACGCATTGACCCCTTCAATCGGCACAACAACCTGAAATGCTAAGTAGCAAGGAGCAGTGTTCCTGTTTCGTAGAGGAGGAAATTGAGGCTTGCATGTATGACGTTGGAGATGGTTATTGAAGACTGGGTTTCTAAAAGGGACTACCATTAGCTGTTCTACTGACATTTTTTTTTAAATTAAAAAAATTTATTTTGAGAGAGACAGAGACAGCACAATCAGGGGAAGTGGAGAGAGAGAGAAGGAGAGAATCCCCAGCGGGCTCCACACTGTCCCCACAGAGCCAACATGGGGCTCAAACCCACGAGGCATGAGATCATGACCTGAGCCGAAATCAAGAATCGGATGTTTAACTGAACGAGTCCCCAAGGCACCCCTGTTCTGCTGAGAGTCTTGACACTCCCCCTCTCTCCCTCTGCTCTGAAGCAGCTACTCTCTTTCCAAATGATGTCTGTTCTACCTTCCAAACAGGCCCCTACTTCATCCACTTCTTTCCATCCCCTTGTCCTCACTCGAGGTCACCACCATGTCTCAGCTGTACCCCTGCACTTCCTCTTTACCGCCCGCCAGGTCTGTTTTTTCAACAAAAGCCAGAGGAACCTCAAACACACACATGTCCACTAAAGTGAATCCCTCCATTATAAACTTCTGTGGCATCCTTAAAATTACCATTGTGGCCCACATCCCCCCGTAGTCTGGTCTCTGCCATCCTCCTGGTGAGAATTTTCTTCATCCTCCTCAGTCATTGTGTCCCCGCCATGTTGACCATCCTCCATTTCCTTGGCTACATCCTTTCTTTCCTTTCCCAGGATCTTCACTTGTGTTGTTTCCTCTGCTTAAAACACTTTTCCTCGTCGCACTTGTAAAATTACTTATCTGTTGTGGACTGACTGTGCCCCCTTCCCAATCCATATGTTAAAACCCTACCCTCCAATGTGACAGTATTAGGAGGAGGTGGAGCCATTGGGAGGGGGCCAGAATTAGATGAGGTCATGAAGAGAGGGCTTGCTTCCTCTCCTGCTCTTTGTCATATGAGGACACAAGCAGAAGTTGGCCATGTCTGACCCGGAAGAAGATCCTCCCCAGAACTTGACCATGCTGACACCCTGATCTTGGACTTCCAGTTTCCAGAACTATAAGAAATAATTTTCTGGTGTTTATAAGTCACCCAGGGTCTGGTGTTATGTTACAGTAGTTCAAACAAAGATAAGGTCTTGCCTTAAATGTCCATTCTCTACTGCTCCAAATTAAAGTAGGTCTTCTGTATTCATTTAGAGTAGTATACTTTTCTTCAGAACACTTTCCACAATATATAATTATGTGTTTGATGATTTATCTAGCATCTATATCTCCTTCTAAATCATAAGCTCCATGTTGTCAGGGGCTTGTCCTTATGGCTCACCACTGTATTTCCAGGGCCCTGCCAGTGCCTAGCATGCAGATAGGCACTCGACAAATATTTGCTGAATGAATGGGTGAATGAGTGAATGAATGAATGAATTTTATATATATATATATAATATAACAGTCCCTTAGCTATATATACAGTTTATATATATGTGTGTGTGTGTGTGTGTGTGTGTATACAGTTTATATATATGTATACATATATATAGCTGTAGAAATGGTTGAAATGAATATATATATTAAGATTACTGACAATTCTGAATTTTTGGATTTTAGTATGAGTTTTCATTTACTTTCTTTTTTTTTAATGTTTATTTTCTAGTGAGTGCAAGTGTGGCAGGGGCAGAGAGGAGGGAGGGGACAGAGGATCTGATGCAGGCTCCACGCTGACAGCACAGAACCTGATGTGGGGCTTGAACTCGCAAACCATGAGATCATGACCTGAGCCGAAGTCGGATGCTTAACTCACTGAGCCTCCCAGGAGCCCCTCATTTATTTTCTTAAAGAGCAGTAAGCTTACAGTTGTACTTCAGCTAGAAGCTTTAGAAATTTGAAGCAAAAGCTTGAAATCAGGGACATGCACCACGTAATGAATGGATCCCATACAACCTGAAGTCCCTTAGCTATGAAATGGCATTGCCTCTGAGTTTGCCACAGTGAACTTGACCACAAAGACACTGCATGAACCGCCAGCCACTACTAGCAATTGAGTAGTGAGCAGTGGTGTCAATCTTAAAAGCCTAAGATATTCTTAGATGCTTATTTTTGTAATTGGTTTTATTATGGAGTTGCTAAAATGGGCCCAACCATATGTCTCTCCATCAAGAAAAATCTGAGCCCTGATTGCATGAAACAAAACACTCACAGAGGCATTGGAAAGCCCCTTGCGTGACTTTAGAGGCAAAGCACTGGTGTTTATTTGCAACTCAGAAGAGTCTTGGCTTGGAGCAATACCTGAGAAGTACAATCAAGCAAACAGATAAAAAGTTGTTTGTCTCTTCATTCAAGGTCAGTTCAGAATCACCGTGAAAGGTGCATGTAATAATAGAAAACCTGGTGGAGCCTGGAGCTGTAGAAGTGGTTGAAATTATTTTGGGTCAAAAAGAGGCAGCCAAGTTGAAAAAGGTGCCCTTTTTGAGTGACACCATCAAATGGGTTCAAAAGATGTGCTTGAGCAATTGGTGGAGAGACCCAGAGGCAGCCGGGCCTTTACGTTCTGATGAAAGGGGAAACATCAGTGACTTGGCCGTTTTACTGTCTTTAAAATTATGAAGTCTGTGAAGGCATGCTAATTTGCTCAATGTTGCATGATACAGCAGCTGGTGAAAGAACTTTCAGTAAGATACAATTTTCTAGCAAGTAGCAATATTCAGCATGTGGTTCCAGAAATTTGCTGTGTCTGTGTTCCTCTAGTACTCTGACCCTGAGAGAAAGAAACCTGATATGTGATGTCCATGCACCTTGACAGTGGCTGAAATGAAAAGACCAATATAATAGTGTCTTGTTAATAGTAATCTGGCCGGGAAGTTTTCATTTATTTTTCATGATGGCAAGTAATTCATTGATCAGAACAATTAAATAACATCATTGATGATGGTTCATTTAGAGGGAGTGTAATGACATACATGCTCATAAATGCATTTCCGTTTTTATTAACACGATCGTAGCACATTGTATTCTTTCTTTTAAAAAAAATGACATGAAATTCACATAACAAAATTAACCATTCAAAAAAATTTTTATTTACATTTTATTTATTTTGAGAGACAGAGACAGAGCATGAACAAAAGAGGGGCAGGGAGAGAAAGAGACACAGACTCCAAAGTAGTCTCCAGGCTCTGAGCTAGCGGTCAGCACAGAGCCAGATGCGGGACTCGAATCCACGGACCGTGAGATCAGGACCTGAGCTGACTTTGGACACTCAACTGACTGAGCCACCCAGGTGCCCTCCAAATTAACTGTTTTAAAAGGTACAATTCCATGGCATTCAGTCCATAGACACTGTTGGGCAACCATCACCTCGAGTTCCAAAACACTGTGCTCTCTTTTGCACTTTATTTATTTTTCACTTAATGTATATCCTGGAGACTGTTCGAAGGCAAGTAATACAGATTGATGTCTTTATTGTATCGGTGACTCTTACGTCAGACCAGGACTAAGTTGTTCAGACTCTCATAAAAAGGGCTCCCTCCTCGCCGAGGACTGGGAAGCTGGCAGCTGTTCCAGGTCCCCCCCGCAGCTGGTGAGTTGGTCAAGGTCCTCTAAAGGGAACTCGCATCCCACGGCTGGGCCAACGGTGGTGGGACAGGTGATACAAGGTAGGCCCGGCTATTTCCCTAGCAGACGCTCTTTGCTTCCCTCCGGGTGGGGGGAAACCTTGTTAGCCGTGAGCTTTGTTCTGCTGACAGCCCTCCCCACCTCGTTTTATTTCCTCACCTTTTCCTTCACAGCTGTAACTCCCCAGTATCCATCCTGCGCTCTGTCTCAACATCTGCTTCTCACGATGCACACCCGCGTCCTCTATCTCTGGATCCAGTCTTCTACCGATTGACAGTCAGGGTGTTGCCAGTCTTGCTATCACAGGTAGTGCTGGATGCGACCCTTTGCACCCCTGTCCTTCCATGCAGATGCAAGAGTATCTGGAGAGCAAATTCCCAGAGGTCGGGGGGCGGATCAATTTAAATTTTGCATTCAATCTTTTGATACACATCACCTGACCACCATCTTCTCTTGTGAGGCTGTGCCAGTTTAGGGTCCCATCAGGCAGGGAGGAGAGAATCATTTTTCACACTCTTGTCAACAGAGTGATCACATTTAAAAAATGTCTGCAATTGTATAGGTGAAAAGTGTTAATGTCGTCATGGTGTTAATGTGCTTTTTCTTTTTATTATGAGTGAGGTTGCACATATCTTCTAACTACTTAAAAATGATGGCGAGGGAATGAAAAGAATGCTTCCTATTAAAATAGATGGAGTGTTGAGCGCCTGGGTGGCTCGGTAGGTAGAGCATGTGACTATTAATCTCTGGGTTGTGAGTTCGAGCCCCATGTTGGATGTAGAGATTACTGAAAAATAAATAAGAAAACTTAGAAAAATAAGCGAGCGTAAACAATCTGCACTGGAATTTAAAAGTAAAATATAATACTTTAAAGAAACCTTGTGCTTGTGGAATGCTACTTTATGCTAAATCCAGACATCTTTGGCTACAAATTCTCTTTCCTGGTAGTTAAGGGAACTCTGCCAGGAGTTTGAAAAGTCTTGCATGTTGGTATAAGGGAGATTTTCTTAAAATTCAGGAGAGCAGGCGTCCATTCCATTCTGTATATGGGATTTTCAGAGTACTGACTCTGTTTAGGTTAAGACTTTAAGTATGTTTTAATTTAAAAAATATAATGGGTTAAAGAATTTTGTTGTGTGACATGTCATAAGTTGGAGATTAGAATATTTTAGTTCCTACCATTCGTTCAACTGTCAGCCTCAGCAACATAACGTCTTCTGCTAGCAATGGTTATGCGCTCTCATTTCCTGAATGAGCCTTAGAGGGACCCAGGACAGTGAAAGTTAAGCTCTTATTTTTTTTTACTTAAAATTTTTTTAACCTTAATTTTTTGAGAGACAGAGACAGAGTGCATGCAGGGGAAGGACAGAGAGAAAGGGAGACACAAAATCCCAAGCACGCTCCAGGCTGTGAGTTGTCAGCACAGAGCCTGATGTGGAGCTTGAACCCATGAACCGTGAGATAATGACCTGACTGAGCCACCTAAGTGCCCCAAACTCATTTCTAATGTCCAAGTTGTGAGGAAGAAGTTGTGAGGCCAGTGGGGAATTTATTCTGCCTGATGACAGACGCTAGGTGGGGAATGTGAAGGAACATTGTAAGATTCTGAACTCTGCTCACAGACCAAAGCCAGTGGACCTTATGTTCTCCATCCATTTTCCTGTCCTGATTCTCCAAGAACATAAGACTTGATGAAGTGTGTTGGTTAGACTGTAGGCTGGTTGCTATAACAAAGAAGCCCTAAGATACATGATAAAAAAGTGCCTATGACACATGATAAAATCTTCCTTCTTTCCCATGTTCCAGTCTGGCTTGGTCTATGTTTGGGTAGGAAGCTTAGTTCTATGAACCCACCAGGAGTCTTGGGTTCCTTCTGTCTTATTGCTTTGCTATCCTCTGGAGTTTTGCCTTGATTCGTGTGGTTGAAGCTGAATTACCAGCTTGCTCTAGCTCATAGGAAGGGTGAAAGAAAGGGAGTTGAGGACCAGCAATTTCCTTTTAAGAAAATGATGAGGAGCAGATGCAGTCACATTTCCTTGGTGAGAATTTAGATCCATCGCCATATCCAGTTGCTGAGAAGTGAGATTCCAGTAGGACAACAATGTGCCCTGTTAAAACCACATGCAAGAGCATAAAAGGAAAAATGAGGGATAGATATTGGAGAATAATTAGCTATCTCTGCTACATGGGTTGAGAGCCAGGAGGAATCCAGTCCATGAAAGGCAATACTTCTGCATATGGAATTAGTCACATCCCTTCCAAATATTCTGAGCTGGTGCCAGGAATGGGCAAAACAGTGAGGAAAAGGAGGCGGCATCCCTTTCTCCTTCGATCCTCCAAATAGATTTCTTTCCAACAGATCGTTAACAGAGCACCTGCTATGTCCCAGGCGCTGCCTAGGTGCTGAATATGGCAGGTCCTCACAGGGTTTCCAGGAGACTGGAGGAAGTAGACATTAACCAAAGACCCTTACAGCAAGACATATAATTACAAATTCTGATAAGTCTTTGAAGGAAAAAGTATTCTATGGGAAAGTATGAGATTTAATTTATATTAGAGATTGAGGGAGTTCTTAGAGAAAGTTCTATTTAAAAGGGGACCAAAGAGTAGATGTGTCAGAATTGGCTGGTAGGTGAGGGAGGGGGAAGAGTGGTGTAAGTAGAGGGATTAGAATGATGAATGAGGGGGAGAGAAATGAAACATGTGGCTGGAGAGGGAGAGGCAGGAGAGTTCTCCTACAGTGTCATTGACCGTGTGTCACAGTAAGCTATTGCTGCGTATTAAACTATTTCAAAATGTAGTGGCTTAAAATGACAGGAATGTATTGGTTCATGATTCAGCAGGTTGGCAACTTGGGCCGGACTCAGCTGGGTGGTTTTGTGATCTAGGCTGAGCTCTCTTCTGCATCTCTAGTCAGCTACAGGTCAGCAGGTGCCTCTGCATCTGGGGGTAGGTTGCCTGCTGGCTGAGGAACCTTAGGTGTCCTCCATCTGGTCCCTCATCCTCCATCAGGCTAGCTTGGGCAGGCTTGGTCACATGATGGCAGGGTTCTAAGAGAAACTGAAAGCACACAAGACCTCTGGACATATTTAGAACTGGCACTCCATTATTTCTGCCACATTTTATTGGCCAAAGAAGGTCACACAGCCAGCCCATGGGGCGAGGAAATAGACACCAACTCATGACAGGAGGAGCTACAGAGTCACACTGTAAAGAGTGGGGATGGAGAGGGGTGAACAACTGAGGGCATTTTCGCAACCAAGTAAGGAATTTGTATGATTGGGAGGCACAGGTGATTCTTAAGCAGCAGCTAGCAATCACAGGGCACATGACCAAGGTAAGCTGTACTGCACTGTGGCGGGAACTTTCGAGAGTTTATGCCTTACCATCTTGGTTGTGATCTCTTTGGATGCAAGGTCTGTGGTACCCTTTCCCGGGGCTGGATAGAGCCCATCTGCCAGCTCAACGCCCTGTGGCTGGAAACAAGAATCGAAAGCTTTATGTTTTCAGCACCTCCAGGCTTCCCAGTGAGGTGCTGTTGAGGGTGTTTTGTACAGACGGCTTAGCTTGTTTGGAGTTGCGAAGCTAATACCCTCACCACAAGCTGAGCTGTGAAGAATCCCAGACTTTTCTAAATTATAATTTGTTTGTTGGGCCTTGAGGGGGTCTGGAAAGCCTGTTCCAACTTCTCTCTCTTATAACACACAAGAGTATATGCCCAATCAGGCACTCCCTTCTGAGTATCTTTTATGGAAGTGCAGTCCCCCCTTATCTGTGGGGTCCATGTTCCAAGATTCCCAGTGGATGCCTGAACCCACGTATAGTACCGAACACTGTATATACTATGGGGTTTTTCCCCTATGTGTATAAAGCAATGATAAAGTTTAATTTAGAAATCAGGCATAGTAAGAGGTTAGCAGTAATATCTAGTAATAAAAGAGAACAATTATAACAATATACTATAATAAAAGTTCTGTGAATGTGGCTTCTCTTAAAATATCTTATTGTAGTGTCCTCACCCTTGTTTTTGTGGTCATGTAAGATGACAAAATGCCTGTGTGACGAGACAAAGTGAGGTGAGTGAAGTAGGCATCACGACGTGGTGTTAGGCTGTACTGACCTGAGGGTACGTCAGAAGGAAGACCATCTGCTTCTGGACCACAGGTAACTGAAAGCCCAGAGAGGGAGGGACTACTGTATTTTGCCAGGTGTGGTGGGCTGGTTGGTAGGGCATCACCCCTCAACTAACCCATCCTTCTAGACTCTGCTCTGACGCCGGGGCTGGGGATCTGTGAATCACATTTTTCCTTTGCCAGCTGGATGCTCCACGAATAGGGAGACTGGAAGGAAGAAGGAGGAAAAAGGGATGCTTTCCTCTTAGCAGCTTGCTCTTCTGGGCGTCATCCCTCCAGCAGTACCTGGACAGGGGCACGTGGTTACAGCGGCGTCATTCCAGTTTCCAATTTCATCCCCCCGCACTCCCAGGACCAGCCTCGGGAGCCCCATTCACAGGGACCAGCATTGTCTAGGCATCATCTCTGCTTCAGAGGTCTGAGTCCAGCTCAGAGGCGTTCTTCTTCCAAGCTTCTGGGTTCTTAGAACCCCGTACTCCTCCCTCTGTTCCTTCAGTAACTGCTTCATGCAGTTACTATTTCTGGTTAACTCAAGCATTCCTGTTTTGCATTTTTAGTTCTCCCATACAATCTAAAAAATTCTAAGATAAACTTATGCAGTTTCTGTGGTCCTGCCTGAATCTTGACTGTTACATATGGTGTATAAGATTATTTTAAATGATAACAAGTTGAACATTTGAAAAATATTTGAATGGGGTATGTAGGATAATATTATGAGAAGAAGTGTATAAATAACACACCAAATCCATTAGCTTTTAGATATTATTGCTTAAGATTAAAAAAAAATTAAGAATGAGCTGACTTAAAGGACAATGTTAAGCAAGCCATAGAAAAAATGGCACCCAGCCAAAATAATGAAGACGGTTATGAAAGTTTGAAAGCACTAAAGACTTGTCCAATTTGCCCATTACTCTAATAAAATAGCTCTTTAAGCAGGAAAATTACATTGGTTCCAAAGAATGAAGATGGAGAGATGATAAGGAAATCCATGAAGTCAGGTTCCCTGCATTCCCTTACATTTCCAAGTCTATGTGCGATATTGCCAGGATTGAGGGGTACGAGGTGACAGCCAAACCTGGCCTTTCCACAGTACCAGAAGTCCAGCCAATAGTAACTTTTTGTGGGATTTGGAGGATGCAGTTTACATAAGTCAACCAACAACCAAGAAGGTTGACCACCATTTTTTAAAAAAAGTTTATTTATTTTGAGAGAGGCAGATACAGTGCAAGTAGGGGATGGGCAGAGAGAAAGAAAGAGAGAGAGAGAGAATCCCAAGCAGGCTCCATGCTGCCAGCATAGACCCCAATGAGGAGCTGGAACCCACGAAGCAGCAAGATCTTGACTTGAGCCAAAACCAAGAGTCAGACTCTTAACCTACTGAGCCACCTACGCACCCTCATTGACCACCATTTTGGTTTAAAAAATTTTTTTTTAATGTTTTATTTATTTTTGATACAGAGAGAGAGCATGAGATGGGGAGGGGCAGAGAGAGAAAGAGATACAGAACCGGAAGGCTCCAGGCTCTGAGCTGTCAGCACAGAGCCTGACGCGGGGCTCGAACTCATGAATGTGAGATCTGACCTGAGCCGAAGTCAGAGGCTTAACCGACTGAGCCACCCAGGCGCCCCTGACCGCCATTTTGAAAGGCCTTCCCTCAGTTACCTAGAAGCAAAGGTGCACAAAAGAAACCAGTGGACTTGCTTAAGGTGGGGCCCTGCACCCCTGTGTTCTATCCTCATTAAGTTGCTGGACTCTGAGTCCCTTTACTGGTGGCACCCTGAAGGTCAGAAGCCAGATGTAGAAGAATGCTGTAGCAAGGTCAGCAGAAGGAGGACCACTCAGCTGTCTTACCTGTAGCTAACGAGAAAAACCCATAATGACATCCGGTTCTGAGAAATCTTAACGCCACCTCCTCTTGCTTTAGTGACAAGGATTTGAGGTAGTTATTTTTGTTCCAAGCAACCCCAGATGGGGAGAAAGTCAACCCACACAGTTTGGAGAGGGGGACTAATCATTCAAGAAAGAGACTTCTCAAACAGTTACAGAGGTGGCCAGGCCTAATGAGGTTACCCTAGTGGGAACTGTGCATCTGAAATATGACTTTTGGATTATGTGAAAATGAGTCGAGAAGAAGCACATAGAGACTCCGTGTGAGACAGGTGTCTCTGGAAATACTTTAGCAGAGGCAGACTTGGGGACATGTCCCTCCATGACTGACACTCAGTGTCATGGGCTTAAATTTTATTTCACTTCTGAGAGAGAAGTTGACAGAGGTGAACTACAGACAGAAAGGAAGGGGATATGAAGAACTATTTCATTTATACCTGAGTGTGACAGCAAAAACTTTTCAATTTAGACAGTCAGTCCCACACAGACTTCTTAATCTGTAGAGAGATTCTGATGTGCTAAAATTTTCTGGTTGAATGTTTTCCTTTAGGAAAAAATACTTTAGGAACAGAGGTCCAGAGTTAGAGGCAAAAGCAATTCGGAACCACAATTTTTCTAAGATAGCTAACAGTTCCACTTGGAATGATCAATATGATATAAAAAAATGGTTCCTTGGTTTCTGCACTGATTTTAATCTTTTTGGAATTCTTTCTACAGTGTCTTAAAAAGGACCAGGCTTGCTATTTTTTGATAGGTTTTCCTGAGTGTCTCACTGCCAAAACTTTTTCTAAAAACATTACTTTCTTAATCACCCAAGTTTGCCAAGTGCCCCTGGATGCAGCACATCAAGGCGACTTTCTTGTTCTGAATTATTTTTGACTGGTTCCTTTTCTCTCCCTTATGTCCAGCTAGTTCTCAAATCCCGCATCCTGGATCCATTCATTCAAAAAAGTTTCATATATTCAAAAAATGTTTATTGAATGCCCAGTGTGTGCCACTTTCTCCCTCAATCAGGAGATACTTACCCTCTAAGCTTTCATTCAGTGCTCTTTATTGGGAGTTCTTAGCATCCTGTGACATGAGGGAATTGCCATTAGCAAAGTTTTCTGACATCTTTGGTGTCAAAGATACCACTTAGACTAATGCATTGTCTCTTGTATCCAAGCATAAATATGAAACTGTCATGTTTACATATATCCATCAATTTACATAGAGAAATAAAAAACACCACTCATTTCCATTTATTAAACACACAATATGCCAGGAACGATTGTGGTCACCTAGCAAAGATGACATGGACTCCCCCCTCACCCCTGCTGCCCAATTTAGTTCAGATGTTAAGACTGATGATGTCACTCGTGTAGAAAGAGGATAGGAAGAGGTTTATTTCTTACAACATGAGGCTTTCTAGGGAGAGCAGGGCAGACTCTCACGCAGGTCCAAAAACGGCTTGATGGAGCAGGAAGAGGAGACTGGATTAGCATTTATGATGGTGGGCGTGGGGCTGGAGTGAGAGGTCTTGTGTGAGGGGTAGGTTTGGAATTTCCTGCTGGCTCCAAAGGAGAGAGCATCTAGGCTTCCTTATCAGCTTGCTCAGATTTGGGGCAGAAGTAGAAGAGGGAGGGGTAGGTCTGGAAGATGTCATCAGTCAAACATCAGAAATGGAGGCAGTCTCTTTATTACAATTAACCCTTGATGTCTGACTAATGACTGAAATGCGCTATGTTTCATTTAATTGAGCTTGAGCTTGTTTAATTAAGCAATAATAGTTCTCTATGAGCTTATATCTTGAGAGCAGTAAGGGAGATGAAACTTTCCATTGAATACATTGTTAAAGAGCCCGGCACTCAGTATTTTGAGAATTGAAATGAATTCTTTGGTCAAAACTTGAAAGGGGATTTAAAAAAAGGCTGGTGAGCCTTGTACTGTGACTTTAGTATGTACAGAGACATGTGTGACCTTGATTTATATTTTGAAGATCTGTGAAGCAAGAGATTCATGGACTTCTTTACCCTAAAGGGTCAACCTTGGATAAGGAATTGTTTCTGCCATTGGCAAGACCAATGCCAGACCATTGGCAATGGTCCATGTGCGGATGGAGCTGATTGTTAGTCAGGGCATTCAGTGCTAAGATAACTTTCTGAAGTTCAGTGAATTGTGCTGACCCTTGGGTCCCATCCTTTTTTAGGGATGTCCTGATTAGGGATGGAAAGCAGTAGCTTTCTAGCATGTTCCATCACATTGGTTGCGGTTATGATCTTGCCTGCAAAGATTGTGTGCAAAGGCAGGGCCGTTGAGGTACTCTATGGGTAGCCAGGTAAAGCTGCATTATGTTTCTCTGTTGGTGAAGACAAATTTTGAATGACAGGCTGTTAAAATAAGTACTGAATAGGAGAGATTCAGTCAAACCTATGACTGTAAAGTATTTACCAGTTGCTGATTGGATGAAGCTAGTAATTTAAATGATACTGGATCTGGGGGCCTCAGTAGGTGGGACTGTGACATTAGGATGGCAGTATCTATGGTAAGGTACTATTCATTCCTTCCCAGGTTAAGAGCAGGCCAACTTGGGCTCTTAAATGAAACAGTAATGGGGATAATCATTCCCTTCTTTAAATAGGTCTTGCATAATGTGTTTCAGCCTTAAATGCCCTGTTTTGATTTATATTTGGTTTTATTAAATATTTCAACCAGGAGCAGGGGGTCCATGCGGCTCACTTTTGTTGAGCTGATTGTTAGTGGCAAAGATTTAATTTATCACACTTTGAATCAGAGTGTGCATGCCCACTATGGGATATCTTAGGGCAATGGGCACTTGGACTATGGGGAATTTAGGCAAGGCAATATTTCTGATGGTGAAGGAGAGGCATCTTGCTCTTGAATTTTATGTTCAGTGACTCCCATAAGATTATAGAGAGTACCATGTTTATTATTTTTTTAAAGATTTTATTTTTCAGGATCTCCACACCCAACATGGGGCTCGAACTCACAACCCTGGGACCAGTAGTTGTGTGTTCCACCAATTGAACCAGTCAGGCATCCTGAGAGTACTATGTTTAAATTTAGTGGAATGTCAGGTATGGCTATAATTTGAGTGGGATCTTTAGGTATTAGTATAATTTGAGTCACAGTGTTGATTAAGGCCATGAAGGTTCCCTAACCGGTATATCTCAGTAGATACCAAAGTTAATTCAGAATCTCAGCTGGAAGGTTATAATAGTCAATCTACTCCTTTTTATTCTATAAATTCTTACTAGTAAATTTTGGATTTCCAAATGGGCCAAATCTCTGTTTCAGTTGTTTTGTTTCTTTCTCTATCCAGGTGGTGTCACCACCATCCCCACCATCACCATCATCATCATCATCATTATCTGGTGGTTGTTACTATACTGCAGGGAGTAAGTCATCTCTACCCTGCTCATATTTAGACATTTCTTCCACCAGAGACCCTCAAATTAGTATTGTCAGGATTAGGGGCCTCCCCCATGGGGATGATTGTTTTATTGAGTTGTAGGACCCATAGCTTATATAGTATTTAAATTAACCTTTTGTGCCACGAGGGTGCCATAGTTTCCCTATTACTATGAGGTCAAAACTTGTTGTGACAGAGGCAAAGGCAACAGCAAAAGCATTTTGAGGGTCCAAGCATTTTAAGGGGTATGACCTCAGCATGTTCTTCCACATAAGTGACCACCCAGACAGCATGCATATCGTGTAGGGTATCAGTCTTTCCCCTGGGTCCTCCAGGGAGCTAAAACCTGGTTAAGACACACACAATGATCACAGCATAAGAGTCATTCCCCTAAACCTAGTGGCAGTAATGGCTTATGCTGGAATGGAGACACAATTCATTTTGAGACACACCTACGGCTCCAGGCCAAGACACATGACCCAGGGCTACATTAAGGAGGGCCCCAATCCCATGCTCCTGTCCCTAAGTGCCAATTATTACTGAAACTTCTGACTTAGGTTGGTTAAATATGACAGAGCCTTGAAGGAACTCAGCAAATGCAGCCCAGAGCAGCTCAGCTCAAAGTGCAAGCTAGCCAGCAGGCAGCACCTTAAAATGCATGCTCTCCAGGGGGCAGCAGAGCCAGTTTGCAAACCAAAGCAAGAGAAGAAAGACCCTCACTAGTGGTGGGCATTGCCTAGATATCCTGCTAACAGTGCCACTTCTTGTGGTCGCCCTGAAGCAGTGGGATGGACTCCATCAGTCAGTTATATTCATGCGCGTGCGCACGCACACACACACACACACACACACACACACACACACACACACAGAGACGGTGGGACAAGGTGTATTCCTCATAGGGATGCAAAACTTGAGAGACGATTGAATACTGAAAATGAACTGAGGGTTGAAGGGAAAGGGGCAGGGGGAAAAGAAGTGGTGGTGATGGAGGAGGGCACTCGTGGGGAAGAGCACTGGGTGTTGTATGGAAACTAATTTGACAATAAACTACTTTAATTTAAAAAAAAGGTGTATTCCTCATATAACAAGGCTTTCTGGGGGGAAAGCAGGGCAAGCTTCTCAAGTAGGTACAATGTCTTGAAAGAGCAAAGAATGGAGACTGTCTTGGCTTTTATGGTGGTTAGGGGATATGGCAGGGGTGAGGGCTCCTGCCCACATGCCAGGGCATGTCTTGCTGTCACCAAAGGGAGGCACATCTAGGCTCTTCTAACAGCTT
This sequence comes from Suricata suricatta, assembly GCF_006229205.1. Classification (NCBI taxonomy): domain Eukaryota; kingdom Metazoa; phylum Chordata; class Mammalia; order Carnivora; family Herpestidae; genus Suricata; species Suricata suricatta. The sequence continues at coordinate 16,352,981 of NC_043707.1, forward strand.
GCTGAGATGTGGGTCTGAAGAAGAAGGGGAAAGGGCAGAGTTTGAAGGCTATCAGCAGTCAAAAGAAAAAATGGAGTCAGACTATTACAGATGCTCTATTTCCTGTAATTTCAATTTTTACAGATGAGGTAACAGCTTTAAAAGGTTAAATAGGTCACATAGCTCTTAAAGAAGTAAAATAAATAGTGGATCTGGAAGCCAAACTCACGCCCATCTGACTTCCAAACCTGTTCACTTGGCCACTAGGCTACATTGCCTCCTTGGAGGAGAGTAAAGAATCCTACCTCTAATAATCTGAGCATCTCAAAAGTCACAAAGGGAGTATCAGTCAACACTGGAGGACCCTATCTGTAAATAAGGAGTTGGACAATGTTAGAGTATAAAAGTGGCAGGAAGGGTGGGAAATATGGGCCACTTTGGGCTTGAGATACGTGTTGACTATAATCTCTGTGCTTTGGTCTGGCTGCCCAGACGGCTCACTATAATCCCATTCGATTATCTGTAGGAGCAGCAGTAGGCCCGTCAGTAGTAATTGCAGAGTTTCTTAGCCTGTGACAGAGGAGAAGGAAGGGCCAGGTATGGGGCTGTGGACAAGCAAGTGTTCTTTGAATCAGACACACACACACACACATGCATGTAGGCATACATGTGTGTGCATGGACACACGCACAGTGCTTTTCTTCCAGTTTTCTTTCTGTTATTTTGAATAGAGGTCCTCTTTGGGAAAAAAAAGTCTTCATTTGTGTTCAAATGATATAATGAAGGTGTTATTTCATCCCAAACAATTATGCTGTGGAATGGGATAGCTACTCAGTAAGATAATCCTAAATTTATGGTTGTCACATGTCAATACCTAGATGAATTTCTCTGATAGAAATGAAAGAAGGTTTGCCTTGCTGTAATGCTTAAGGAAAGCATAAGCCTAGCTCCTTGGGAAGTATCATGAAATGAAAGGAGGATGCAACTTCTGTATCCCTTGTTTTTTGTCTCATTACTGAACATAACAGGTCACTAGAGCCATAATGGTTTTTGGAATAAGAATGACTTGTCAGCAGGTACATGGAACAAAGCTGAAGGAGCGCATTCTTTTTCAGCATCCCCACACAGTATCTTGCAGTGTAGGTATATTTCCTGAGAAGATTAGATTTGAAAAGGATGAAACTCCCCCTGAACTTGCCTTTGCCCCTGCCCCAAAGGCGGATATGGGGCCATTCTACACCTCCACCTCTCATATTCTCAAATTACAGGATATCTGTGCACCAGGGGACGTCTTGGGGGGAAACCTGTGTCCTTGCAATGATCAAGCTGGTTTATGACTTGGAGCAGAAATGTGTCTCTATCAAATAACCTCACCTGCCCTAAGAGACACACATTCCTTCCTGATATTTGAAGACAAAAATCGCAGCTCTTCCTTTCCCTCAGCCTGCAATTGCACGAAAATGCCTACGCTTTTCAACATGGAGCTACTACTCGCAGTCTGGTGTCATCAGAAGCAACGTTTTCTTTTGGTAGGTCCGTTTGGAGACATTAATGACTGAAAGGTTTTTTTTTTTTTTTTTTCCCCCCAGGCATAACTTTAACTGGATAAAAATCCAGGCATGGAAGGGAGCATCTGGCATGCTTGACAACACATGGCTTTCTTCCTTTGGTGGAGATGTCACGTGCCTCATTACTGTCTCCGTTGTCATCAAAGATTCGGCCAAAATCTTGAAAGGAGTCTTGTCTAGTGCCGTAAATGCTGGTCTTTTGAGTTTTTGTCACAAAATGCAAGCATAATATTATGTTCATCTTGTTTAAACACAAGTGTGTTGCCTCTCCGGAAAACAAATCCCCATCCTCTAAATTGAATATTGAATGGAATTTTCACCCCTACGAGGGAGCGAAAAGCCCCCTTGCGGAACAATGTGGTATCACATTCTTCCAGCCCTGGACTTGCGCGGTGGGCCTTACTAGCCGACGGAATACAGCACATATATCCACTCAAGGTCCTTCAGTTACCATTATGGATGTTGCGGAAAAGCTGTGAGCTCTTTCAGCCTCTCCAAAGTGCATAAGACTGAAAGAAAGTGCTTCTGCAGATTGCAGTTGAGAATGACAGATCTTTATTCATTTCTTGGTGTGTTAAAATCTGAACACACTTAGGAGCACTGGGGAACTAAATAGATTCTGGTACCAATTCCAATGTGTGTGTGTGTGTGGGGGGGGTATTCCCATACCAGCAAGCAATTTTCCAAAATTATCTGGGTGTCCTATAATCCAACTCAATTCTGACACCACCTACCTGGAGCTAGCATCAGATGGCACAGGTTACAGGCTCAGGCATGCAAGACTGCCTCCCCTATCGCTTTGGATGCTGGTCTCAAGCCCAGTTGTTGCCTGTACTTCTGATCGAATGGCTAAAAATCAGAGGTTCCTAGGAACTCCCCTTTGATTAATTTGCTAACGTGGTTCATGGAACTCAGAGAAACATTTTACTTACAGGTCACAGGTTTATTATAAAAAGATATAACTCAGGAACAGCCAGATGGAAGGGATGTGTAGGGCACAATATGGAGAAAGGGGCATGGAGCTTCCATACCCTCTCTGAGCTTGGCCCCTCTGCGTGTTCTCTAACCCAGAAGCTCTCTGAACCCCATCCTTTTGTTTTTTCTTGGAGGCTTCATTACATGAACACAATTGATGAAATCATCAGCCATTGGTGATTGATTCAACCTCCAGCCCCTCTCTCCATGGAGGTAGGCACAGAGCTCGTTCTCCAGGCAACCAGCCCCCCTCCTCTAAGTCCAACTGCCATCTCATTAACATAACAAAAGATACCTTGATTGCTCTCTTTATTTAAGAAATTCCAAGGGTTTTAGGAGCTCTGTGCCAGGAATGAGACAAGACCAAATATATGTTTCTTACTTAAAAAATTCTAAAAAAAATATGCTCATTTATTTTTGAGAGAGTTAGAGAGAGAGAGAGAAACAGAGGATCTGAAATGGGTTCTGCACTGACAGTATGGAACCCAAACTCACAAACTGTGAGATCATAACCTGAGCTGAAGTTGGATGCTAAAATGACTGAACCGCGGAGACACCCCAAAAAATATATAATCATAATATCACAGGAACTTATCGGAGGGCGTGAAAATTACAAAGAAAAACACCTTGTTTAAATTTTTTTCATGTTTATTTTTGAGAGGGGGAGGGGCAGAGAGAGGGAGACTCTGAAGCAGGCTCGAGGCTCTGAGTTGTCAGCACAGAACCCCACCTGGGGCTCCAATCCACAAACCTTGAGATCATGACTTGGGCTTAAGTTGGCTGCTTAACGGACTGAGCCACCCAGGCGCCCCAAAAGGAAACCTTCTTTAGAATAGGGTCATGGAATTGGGAGGCAGGGGGTGGTATCACGCCTTATCACTTCTTATCAATAACAGACTCAAAAGGAAGAGATGCTTTCCTCCCCTCCTTACATGGATACTATTTCCCTACCACAGTGGGAGGAAGAGATGCCTAGAGGCTTGCCTCCTCTCCTGGCAACAGCCCAGCCAATGAGAGAATCTCACAATTCAGCCAATGAAAAGCCACTGTACTTAGAACTCCCAGTTTAGTCCAATGGACTCTTTGTTTATAAGAGCGCCGCTAACACCTCCTTTTTCCTCTATAAAGGCTCCTTTCCTTAGTTCTGTCAACTTGCAGTAGCTTGCTTGTCTAGAATATGCTCCGTTTTGATGGTAAAGTACCTGTTTTATTTTTTTTCAAGTTTATTTATTTATTTTGAGAGAGAGAGAGAGACAGGGAACGTGGCTGAGGAGGGGCAGAGAGAGAATCCCAAGCAGGCTCCGTGCTCAAACTCACAAACTGAGATTATGACCTGAGACGAAATCAAAAGTTGATGCTTAACCAACTGAGCCATCCAAGCGCCCCCGCCCCTGGCTGTTTTATTTTCAAGGTTAATGTTACTACGTGAGCAGAGTGGGATCCAGAGAAGACCCCCCAACAACTCTGGGGCTGGTGAGCGAACGGGTGCCGCCCCCCCCGGAGCCAGCTGAGCTCGCTGCTTTCTCGGGGACTCTGGAGTCTGAGGGTAAGTTTTCTCCCGGACTTCCAGCTCTGCTTTCTTTGTGTCCAAGTTCTACAGGCCTTATTTAAGGCTTTGTCCTTCGTCCGGGTCCTTGTTTGGCTCTTGGTCCGAGTCCTTTTTGGGACCGGACTGTGCCTGTTGAAATTGTGCTGGTCTTTGGTCCGGAACCTCTGGAAACAGTTTCCTGTTGAAACTGTGCTGTTTAGGAATTTTTCTCTTTGCTCTAAAAAACTACCTCTAAGAAATGGGATCCTAGTTGGGGCGTCTGGATGGTTCCGTCAGTTAAGTGTCTGGCTCTTGGTACCAGCTCAGGTCTTGATTCCACGGCTCTGAGTTCAAGCCCTGTGTTGGGCTCCACGATGACTATGAAGCCTATTTGCAAAGAAAAATGGGATCCGAGTCATTAAAATGCTTGAGGGTAACCTCCTACTGGGACAGTGCTGGCTTTATGTTAAAAAACTATGGTTCCTCCCCATGCACATTTCTAACGAAATGGACCAACTTAACCAAAAGTAATTTATAGAGTATATCTGTGGTCATTATGGGGAACTTCCCATCTCCCCAAACTTATTTTACTCGAAATTAAATTAGGAAGCCATGGCTCCTAAAATGAAACCAAACAAACGATTGAATGTGATGCTTATTTTAAATGGTGACTTGAGGCTTTAGAATGTTTTCAGGATTCGAAGTTTGCCTCTTTGCAAAATAGTACGTTATTTCTAAATTAACTGAGACAAACAAACAATTGAAAGAAGTCAAAATGGCTCTGAGGCCGCTTTCCCCCTCCCCCTTCTGCTGTGTTTCCTAACAGGAGGCAGCCGCGGTGTGTTCAGGCCCTGGCTCCTGCGTCATTTTCCTCTGGTCTCTGTTCAGCTTCCCTTTTCCTCCAAACCTTCCCCTGCTCCCTCCTCTCCTGAACCTGTTAAAACCTCCCTTTCAAAGTTAAGTCTTTTGAGAATCCAAATCCATAAACCCCCAGGTCTTTAGGTTCCCTGGCCTAAGGCTGAATTGCAGCCAGAGTTCAGGAGTTCCTAATGTGGCCGAGGACTCCCATAGGTTCGCTCAGCAATTTAACACAGTCATCCCGACTTTCCAGCCTGGTTTCTCAGATTTCTACAAATTAGTCTACATGCTTGTTGCTGAGGGCCAGACCAACCGTGGATAAAACTAGCCCAGTGGGAACATCCTGAAGGGGATTTAGAGAAACGCCTAACTTTTAGCAAGATGCTAGAACACTCACTGGAAACCACCACTGAACAGTTACTGAGGCTTCTTCTAAGCCCGTTGATTGGAACCAAGTCCAAGCTTGCACGTAAGAGCCTGCTGAACCTGTTCATGAGTGTTACAACCAATCCAAATTGCCTTTGAAGAAAATTCTGGTCTTCCTTTAGATATTGAATCCACCAGGGTGAGTAGCATTTAACACTGTGTTTACTTGTATTTATTTACTAAAATTTTCTAACGTTTATTTATTTTTGAAAGACAGAGTACGAGCAGGGGAGGGGCAGAGAGAGAGAGAGAGAGAGGCAGACACTAAATCAGAAGCAGGCTCCAGGCTCTGGGCTGTCAGCATAGAGTCCGAGGCGGGGCTCGAACTCACAAGTCGTAAGATCACGACTTGAACCGAAGTCTGACGCTTAACCGACTGAACCATGCAGACACCCCAGACTGTGTTTAATGGGTTGAGTTGGTTTCTTCTTTCTTCTTTTTGGAACAGACTGCTTCCAGAAAGAAAAAGACCAAAGGACTAGGATAGAATCGGAAATTTTGTCCACTTCAGATTTAGTTAATTTGGCAACCTGCTTGCTCATATCCTAGATGAGTCAACTAAAAGACTGCTAAAATTCTCCGTTTTTTAACTCCAACAGATGAAGGGCCTTAAACGAAACTAAAAGCCTTCTAGTTTCTCCTATTATTATAAAGAGCCAGGGCACTGGTTTGAGATGTTAACCAACTTCAGCCCTCTGCTCGTCTTTCCAGTGTCCTCCCAGTTCCCAGTGACAGGCCCTGGGAACTTCCCAGTCCTCACTCTTAATCGGCTTGGAGAAACCATTCCTCAGGTTAAGAATGAATCTGTTTCTGTCCCTATGTACACTGGAGCTACACTCGCAGTGCCCAGCCCCCTGCCTCTGCGAACTAACACAGTTCAAATACTGGGGGTCTCTAACCTGAGGTTTCTCAGGTTTCTATCTCTGAACTGATCCCTTTTGTCTGGGCCCTTTGAAAGATACACACCCTTTTCTCCTTAGCTTCTATGTCCCTGTTCATTTATTGGGCCAAGATTTCTTTCTTCCTCCCTTCCTTCCTTCCTCCTTTCCTCCCTCCCTCCCTCCCTCTCTCCCTCTCTCCCTCTCTCCCTCCCTCCCTCCCTCCCTTCCTCCCTCCGTCCCTTCCTTCCTTCCTTCCCTTCTTTCCTTCCTTCCGTTCTTTCTTTTTCTTTATTTTTGAGAGAGAGAGAGGTTGAGCATGAGCATGGGAAGGGCAGAGAGAGAGAGAGAGAGAGAGAGAGAGAGAGAGAAACAGAATCCGAAGCAGGCTCCAGGCTCCAAGCTGTCAGCATAGAACCCGACATAGGGCTTGAACCCATGCACCATGAGATCATGACCTGAGTCAAAGTCAGATGACTAACTGACTGAGCCACCCAGGCAGCACCCCTGGGCCAAGATTTCTTAGAAAAGTACCATGCCAGAATTTCTTTTCCCCAAAGGAGGAAAATAATTCTAGAATTTGACAGTAGTAACCAAAATAGCCAACCAGGGGGAAAGAAATACCCCTTTGACCTCTTTTATTTGTTCTGTCTCTGATGTGGCACTGTAGTGGAGTCTAGGGACACTGATCATTTATTCCTATTAGGTCAGCTACCATCGTCTTTATGGGCAGCATCCTCAACTGCTGTCGGAATCCACTGTGCATCTCCCATCAGGACTCAAACAGATTCCTCAAAACCTCTTTCCAGAATTAATTAATACCCTGTAAACAAAAGAAGCCCTTCAAAACAGCAAGCCTCTATAGAAGATTACAAAGCTCAAGCCTCCTTATCCCCTGCACTGGTTTCTGTCACACCCCATTTTACTTGTGAGAGAGAGTCTCGTGGCTGAGGATGGACGTTTGTCCTGGACCTGCGAGCAATAAATAATTATTTATCTCTCGACACCCTGTTTTCCTAACATCCGTATGCTACTGACATCCATTCTTACTGAAAGTAATTTTTTCATTGCAAATGATATGCACAGCACATTTCTACTATTCCAGTTGATAAGGATAGCCAGTATCTTTTTGTTTTCGCTTGGGAAAAACAAATACATCTGGATAGTAATGCCCCAGAGTTTCACAGAGTCTTTACTTTTCACAAACCTTAAAAGCCGATTTGGTCGATAGCGAATTTTCTGCAGGCTCTCCTCTGTTGCAATATGCAGATGATTTGCTTCTCTGCTGATCATCTTCAAACTCTTCACAGGCAACTGCATTCACTTATTATAATTTTTGGCTTTAAAGGGACCCACAGTTTCCAAAGAAAAATGACAGTTAGCTCGAACTCAGGTTCTCTACTTAGGGCATCGGATCTTGAAACAAATACTACGTTAGGTCCCAGATGGAACCCTTCATGACCACTTAACCCTAACAGATTACTGTTTGACTCCCTGTGGAAATTCACAGGAAACTCCTCTAGCCAGTGCAGATTTTTCATGGTATACTGATAGTTCTTCTTTTAATGTTTGTTTATTTATTTTGAGAGAGAAAGCGTGAGCAGAGAAGGAACAGAGAGAGAGAGAGGGGAGAGAGAGAGTCCCAAATAGGCTCTGCATTGTCAGTGCAGGGCCCAACATAGGGCTTGATCTTGTGAACCATGAGATCATGACCTGAGCCAAAATCAAGAGTCAGATATTTAACTGACTGAGTGCCTGGTATACTGATAGTTCTAATTTAAAGGGTGAAAAATGGTAAACATGCTGAGTCTATTATTGCAATTCTTTTTGAAGTCATTGAGCTGACAAGTTCACCTTTGGATACTTCAACCCTGCAGGCTGAATGATATCCCCTTACTTGGGCCTGTACTTTAGCCAATAAAACCCTAAGCATTTATACCCATAGTCAATATGTCTTTGGGGGAGGTCCATGACTTTGGAATATTATGGAAACAATGAGGTTTCCTTGCCTCCAATGGGATTAAAATTTAAAATGGCCGCTATGTCCAAAATGTATTTGATGCCATACTTTTGCTATCTGCTCTGGTTTTTAAGGTTCTTGGGCATTCTAGACTCTACTCCCTGGGGCCAAAGTAAACCACCTCCCTGTTATTTCTGCCAAAAACACTGCTTCCAGGGAAACCCACAGCCAAACCTCTGTAATGTTCCAAAGGGATGTTCTCCCAAATGATAATTTTGAAAAATAGACCAGAGATACCCAACATTTGGCCCTAGATAGGGAAAAACAGTATTGGAGATAATTGTTGGCTCAATAAAAAGAACTCTGGTTTGGATTAAATAACAATCCAGTTCTACAAGAAATTCTAAAGTTCCCATTATTTACCACTGTATATATATATATACATGAAACCGTTGGTCTACTGACAAAATGATGGTTTTTATGAACCAGTATTGGTGGGGAAATATTAATAAGGCCACAAAGAGTACCTACACCTCTTGCCCCACCTGTCCAAAGTATAATCTGAGGAAACCTGATTGTAAATAGATTTCCTATAGTGTCCCTGTCTCATGGATATAAGTATGTTTTAGTTGTGGTTCCTATGTTTTCTACTGGACCAAAGCTTTTTCTTGTAGATAGGCCAATGTTTGTGTAACTAAATTTCCGTTACCTGGGGGAACTTCTCTTGAAGTTCATGGTGACCCGGGAACCCATTTTCCAGGTCAGGTGCTTCAATAAGATCTTGATTAAAGGGGGGAATACGACAAGGTTAATAAAAGGAAACCTTGTTTAGGATGGAGTTGGGAGGCCGGCAGGGGGAGCTCTTATGCCCAAGGCTAGTCCACTACAGAGCCAGCAGGAAGAGACGCACCTTGCGCGGGATGCACACCTTAGCTAGTCGTTTACTGCTCCAGCAGGAGTTTCACTTGGCAACAGCCCAGACGATGAGAGACAGCCACAGCTTAGCGAATGAGAAGCCACTATACTTCGAACTCCCAGTTTACTCCAATGCACTTGTAGTTTAGAACAGCCTTCCCTACTTCCCCCTTTCCCCTAGAAAAGAAGACCACTCCCCTTTGTTCTCCAGAATTGCCTGTGGTTTTGCCGAAGCTTGCTGGTCCTAGATTACGATTCTCTGCTAGTCCCAGATAAACCCGTTTTTCCTGGTAAAACCGTTTTATTTATTTATTTATTTATTCATTTATTTATTTATTTTAAAGTTTATTTTGTTAGAGCGTGTACATGCACGCGTGAGAGAAGGTGCACACACGAATGGGGGAGGGGCAGAGAGAGTTGGAGAGAGGGAATCCCAAGCGGGCTCCTTACTGTCAATGCAGAGCTGAGTCAGGGCTCAGTCTCATGATTCATGAGACCGTGACCTGAGCCGAAGTCAAGAGTCAGATACTCAACCAACAGAACTACTCAGGCACCCCCTGGCAGTGTTATGTTTAAGGTTAACCAGAGTTCCTTATTCTCAGACCATCTTAAATTTTAACATGATTCATAAAGATTTCTCTCATTACCTAAGGACAAAAGAAAACAACTGACACAAATTCAATGTTAAAAATATTTTGGAGGATTTGGTGTTTATTGACACAAACCCAAAGTTGAAAGTGAATAATAGGAAGGTTAATTTTTCCTTTTTCCTATGCATTTCTGGGGTTCAGGATTTTTGACCGTGCAGGTGCTGTTTAAATGAAAATTTGAAGTTGATTTGGTTTTGATACTTGCAATAGACCACTCCACAGTTCCAACTTTCTATTCAAGCCAAGAAATCACAGAAACCTCATTAAAATGAGATTTTGAGAAGAATTGAAATTTTTTGCTTTATGTGCAATTTTAGATCTATTCCTTCTCCACTCAAATAAACCTTGACTCTTAATGTGTTATAAAAAAAATGAGGCCAAGACTTTTTTTTTTAAAGATTTCTTTTAATTTTTCTTCATGTGTAGGAAGTACATTTCCAACACAGAAAAAAATTTAAATGCAAAAGTTTTGGTGTATGTAATCCTGTGCAGTTTTCTGGGAAGGAGGGGCAGAGCTTTCTTCAGCTTTTTCAAGAAGTCAGAGGTGCTCATAAAGGAAAGAACTATAGCATATGGCCGGGTTGGGCACGGTGGCCTCTTCTCCACCTGGTTCTGATTACTCCCAGTCATTGGCTGGTTAGGCTGTGAGGTTCTCGGTGTGCCTTTGTACCTCAGCCAGGTGCCCTTTGAGGCCCAAAAAACTCAGGAAGGTTAATCAGTCCGGTCCCTGGTCATTAAATCAACCAGTACACCTTTGAAGTCTGCGTGAGTCTCCCAAGGGTAAACAGATTTCTATTTAAATGTTATTGCTCTCATTAGCATCAGCCGTTTTCATTATAAATGTGCTGAGATGTACTTTTCTAATCCGGTTTATAAATTATGCTTCCTACTTTGAGATGTTGAAAAATATTATCTATTTATTTCTTTATTTTTTATTCATCTGTATGGAGCCTTCACTGCCTTTCAGGGGACCCTTTGCCTGGTGGTCTCTGAGTTCCTGCTCTTAAAGCCTTTGGTTTATCTTCTGGCCTGGAGTGTTTTCTTCTCTGACTCCTTTACTGGTATGATTTTCCTCCCTTCTCGCTATTGCATGACTATCCTTCAAGATCCAGTGCTAACGCTTTCTTTTTTTTCTCTCTCTCTCCACTAGTTTCTGCAGAGTATGCAGCCACCAAGTTTCCACGATCTGGCCACCTCCGTCCTAGCTTCCGCTGTGTGTGCTGCAACCTGGCTTCCTGGGGCACGGTGAGTGCTTTCAGCTGGTCTGGGGTTTATTTCAGTAGTTACACGCTGATTCGAGTGTTGCCTTCCATGGATCGCAAGGAATACTCGTTTCTAATCACCTTAGTTGTATGCCGTTTCCTATTTAAAAATGCACTTAAATTAAAAATGAGTTGGTTGAAAGCGGCCGTGACAAACTTTTTCTGTCAAGGGCCAAATAGTAAATATTTTCGGTTTTGTGGGCCACATGGTCTGTGTTACAGCTACTTGATTCCATCGTGGCAGCTTGAAAGCAGCTGTAGACAATCGTACGTGAAGGGGTGTGGTCAGATTTGGCCTGCAGCTTGCTGACCCTGGATTTTGAGGAAAGTATTATTAAAACAAGAATTCGGGGAGTGAGTAGAAACCGTAAAGCAGAATGTTCATGTTTTAGGATTGAGACGCTTAGTTGAAGCCATCCCTTTGTTCAATACGTGTTCTCTGTCAGGACTACTCTGTGCATTCAGGGTGCTCAGAACACACATTCTCTATCTTGAGGGAACTTAGTCCACACAGAGAGACAGACAAAAGAGTAATTACAGTAGGCGTGTGTGCATGCAGGAGGAAGAGAGAGTCTCTTGATCCTGAACAAACTTCCCTTTTCCCCACCTTCTCTAGATTATTCATCTCTATGTTATTATATGCTTTGTGCTAGCTTTTACCCATTTTACAGATGAGGAAACTGAGGTTCAGAGAGGTTAGTGAGTTGCTGAAGGTCACAGAGCTGGTAAGAGGAGGGAGTGGGATTTGAACTGGATAGTCCGACTCTAAGATCAATGTGCTTAGCCCCTGCAGTGCCCCCCAAGCCTCAATTACCTTAACTAAAGAATTGGTTCATCCCACTGGGACTATTCGGTATAGCAGAAACCAGCCTAGTCTTTGAGAAGTTGTCAAACTATGCAAATGCCTTGATGTCCTCCCTCTCACAATACCCTGCAGAGGTGATTCAAGCAGTGTAGATGGGAGAAGCTGGTCTCTTCACCTGCACCAGAGGTGGACTGAGGACTCACTTACCAGCTGGAAGCCGTAGGGCGTCACAATTACCCGGCACTTCTGTATGAGGCCCTAGATGTTGGACACTGTTCTACGCACTTTGCGTGGCTTGCATGTATAATTAATTAATCCTCATAACAGCCATTTGAGGGGGTGTATTAGTTTCCTGTGGCTGCTGTAACAAATTGCCACAAACTGGGTGGCTTAAGACAACAGAGATTTCTGCTCACTTAGTTCTGGAGGCTGGAGGTCTGAAATGAAGTTGTTGGCTAGATGTGCCCCCTCTGCAGCCTCTCGGGGAGCATCCTTCCCTGACTCTCCCAGCGTCTGGTGGCTGCCCCTTGCTCCCTGTGGGGCTGCATCACTCCCATCTCTGCCCCTCTACCACATGGCTTTTCCCCAGGGTGTCTGTCTCTGTGGCTCCAACTCTCTCTCCTCACAAGGACATTGGTCGTCACACTGCGATGCTCCCCTAATCCACCAGGATCTCATCTTAATTTGATGATATCTGCAAAGACCCTAGTTCTAAATAAGGTCACATTCACACTCATTGGGGCTTAGGACTTGCCACACTTTTGGGGGGACACAATTGGGTCCACAACATGGAGATACTATTATTGTTTCCATTTCACAAGTGAGGCTCTGAGGCAAGGCACCGTGCAGAATCTGTCCAAAGTTGGGCCGCCTGGGTGGCTCAGTTGGTTAAGCTTCCGACTTCAGCTCAGGTCATGATCTCACGGTTGGTGAGTTCGAGCCCCACGTTGGGCTTTTTGCTGATAGCTCAGAGCTTGGAGCCTGCTTCAGATTCTGTGTCTTCCTCTCTCTGCCCCTCCCTCCCCTGCTTGTGCATGCATGCTCGCTCGCTCTCTCTCTCTCTCAAAAATAAGCATTAATAAAACCAAAGAATTTGTCCAAAGTCTAACAGCTTTATTAGCAGAGCCTGGATTCGAACTCAGGTATTCTGAGAGTCTGTGCTCTTAACCACTGTGTTAACAACTGCTTTGCCTGCAGAGCTGCCGGGCTCGGCACTTCAGGCACGCCAGGTCCTCCCACGGCATCTGGTGACAACAAACACGCACTGAATTAGCTGAACATGAATGTCTGAAGCCCTGTGGCCGCGGCGGGGTGGCTCCCAGGAGCCCGAGGACCCGTGAGGAGCTTGGCTGTGCACGGGGATTCTTGTTTATCTCTACAGGGAATCAGGCTCCCGGTGTGGCCGCGTGGGCACATGACCAGCTCCTGCTGCCCCCCGGGTAATTGGCTTTCTGTGTTCATTTCAATAATGAACAGTATTAAAGGAGGCTGGAGATGCAAGGGAGATACAAGCATTGTGGAAGGAACAAAGAGATTTTAATGTGTTGAGCCGGGTTCTGGAGAAGATGAGGGACATGATAATTGAGTATTAAAACAGAGGAGATTATGCAGTGGCCCTCACACCATCCATCACCGCCCTCGTCCTGGGCGGGTGGCAGAACGGAGTCTGCTGAGATCCCGGCATTATCTCCGCGGTTTATTTACATCTCAAATCAGGTTGCACTGACAGCAGCTAAAGAAATTCCAGGGAAGAGATGTAACTGCATGATCTATTTCCTACAGAAAGTGCAAACACAATACAGACTATCTGGTTAAATATATCATCCCGGAATGATCCAACCGCCGAATGCTTAGGTCTGTACTTTATATTTCTCGTCGTCATGAGGCCATTACGTGCCCTCAGAGACCACCTGCCTCTCCTGTTCTCTACCTTTTTGTCTGCTCCTGCAAGACCTCTCCTTCCCCCTTCCCTGAAATGTCAGTGCTCCCTAGGGTCTGACTTCCACATTATTTCCTTCTCTCCATGTTTGCCTGGACAGCCTCATTTCCCTCAAGCCTTTCACTACTGGCTGGAGGGGCACTGATGACTTCCAGATTGGCCCTTCGGAGGTGCCCAGCCCTTGTTTTCCCTTCTCAGTTGTCTGCATTGTCCATCTCAGTCAACCCCATCTTCATAGTTAAAGCCCAGACAGTACGAGGCGTCTGCAAAAACTCTCCCTCCCTTCCTTGTCTGGTATGTGCCTCGTTCCTCTTCGTGGGTGAGTAGTGCTGGGTTCTGATGAGTCTTTCCAGAGGCTCTTTACATATATAGAAGGAAATACAAATATAAATGCTAATTTTCTCCTCAAATGTACCATATTCTACACATATTCTGCACTTTGCTTTTTTCACTTTTCATCTTTCCATGACAGTATTTAGAGAAGTTCATTCTTTTTTTTTTATTAAACAAATTTTTTTTGGAAAATGTTTATTTATATTTGAGAGAGAGCAAGAGCACATGAGCAGGGAAGGGGCAGAGAGAGACTGACGGGCTCAAACTCAATGAGTGGTGAGATCATGACCTGAGCTGAAGTGCGAAGCTTAACTGACTGACCCTCCCAGGTGCCTCCTTTCTTTTCTTTTTTAAATTCACAATTGCACAGTGTCCCATTGTCTGGCTGTCCCTTAATTTATTTTACCAGTCTTCTAATGGTGGACATTTGAGTTGGTTCTAGTCACTTGATGTGATGGTTAATTTTATATATCAATTTGTCTGGGTCACAAAGTGCCAAACATTTGGTTAGCCATGATTTCTGGGTATGTCTGTGAGGGAGTTTCTGGATGAGATTAACATTTGATTCAGTAGACTGAGTAAGCACATTGCCCTCCCCAACGTGGGTGGGCATCTTCCAATCAGTTGAAGGCCTGAAGAGAATACAAGGCTGAATAAGAAAGAATTCTCTCTCTGCCTGTCTTCAAGATGAGACGTTGGTCTTCTCTTGCACTTGAGACTGGAACTATATCACTGACTTTCCTGGGTCTGGACTTTATCAGCCTTTACAATTGCATAAGCTAATTCCTTATAATTTCCCTCTTTTGATAGAGATAGTTATAGGTAGATAAATAGGGAAAAATAGAGATATACATAGATATAAGTCCCAAAGGGAATATGGATCTATTGCCATGGTTTTCTCAATCCAGGAATCCCAAGAGAGAGACAGAGACAGAGACAGACAGTGACAGGGAGAGAGACAGTGAGTTGGGGAGGGAGATTGGTAAAGGCCCCCTACTCAGACAGGACAGCAGCACTGGCTTAGGGAGAAGGAGGAGAGAGTGTTATGGAAGGAAGGTAGAATCCCTGACTGGGTCTTTTTTTTTTTTTTTTAAGAGATCGAGTGTTTGAGTAAGGCAAAGGGGCAGAGAGAGAGAGAGAGAGAGAAAGAGAGAGAATTTTAAGCAGGCTTAAGCAGGCTCCATGCTCAGTATGGAGTCCAATGTAGGGCTTGATCCCATGACCCTGGGATCATGACTTAAGCTGAAATCAAGAGTCAGATGCTCAACTGAGTGAGCCACCCAGGTGCCCTTTGGCTGGACCTTCTTTTACTAAGAACCATCATGATCTTGACTGATTTGGATTCTGGGCAAAGGAGCCTATGTGCATTGTTACTATAGGGTAGAAATCCTGACCCACTCTTACAGACTGAATTGCATTTCCTTAAAATTCATATGTTGAAGGCCTAACCCGTCGTGTGACTGTGTGTGGAGGTAGGGCCTTTAGGGACGTAGTTAGGGTGAAATGACATCATAAGGATGGATACTTGATCTGATAGGACCGATGTCCTTATAAAAAGAGGAAGAGACACCTGAGTGCTCTTTCTCTTTTTCCCTCCATGAGCACAGAGGAAAAGCGTGTGAAGACATAGTAACAGGGTGGCAGTCTCCAAGCCAGGAAGAATGTCATCACCAGAAACCAACCTTGGCACCTTGATCTTGGACTTCTAAGCTCCAGAACCATTAGAAAATACATGTTTGTTGTTTAAGCCCCCCGCTCTCTGGTATTTTGTCATGGGGACCCAGCAGACTGATGTACCTATGTTATTTTGGTTAACTTTAGTTAGATAAGCAAGAGATACTTTGAATCTCTTTGTAAAAAAGTTAAACATTTAAAGAGTCTTTGACCAACATCTCCTACCTTGGTTCTTTAAGCCAGGAATTGGCAAACTATGGCCTGCAGTCCCAATCTGGCACTCTCTCTGGTTTTGAAATAAAGTTTTATTGGAACACAGCTTATATATTTATAGATTGTCTGTGGTTGCATTTGACATATTTGTGATTAGCTATAGCAGAGACCTTTTAAGTCCTGAAAAACCTAAAATATTAACCATCTGGCTCTTTATAAAGGATTACTGACTAATGCTCTAGACCATGTCTGGATTTAAGCACTGTTAGCAGTTTGGTGTGAATTATTTCAGTTTAGATAGCACAGCATTACTTGTGGTATACGTGCATGTATGTGTGTGCACGTGCGCATGTGTAGGTGTGTGTGTTATAGTAATGGCATCCCATCCTTCTGGGAGTCTTGGCTTTGTCCATGTCAGTAGACAGATCTACTTCATAGGTTTAGTTGCTATATTGTATTCCAAAGTATGAACATACTTTTTTATCTTATCATTTTCTCAGTGCACACTTTTGTTGATTCCAGTTTCTTCTTTTTTCCCCCCACCAAAACAGTACTACAACAAATATCCTTATGCACATGGGTGAGTAATTGTCTGTGATTGAGACTAAGACTGGAATTGCCAGGCCACGAGGCAGATACATTTTAAAATTTGAATAGATTTTGCACTTCTGTGATTTGAAAATAAAAGATATACAAGGTATACATTGCCAAATCTCACTCCTTGTTTTGTAATCTGTTTTGCCCTCCCCCCACCCTTATAGGTATTAGTTTCTTGTATATCCTTCCAGAATTTCTTTATGAATAGAGAAGAATAGGTATTCCTATTTCGTCTTGTGTATCTTGTATTCTTTTATGTCCTTCCATGGTTTCTTTATGAATAAAGAATAGGTGTTCCTATATTGTCTTCTCTCTTACACAAAAGGTAGCATCCTATCTATATCCTTTTTTTAATCTCATGATTTTCTCACTTGACAGCATATTCTGGAGATCTTCCCATAACTGTAAATTTACTCATATAAGAACACAGAGCACATACAGAGCCTTTTTACATAGTATTTAGTTTGTGTCGTATCTCTTTATGTGGATGTATGTTATTTAGCTACTCCATCATAGAGGATCACTTTTCCCCCCTATCTTTTGCTGCTGTACAAGCAAGACACGCACGTTTGATATTTCAAGAGACACGGCCATGTTACCCTTTGAAGGGGCTGTGTAGTTGCCTGCGTTTTTAAGGAGCTAACGCAGCAGACAGTTGCATGCACTACATGCTCCAGCAAGTTCAAACTGTTGTCGGTTCCCAGAACCTGACATATTTTGTCATGTGTCCCTGCTATTCTTTTTATCAGGGCTACCCTTCCTATGCTTTGTCTGTCTAGCTGACTCTAAAATCTTCTGAATTTTGCCTTGAAAATCTGGGAAGCTGTCACCAACCCCTGTAGGTAGAGTTGATTTATTCCCTCTCTATGACCACAGATGCTTGCCCACATTCTGTTTTTGCACCTCACACATTGTGATTTTTATTTCCTGACCAGTCGTGTCTCCTTTCTTTCATTGTGGACTACTTGTAGTGAGAGACCATATTTTTAGTCATCTATGTATTCCTAACGCCCAGGACAGTGCCTGTTGTGGAATGGTTGTTCAGTAAATGTTGGCTGGATGAATAAATTAACAAATGATAGCAACAAACAGAGATGAACCAACCAAATTGAATTTGGACAATGAATCCATGGGTGTGTTTATCCACTAGTCTGCCAATCATGCAGATCAGCTTATCTACATGTGCTGATGGAATTTCCATGTAATTTGCATGCTGGAGGGGGAGGCTGCCAATTCACAAAGGATTCTTCTAGGCATTTGTCATTCATTAGAGAACATAAGCTTGTACTGGTGTTTATGCAGCACAATGTCAGCCAATTAGAGGGGATTGTAGCTTGGAAACAAACATCTGCTTGATGCTGGGTAAATAATATTTAGAGTCTGGTGTTTTATAACTGCCTATATGATTCATTTTGAATCCCATATAATTTAGTATTTGATCATGTGGGACTCACAAAGATCATGCCCATATGTAAGTTACAGCTGCAAAAAACCATACCTGGCACTTCCGACCATGGCCTCAGCTACCAAGGTACCCTCCCTGGTTGAGGTGACACCAGGGATTGGAAGTAAAAGTCTAGTCAATGGTAGCCACCTTCCATAAAGAATAATAGAGATTGATACCTCCCTCCAAATTCTATCCTGGATAACCCTTCTGTAGGCAACTCATGGAGTACTGGGAAAACATGAATGTCTTCTGTCAGCCTTGGACAGTTGGTTCTCCCTTTTCCAGAGAGAAGGAGGTTAAAAGAAAAGTAAGGAAAGTACCACTGATGGAGTTCCTTTTCTATCGCATGTTCTTTTCCAGGTTCTTTTCTCATCTTTTGCTCGTCTGTAGCTCACTGCACTATGGGGTCAGAATTTTCAGTTACGATTTTACAGATAAGCAAAATGGTTCAGAGGGACTTGTCCCAGGCCTTCAGCTAGCAGGCAGCTGTGTTGCAAGTGGAAGGTGATCCGCCCAAGCCTCCCAGGATACCTCACCTCTACCCGGCCCTGCCTTCCCAGAGGCTGTGGCCAATGGTATTTGGTAGAGCCATTGGCTGTGACAGAGCTCCGATTCTCTGCAGATAGTGCTGGGTGGTTGGCTTGTGAAATCTGTTTCCCTTCTTCCAAATGAAATAATTAAATTCTTTGGTATCTTGGCCCACGGGGTTCTTAAGAACATCATCCGAGTGCTTTGTGTGGTAAGATGAGGGACCTGATGAAAAGCCTGCTGCAGGTGGATGTCTGCGTGCAGCAAATGACAGCCATGTGGCCAAGAGAGCAGGATCTTTGCCAAGCTAATAATACTCCTACCAGTTTGCCTCACCACCATCAGAATTTTTAAAAATGACTGGGCCACTGGTTTTCAACAGAATCATCTATGGAGCTTAAAAAATATGCATGTCTGGTCACCACCCACAGATATTCTGATTCCGTGGTTATTTTAAACAAGCTTTCCGTGCTATTCTGATGTACGGCCAACTTTTGGAATCTACAACCTAGTCTATGGATCATTTGAGTCATCAGAACTCGAATAAGGATTGCTTTCTTTGGGTACATCTTTTCTTGATCACATCAAATCAATCTCTCCTCTCTCTCTCCTTCCCTCCCTCCCTCTTTCTCTCCCTCTCTCTCTCTCTTATATATTTTTCACTAGCAGTCAGAAATTCTTAAAAGCTTTTTGCCACAGAACCATCTGCTGGAGAAATCTCCCACTAGGTTTCAAATGCCAAACTGTTCTCAGTAGCAATTTTCTTTATTATTTTTGGGGAAAAGAATGAATTACATTTCTTTCCTACGAAAGAAAATACTTTAAAAATAAAAATGTTCATTATGAACCAGTAGCAGTTGCTTATATTTTTGAAAGAAATAGCTTTATTAGATGCATGTTCTGTGAATTTACTTCAGGTTTCCCTCGTGGGCTTGATTTTCGCCTAAAGGACTGGAGATAGGGGTGACGGCAGTCTGGGGGTGCTCTGGGGAGCAGTGGTTACTCCAGATGGAGACCAGTTTGGTTCAGAGAATTGCAGGATGTTTTTTTGACTTCCTGGTGCCCACATGCTTTACTGAAGCAAGTCACACAATGCAACAAGCCTACCTTGAAGGTTTATATGGTGTCACCTTGCACAGTCCCCCTCCCAGTTTAGAACCTCCCCCCATTGCCATGAAAATTCCCATCCTGTGGCAAGTAACAGGAGTGTTCTTAAGGGACTTAGAATAAGCCTGAAAATGCTTCCTTTGCCTCCATTTGGAGATGGTTTTCCTTAGGCCTCATTGGATGATGTTCTACCCCTTTGAAATTCATTTGCTATGGCAGATGGCTAGCTATCCTCCAAGACCCTATGATCGCCTTTTGACAACATGGAGTTGCTCCTGGGACCAGGGACCACACCAGCCCCACTTCCCTGCATCATCATGTCGTCACTGGATTAGCCCTTACCAAGGGAACATGAGCAGAAGTGACGTATGTCACTTCTGGGCCAGGGTCTTTGCAGAAGTGGGTGGCTTTTCCATTCCTCTTCTTTCTTTGCTGAGTGCAGGTAATGTCATAGTCCTCGGGGAAGTAGAATTATGAGATGGGAAGAACCTAGACCCCTGAGTTACTGCATCGAATGAAGTTGCCCACTGACCAGAAACACTCCCACTGGGCTTCTTTGTGAGCAAGAAATAAGCTCTCATTATGCTAAACACACTGAATTTTGGGTATTTGCCTATTATACTGCATGGATTACCCTCATTAACCATACACTGGCCGATCAGCCAGGTGCCGAAAATCTTCATCTGGCTTAAGGCACGTTGACCTTCTAACACAGGGATGCTGATAAAAGCAGTGACTCCTAACGTCCAGCGTGGAACGTCCGGGACAGGTAAGGAACTTTGGTCCTGCGACCACTGTCCTCAGAGAGAAGGGAGTGATGTCTGTTATTAGATAATGGGAGGAGTAGAAAGGGATATTAAAGGTAAGAGAGGACTGTAAACGCAATGCCCATTGGGACAGGCAGGCAGACAAATGATTTCTGCTCCTTCGGTTGGGGGAGTATTTCCTACCCCTGGTGCTGTGTAAGCCTCTGATGGCAGGATTTGTGTCCTCCACCGTGCTCACCCTGCGGGGACAGTTCTGGCAGTAACCAGAGAGGAGGATCACTTTGCAAATAACACGTTTCAGTATCAGTAATGATAAATATCCTTGAAAGTCTCCACAAACCAGGCAGTAGGCTAGGTGGAGCGAGGACAAAAAAATCTGCCAAATTATATGTCTTCAAAGTGCTTACAAAGCAGTCAGGGTGACAGAACATAATAATAAGAAATATTAAGGAACAGAGGCCAAGTAGAAAGTGAATGGGGAGAAGGGAGCTGACACAGGTCTTCAGGAAGGAACAGCCACATTGGGGCTGTGACAGCATCAAGTAGAGATGCCTGGCTGGGCCTCGCATTTTGGCAGCTACATCTGGGTGAACTGCAAATAAGAAACAAAGTCTCTGTGGGATAACTTTTAAAAAAATTTTTAGTTTTTATTATTTTTCATTTTTTTTTTCTGAGAGAAAGAGAGAGCATGAGTGGGGGGAGGGGGCACAGAGAGAGGGAGATACAAAATCCCAAACAGGCTCTGAGCTCCATGCTGTCAGCACAGAGCCCGATGCAGGCCTCGAACTCGTGAACCATGAGATCATGACCTGCACTGAAGTCAGATGCTTGATCAGTTCGGCCACCCAGGCTCCCCATTTAATTTTTTTTATCAGAGAGAAAGAGAAAGCACATGTGTGTGCATGTGGTGGGGAGAGGCAGAGTGAGAGGAAGGGAGGGAGGGACTCCTAAGCAGGCTCCACACTGAGTGCTCAGTCCCATGATCCCAGGACTGAAATCAAGAGTCGGATGCTCCACTGACCAAGCCACCCTGGTGCCCCAGGACAATTATTTTTAGAATTTGGGTAAGCCTATAAAAGTGAGTCCTTTATGTAGATGTCACTTGACATATGAGTAGTAACCACAATAAAAACTGCAAACCAATGTTCCAAAATCCTTCCAGCATGATAGTACACAATTCTGATTGTAACCAATACCGTGTTTTTAAAAAAATGAACTTTTTTGGCAAACAAAATATTTTAAAATTAACAATTTGCGCAGCCTGCAAACTGACCAATCACAATGGACACTGGCCTTGGAGGGGACCTGGCAGCTCCCAGCAGGACATGGTGTTAACCCTTCAGCTGCTGGATCATGGGTAGATTGTGGAAGGTTCTTTGCATGTGTGGGGGGGGGGTGGGGGGGGATAGTGAGAGTGGCTTTTTCCAACCAATCAGAAGTATTTCATTTTAGCAATCCACACCACTACACTCGTGCATACTGACCAAATACTGACCTGGTATAGAATCATAAAAACAAAAACATTACAGAGAAAATGGAATCTCATTATGATCCCACCTCTCGGAGAGGACTGTTGCTGACAGTTTAGGGTATATCCTGCCAGACTTTAAATTTCGTGTGGAAACACAAACAAGATCTTGCTATGCATTCTGAACCACTGGTTCTCCGTTTCTCCCCTCTCAACCCAGAATGTATTGTGAACATTATGTGATGTGGGCACACAAAAGAATTACCTTATGCTCTTGATTTTCCTTTTATCTCCTAATTAGAAGTGGTGGACCTAAATCAATACCATTACTACCAAGCTGCATCCTTCCACTCGCACAGCATCTTAAGCACACGGTGGTGTTTGGCGTTGCTGTACGCTCTGTTATGCACCCTCTCCTGCAGCTGCTCTTCCTCCCATTGCCCTCTCCGGTGGTTTTTCCAGTCTCTTGCTCCGTGTCCTGCAGGGCTCAACCCTGGTCTTGACCTTCTAAGTGAACTTTAGCTTTGGAGGATCCATCGTGAGTTGTTAATTCCTTGGCCAGATATCTTTTCCCTCTCTCTCACCCTTCATGCTTTCCCTGGCTTGGTGTTCTGTCTTCTGCACCTTGTCAGATGCCGGGAAGATCCTCAATGGTCTCCAGCTCCTACTTTTCCTTAGGCTTGTCTGCTGGCATCTCACACCAAGAGTCAGATGGTGGAAGACTTTCAATTCAAGGTTATGTTGTTTGGATTCTAAGCTGTAAGTAAGGGGAGCAGGTAAATTGACATGTAGAAAGTAGTGTTTGAGGAGGACAGTGGGCGTAGTAAGGGGCAGTGTAGAAGGTAAGGTGCATAGTAGAATGACTTCTGTCTAGATTTGTGGGGAGGGCAGCTAAGGATCTGTCCAAGGTGCTGCACAGTATGTGCTGAAATACCATTGGATATTTAAGGTATCTATTTGTCTGTTTTTTAAAAAATTTTAATGTTTATTAATTTTTGAGAGGCACAGAGAGACAGCATGAATAGAATAGGGGCAGAGAGAGGGGAAGACACAGAATCTGAAGCAGGCTCTAGGCTTGATGCGGGGATTGAACCCGCGAACCGTGAGATCATGACCTGAGCTGAAGCTGGGCGCTTAACCAACTGAGCCACCCAGGTGCTCCATATTTGTATGTTTTTATTTGCAACAGCAGCAGCATGTAGCAGGTAGGACTCACAGGATGGAAGTTTTTCTTTTCTGGCTATGCCATCTTTATAAGAGTCACAACAAAGAACCACCCAATATAGGGTGCTGGCTGTGTTTTCTTTCTGTATGTATATATTCTCTTGACTATCTTGTAGCATCTCAGATTCAGAATGTCTAGAAATGAATTCATCATTCTTATTCAACAAACTCATCCCTCTTCTGTCTTTCCCCAGCCCATAAATGACACCATCATTCCCAAAAGGTAGAATCAGCCTCAATTCTATCTTTCCTCTCACTCACCTCCTATAGTCTCATTGTATTTTGTTGCATCTTCCAAAAACATATCTAGACCCCATCCTCTTCATTTCCATTGCCACCATTATGGCCTCAGGCCCCATCCTCTCTGGCCTGGACCACTGCAACAGGCTGCACTCACCTCCTCTTTGTTCTCTTGTTCTCCTTCCATTGTCCTCACAGCCAGCAGAATGATCTTTCAACAATGTAAATCTAATGAAGCCACTCGTTTGCTTAAACTCTTTAATGGCTCCCCACTGCCTTCAGGAGATAAAAAGAACTCCTTACAGTGACCAGGCCTTATATGATCTGGTGGCTTTACTTTATTTTATATCACTCTCTCCACTGTTCTACAGTTCTTTCTTCAAAACTGACATGCTCTGTCCAGACTTAGGACCTTTCCTCATGCTGTTCCCTCTGCCTGGAATGATTCACCATTCCCCATCTTCACTGAGCTAATGCCTGCTTCATTTCTTAGCTCAAAGATGACTCATTCCAGGATACCCACATTGGTTTAGATCTACCAATTACATGCCCCTGAAATACTCTGCACATCTTCCCAATATCCAGTGAACTTATCCCAAGTTTGTTTCCCTTCTACATTTTTTTTTCCCATAAGGCAGGGTATCATTTATAGCCATGCCTGGCACTTAGCAGGTGCTCAGCAAATATTTACTGAATAAATAACCAGAAGTCCAAGGGCCCAGACTGGATGAGAACTGAACTAAGTGCTTTCAGATCTGGGTTCCTGACTGTCCATAGCCTGAAGTGAACTGAGAGGCAAGGGTTACGAGTCTCCAGTGGCTGCGTGTTGCAGAGAAGAGGCCAGCAGATGTTCTGACTGCTTCTAGATATTGCTGGTGGGCTGTGTCAGGTGGGGCTGCCAGCTAGGCCTGGCCATGTCAGGAGACCTTGGGGGAAGGAGCAGATCTCAAGCTACAGCAGATGGTAAGTGCTGTCTTTAGTCTTTAACATTTAAGGGAAAGAACTGGGAATAGACATTCGGCTCAGTGGCAGTTATGATGCATTTAAATAAGCTTTGCACATCATTTACAGAAATGCGTATGCCTCTAAAATTCTTAATTGCCCTTAGATTATGTAGGAGCGACTTCCTGTCCATCTTCCTATTCTCAAAGCCTGGCACAGAGCGTGTCACGGAGCAAGCCCTCCATGCACTGGGTGGGCTGCCTGCTGAAGGCAGGCGCAGACTGAGACCTAGTGGCGTTTGACTGGCCTTGGGTAACTGATCATCTTCTCAGGGAGAGTCATACCCTCTAACAGAGGAGACTGTGTCTTTTGCCTCTTTATATATCCCCCAATTTACTCAGTTGTTCTACCCAAGCCAGTATTGGGGCAGGTGAGTAGATGTCACCTGCCTGTCACCTGATTTCTGAATAAGGGAAGTAGGGCTTAGGTAGGTATTTCCATTGGCTTCCATTTGAAAATGGGAACGTGAATATCTACTTCCTAAGACTGTTGTAGAGGTTAAGTAAGACCACATCTGTGAAAGGCCCCCGCCCATCCCTGACCTATGGGAGATAGCCATAAAAAGATAAATTTGAAGATGTCATGGTGATTATAGGGATTGCAGTCATAGAGCCATGGGTTTAAAATCCCAGCTTTGTCACTTAGTAGCTTTGTGAACTTGATAGCTTGTTTACCTTTCCTGAACCTCAGTGTCCTCATGGAGGAAATGGCACTAAATAACAGGGTCTAACTCATAGAGCATAGGTAAGATTAAAGGCAGTGATGCATAGAAAGTGCCTGGCCGTACAGTAAGTGCTCAGTCAAAAGATAATATTCCTTAACATCATCATTATTATTGGACAGGGAATGATAAATGGGGCGGCTGGCTGAAATCATCTGGGAAAATTTGGGGTTGGGGGTATATATTCACACACCTGTCATCCTTACAGTTACTCAAGCTAAAAGCTTAGAATTGCCCTTGAGTCCTCTATTTTTCTTACTCCCTACAACAAGTGCATAAGGTATTCCTGTTGACTTTACCTTTAAAATAGAAGCTGGCTACCTTTTTACCCACTCCCTTGCTGCTACTCTTGTGTGGGCCACTGTCCTCTCACTCCTGGGCACTGCTATAGCCTCCTAGCTGGTCTTCCCACTTCTTTGTTTCCAAGTCTTCTCAACACAGAGAAGTAAAACACAAATCTGCCCATGTCTCTTCTCTGCTCAAAACCTTCCAGTGGGTCCCCATCTCTCCTAGACTAAAACCAAAAGTCATCCTATTCCAATGACTGATGTGGCCCCATAGGTCTCTCCCTATGTGATTTTCTCCCTCCCCTATTCTTCTCTCTCCTCACCTCCTACCACTCTCTCCCTCATTCATTCTGTTCCAGCCACATGAGTTTATTTGATGTTTCCTTCTTAAAAAAATTTTATACTTTAATTTTTATTTTGACAAACTCTACCCAGTGTGGTGCTTAAGCTCATGACCTCAAGATTAAGAGTTGCATGCTCTACTGACTGAGCCAGCCAGGTGCCCCTATTTGCTGTTTCTTGGACACACCAGGCACACTTGTATTTGGGGCACATTGCATGGGCTGTTACTTCTCCCTAGAATCTCTTCTCCCAGATATTTGCATGGATTATTCTCTCCCTGAAGTCTCTTCTCAGATGTCTCCTCTGGAGGCCTTCCTCAACCACCCTGTCTAAATATCAATAGGCAGCCTTTCAGAATTTTTAATTCCCCTTCTGGGCTTTTTCTGTTTTTGTTTTTTTTTTTAAAGCACTAGTCTCACATACCATATACTTTGCCAGTGTGTCATGTATATTGCTGTTTTTCATTCGCCCCCAGAAGGACAGAGATCTTCATGTTGTTCAGTATTCTATCTCCAGTACCTGGAACGTTGCCTGGCACACAGTAGGCATTCATTAAATGTTTGTTAAAGAAGAATGAACCAAAGGGAAGAAACAACTTTAAATATCTAGAGACAATTTATAGATGAGATGTCACAATGCCTGTAAAGTATTTACACATTTAAAAATATTTGCTACCAACTAAAAAAAAAAAAAACATTGTTTGGTAAAGAATGAACTAAGGGGAAGAAACATTAAAAATCTAGAGAGTCAACTTATACATGAGAAATCACAAGGCCTGCAGAGTATTTAAACATTTAAAAATATTTGCTACCAACTCAAAAATATAGTTTTATTTCCCAGATTACAATCCAAATTAAAAATTTCTAATGAAGACTAAAATGATCTGGTAATATTGGATCCACAGTTCCTAATGGAAAGTGGGTAGAATGGAAAAATGGTCGCCCCCCTTTGGACCAAACAGACCTTGTCCAGTTTGCTATGCTCCTAACTCAACCCACTGTCCTCACTTAGGTTACCTTTTGGCCCCCAGAGACATCTGAATGTGCTTCATTTGATTAGCTTCACCAGCAGTTGGAGTGAATGCTCCCATCTCTAAGGCAGGCACTCCATCCCTGTGGGTCTGTTCTCCCCGCTGCCCGGGCTCTCTATTCATGTTTTAAGTAACTAGATACTGGGGTGATTGATCATGGAAGATCAGTCCTCAATCACTCCTGAACACACAGAAATATTTGTGAACACGTGAGATGAAAATGTTACTCTGCTGGGAACATTGATCAGAGTGGTGATGTTTATGAAGCATCGTTAATTGGATTTCTACAAGGGGATATTCAGTCATTTGAGGTTTGTCTGATGCATCATGGGCTGAGACAGCAGCTCCTGGCAATGACAAAGGGTGGCTGCATGGCCAGGGAGCTGGGCGGCCATCTGACCAACAGGCTGGGGAGAGGAAGCAGGGCTGAGGAGGTCACCTGGGGGCTCTTATTGTCCAAACTTCTTATCAGTGAGCTGTGCGGAGAATACCATTTCTCAGACTTATCCACAGTTTTAATGACTGTCCTTTTTGAGATAATGACGCACATCTGGACTTTCACAAAGCCCTGAAAACACTCCCACCGATTGTGTTTTATCTCAAGTACTGCAGTGTGCAGCGTCCAACATTACCAATGATATTATCTTTTGAGAACTCTTTCCCAGGTTCTTTATTAAGGTTTAATTAAATTTTATGTGTTATCAATTAGGATTAATCTACATTTAGTCTGAATTAGAAGGAGCCAATTATAAATAACACCACTTCTCATTTATTCCTGAATGCAAAATGAAGGTTTTTAAACTTCTCTTGGTAAAAAAAAACCCACAACACACCCCTCTGAACCACTTTAGAGTTTTATGCCCAGGAGGCAGAAAGTTCTATTAAAATAAAGTGAAAAGATGAGAACTCTTGTAGAAAGGTGTTACACAGAAAATGGAGGTAGTGAGGTAAAGGAGAGGTAGCCCCAATTGTGAAGAAATCAGACATCTGGGAGGAGTTCTAAGAAACTTGAATTTTCTATTTTTAAACATTTACAAAGTATAGACCTTCCTTGACTTAAGATGGGGTTATGTCCCTACAAACCTGTTGCAAGTTGAAAATATTGTTATTCAAAAGTGCATTTAAAAAGCTGGCGGGCACCGTAGCTTAACCTAGCCACCGGCAGATGTTCTCAGAACTCTTAACATTAGCTGACAGTTGGGCAGAATCTTCAAGATAAGAAGCTTCTGCACAGTGAAGGAAACAATCAACAAAACTAAAAGGTTGCAGCCTTTGCAATGGGAGAAGTTGTCTGCAAGAGACATACCTGATAAAGGGTTCGTATCCAAAACCTATAAAGAACTTATCAAACTCAACACCCAAAAACCAAACAATCCAGTGAAGAAATGTACAGAAGACACAAATAGACACTTTTCTAAAGAGGACTCCCAGATGGCTACAGGCACATGAAAAGATGCTCAATATCAGGGAAATACAAATCAAAACCATGATGAGATACCATCTCCTATCTGTCAGAATGGCTAATATTAACAACACAGGGAACAGATGTTGGCAAGGATGTGGAGAAAGGGGAGCCCTCTTATACCGTTGGTGGGAATGCAAACTGGTGCAGCCGTTCTGTAAAACAGTATGGAGGGCCCTCAACAAATTAAAAATAGAACAACCCTATGACGTAGCAATTACATTTCTAGGTATTTACCCAAAATACACAAAATTACTGCTTTGAAGGGACACATGCACCCTGATGTTTGTAGCAACACTATCAACAATAGTTAAATTATGGAAAGAACCCAAATGTCCATGGACTGATGAATGGGTAAAGAAGACACACACGTGCATGGGCGCGCGTGCGCGCGCACACACACACACACACACACACACATGCACACACACACTGGAGTATTACTCAGCCATCAAAAAGAATGAAATCTTGCCATTTGTAATGATGGGGATGGAGCTACAGTGTATTATGCTAAGTGAAATAAATTAGAGAAAGATAATATGATTTTATTTGTGTGGAATTTAAGAAACAAAACAGATGAACACATGGGAAAGAAAAAAAGGGAGAGGGAAGCAAACCATAAGAGAGACTCTTAACTATAGAGGACAAACTGAAGGTTGGTGGAGGGGAGGTGGGTGAGGGGGTGGGCTAAAAATGGGTGACAGACATTAAGGCACTTGTGATGAGCACTGGGTGTTATATGTAAGCGATGCATCACTAAATTCTCCTGAAACTAACATTACATTATATGTTAATTAACTAGAATTGAGGGACACCTGTTTGGCTCAGTTGGTTGAGTGTCCAACTTTGGCTCAGATCATGATCTCATTGTTGGCGAGCCCCACTCTCAGCATGGAGTCTGCTTCCTATCCTCTGTCCTCTCTCTCTGCTCCTTCCCTGCTTGGGCTCTCTCAAATAAACATTAAAAATTTTTTTAATAAATAAAAACTTGAAACATTAGAAAACATAGCCTGTGTTACAGTGAAGTGCGGACTGTCTCCTGTATTGACTGAATACCGTACTGCGAGTGGAAGACAGAACGCTTGCTGAACGGGAGCGATGGCTGCTGCCCAGCATCGTGAGAGAGCATCTTCCTGCATGCACTAGCTTGGGAAATGATCCAAAATCAGAATTCCAAGAAAGATTTTTATTGAATGAGTCTTCCTTTTGCACCGTTGTCAAGTCAAAAAATCGTAGGTTGAACCATTATGATTCAGGAACTGTCTGCATGTGGACACACAGCCACAGGTACTGCAACCGGTCGTTCCAGACAGAGATTCTGCTGTAGCTCCAGGAGGTTTTCACGTAGCGTGCAATCTGAAAGACAAATCTGTTTCCCCACCTCTATCCACAGAGTTCTACAAAAACCCTTGTCCACGGAGACACAGAGGACCTGCCTGGGCAGAATGGTTATACCTGGTGGGAGTACACTCACAAGTCTTTCCTCCTGAGATTCTAGCTGGGTGTGGATGATCTAAGTGTCATTAGCTATGAGAGCAGCAATAACAGTGAAGATGCGGTGATCTGTGGGTAGCTGAGGCAATGAGACTTTGAACTTGACAGTGTTAACCTGGAGCAATTGCAGAGAGAAACTGAGGGTGCTAGTTTCTGGCGCATTTCTGTTTCTAGAAGAGGCTGACTGTCTCCTGCTTTGTTGTGTTCAGTGAGACCCATTCCGACCAGTTCAAATATTTCCAGCCTTTTCCCTTCTGGACACAAGTGGGCTTGCACTCTTCTCCTTCCCCAGCCTTGAATTGGGATATGAGCAGGAGGTTTGTTTGGTCAGTGAAATGTGAGAAGCAAGGGATGTCAGTTGCTTGTGGAAAGCTTCAAGAGCGGTTTGCTCTTTTCCCCGTTGCAGCGGTTGTGGAGCCATGGTTCGGCTAGAGCGCCCTCTGGTCCGGCGTGGGCAAGACCCCGCCTCCCAGTCCGCAGGGAGCTGTAGCAGGAGCAAGAAGTAAAGGCGCTGAGATGTTGAGTGTTCTTTTTACTCCAGCAGGACACAGCCTATTCCTACACATAGAACTTCTCTCAGCTTTTGTTTCTTCTAAGCTTCTGTACCTACCTTCTTGGGTTGTTACATGAGGGGGAAAAATGAAGTAATTGACAAAAAGTGCTTCCCTTAGTATCTGGCTTAAGAAATGAAAGCGTTTGCTGTTACTGTTGCTGTTGTTGGGGATGCCTTATGTGTCCTGCAAAAATGACTGTACCTGTGATACTGTGACAGTCGGTTCCGAATTTGTGTAAACCGTTAGCATTTTAATGTCTGGTTCTCCTTCCTAATTAGGAGTCCCACAGGCGCCTGTCTGGATTCCCCTCTGTAGACAAAGCCTTCTAACATGTAATTCTAATTAGTCTCTCCTTTCCATGATAACACTATCTAGTAAATTCATAATATATAGTTTGAGAAAGTACAACCTATGAGAACAGCCCATTCAGGAAGCCACCGTGCTTTCAATGAGCACTTGGACACCTGGCTTGCTCAGGCCTTCTGACTCATCTGTAGACTCAAACACTCCTTTTCCACAAATATCCAGCAGTTGGAGGAGTAACTTGTGATTTGTTTAACTCGGACCCCCCCCCACATTTTCTGGCTCGAGTCTCATTTAAGTGTGTCCAGCCTATGTACAGGTGTAAGCCAAGCGATTGTAGAGACCTGAATTCTTTTGGTGACCAATAAGCAGGTGTGCACTGTGAACCCTTCCCATGGGCTTGGTGTACTGCTGTGCCCGCACATCCACTAGAGGCTGTCACATAACAGAGAACCTCAGGGACATTCAGGAACAGTGATGAGGCCTGATTCAAATATTGCCTGGACTCAGAATTTAGAATGTCTAGTTCTGTGGGATGGTCGAGTCTTATTCCAGAATCAGGGTGTGATCCCAGAGTGTACAAACTCACCATAGCCAGGAAGGATTTGGTTGCAAATGACAGAAACCCAGTGCAAACCCCAAAGAAAATATATTGACTGTCTTAATTGGGAAGCCGTGATGGCTAAACCCTTCCAGCTCTACATATGGCTTACCTGTGTACTCAGATGCTGTCATTAGCTCTTTCTCTCCCCCAATTCTGACTTATTTTCTCTATTGATTTTCCTTTACCTCCCTGTTCACATGGTGGTAACAACAGCACCAGAGCCTTTGGGCTTCCATTGCCTTGGTACCAATGATTTCAACA
The DNA here is from genome assembly GCF_006229205.1 of Suricata suricatta. Lineage (NCBI taxonomy): Eukaryota > Metazoa > Chordata > Mammalia > Carnivora > Herpestidae > Suricata > Suricata suricatta. Next base: position 16,384,382 of record NC_043707.1, read on the forward strand.
AAAAAGACAGTACCGATTTCTCAGTAGTTCCAACAAAAGTACTGGGGCTAGCCCCAGAGTTAATTTTTCTGCTCTACAAAGAACTTCTGCAAACTGAAACGATTTTTAAAAATCTAATAAAGAAATAGGCAAAAGATAAGAATAGGCAATTTCAGAAGAGGAAATGCAAATGGCTAATAAGCAAATTAAATTATGCTCATTCTTACGGGGGAAGGGAAAATGTAAATAAAAAGACAATAAGATCATGTTAGAAATTCATTAGTTTGTCTAAAATTGAAATGATTCATAATCCATGGCTTCTGAGTATGTGGGGGGAAAAAGACTCCCGTACTTTGCTGGTATGAGTAAGAATTATTATTATTGATAGTAAGAGAGTGTGAACAGGGGAGAAACAGAGAGAGGAAGACACAGAATCCAAAGCAGGCTCCAGGCTCTGAGTTGTCAGCACAAAGCCCGATGCGGGGCTTGAACTCATGAATCAGACTTTGACCTGAGCCAAAGTCTGACACTCAACCAACTGAGCCACTGAGGTGCCCCTGAGTAAGAATTATTTTAAACATTCAAAGTAACTTGTGGTTTGTTGAACTTAGGCTATTGGTTAAACAAAAATCTGGAAGTAGCTACTGAGATTAAAAATATACATATTCTTTGACCATTTCATTTTGGGCAGAAAGAAATAACAATACCAGATCAATAGAAGAATGTTTATTACAACATATCGGATACTTGCAAAAATCTGGAAACCATCCAAATATATAAAAATAGGAAATTATTGAGTGAATTATATTATTTTATACTCTGGGGTTTTATGCAGCTATCAGGAGAAAAACATAGAGAAATACCTATAAGGTCTTTTTTTTCTTTATTGAGTTTTGTTTATTATTTTTTTAATGTTTTTTATTATTTATTTCTGAGAGAGACAGAGAGACACTCTGTCTGAGTGTGAGCAGGAGAGAGGAAGAGAGAGAGGAAGACACAGAATCTGAAGCAGCCTCCAGGCTCTGAGCTGTCAGCAGAGCCTGGTGCGGGGCTCAAACTCATGAACTGTGAGATCATGACCTGAACCGAAGTTGGACACTTAACTGACAGAACCACCCAGGCACCCCTATTTATTTATTTATTTTTAAATGTTTGTTTATTTATTTTGAGAGAGAGAGTACAGTTGGTGGGGGGAGCAGAGAGAGAGAGAGAGAGAGAGAGAGAGAGAGAGGGAATCCCAAGCAAGTTCTGTGCTCTTAGCTCTTAACTCATGAACTGTGAGATCATGACCTGAGCTGAAATCAAGATTCGGGTGCTTAATCAGCTAAGCCACCAGGCACCGCTATCTGAAAGGTCTTGTTATGTAAAGAAAACAAATTTGAATGGGATGATCTCATTTTTAGAAAAATCTTGTGACCGGATTTGTTTTATGGATGCATGTTTGCACTGGCCCAGGAAGAACCTGTAAAGATACGGACCGAATGGCTGACATTAGTTACTCTGAAGGGAGAGGTTCATGTGAGTATATGTTGCTATTGTAGTTTCAGAGGAAAATTGACTACAATATGTTTTAAAAAGGGCAAGGTATTTATTTTGTCCCTGACACAAATTCTAACAATAAACAGGCTTTGGACTAAAAACAGAGAGACATCTTACACCTCAGGGTAGATGTGACAGAGGTGGGGGATGGGAATCTGCATGTCCTGTCAAGGGTCTGTTTCATGGAGAGCTGGTAAAGCTCCTGTTGACCAGTGTTAACTGTGATTTTGGTGCCGCCATGTTGTGCTCGAGGAGGTGGTGTCATCCATTGACTTTGGTTATGCCGGACCTTCCATCTGAAGAATGGACACATTAGATTCATGTGGGGGTGTGCACCCCACATTTCTGCAACTAGGGTACCTTGCCGATGCGGAAAGGTTAGGTCAGGTCTTGGGTGCCAGAAGGTCTTTGCCTTCATTAGGTCTGAGTGGTCTCATTTGGCTGGTGAGGCTCCTGTTGAGGGTTAGCGTGATCTATAGACAGTACTGGAACCTAATATTCAAACTGCGTGTTGGGCTAAAGGGCAGATGACTTTGGACTTTGGACTTTCATTGCATTGTTATTGTTATTTTGACTTTTAGGACATAACTAGGGAGTTGATATTATTTTTCAGGGTTACCAGGCTTTACGTCTGCATCACGATCAGTTGGCACGGCTGTCTGGTAAACAGTCACATATGGAGGGTTAGGCACTGTGGTAGGCATTTCAATGGCCTTGCTCTTGTGCTTTGTGTTTTTCACATTTGTGCTGAACAGCTATTACTATATGGAAATAAAGAATAAAGAACACTCTCCCAAATAATTATTGAGTCAAAAGAAAAATAAAATATATAATCAAAGACCACTTAGAGAATAATGAGAATGTGACTCATACATATGAAAACGTACAGGATATAGCCAAAGCCCTTAAATTGCTTTTTATTGTTGAAAATAAAAATGAATGAAGTTAGCTTTGAAATCAGGAAGTATGAAAATTAGCAAAAATTTTTCAGGAAGTAAAGAAAAATAAATCTTTTCAAGAACAAAGCAGAAGTCCATGGATTTGAAAACAGAGAAGTTCAAGATATAACAAATACATCCCAGAAGTGGCCTTTGGAAGAAAACCAATAATACAGATAAACCTCTGGTATATGGACTACAGGGAGGAAAAACAAAACAAAATTATAAATGAGGAACTCAAAAAGGCACATGGGAGATTAAAACCCAAGATATTCCTATGCACAAGTCTTTGTAAAGAAATGAAAAAACCCCAGCAATGCAGATTTTTGTGCAATCTCAACTATAGAAATTGACTCACGAGAAAATAATGTGTGAAGAGCAAAATAATCATATAAAAGTTAAAAAGTTAAAGTGTTACTAAACGGTAGCTCTAAAGTAGCTCCCTTGAACAGAGATTTTTCTAATGTGTTTTTCCCCCCCAATTTTCCAGTAGCAGATTTTTTCCTATACTCAACTAACGGTTCCAGATTATAGAAAAGCATGGAAAACCCTCTAATTCATTTTATGAGGATGGAACAACCCTGAAATCCAATCTTGAAGAATATAGCAGCGGGAGGGGAGGGTGGAGAACAGAAGACCAAGGCACTAGATGAAAGACTATAAATAAAATAATAGCAAACAGAATTCAATAATACATTAATAGAATCATTCACCATGACCAAGTAGGATTTAGCCCCAGAATGGTAAGACTTTTGTTTTTCAGATCAATTTCATTAAAAAAGAAATAAAAGAAAATCTTGTAGATTAGTTGAGGCACCTTTTTTGCACCCTCCTGGATTTCATTCTCTCCCCATCTCCCTCCTTCCCTTCTTCCATCCCTCATCCTTTGCAAAAACAACTATTTTGAAGTTGGTATTTATCCTTCTAATCTACGCTTTTGTCTCTATAATTTTTTATGTGTCCATAAATATTTAGTTACATATTATTCTGTATGTCCTTAAAATTTCAAACTGGCTTTATTCTAAACATGTTCCTCTGGAACTTGCTTTCCCGCCCCCCTCGGCATTATGTTCTCAAGATTTATCCATGTTGATAAAAGCGGATCTAGCTCATTCATTATAGAAATGCACTGTATTTTATTTCTCTTTTATTTTTTACCCATGGACAGTTAGGTTGTTCCCCTTATTTTGGTGGCTGTTATCAACAGTGCTACCACAAACATGGCACACCTTCTCCCCGGTTATAGCAGTTTCCTCTCCAGACAACAGGCTTAGCCTTTCTAGGTCTTGTGTGGGATGGGTTTCTTTCTTCCTTTCTTTCTCTTTTTTTCAATGTTTGTTTGCTTGTTTATTTTGAGAGAGAGGGAGAGTGCACATGGGAACATGTACGCAAGCCAGCAGGGGAGGAGGCGGGGGAGAGAGAGGAAGAGAGAGAGGAAGGAAGGAAGAGATGAAGAGACAGAATCCCAGGCCGGCTCCACATTGTCAGGCTCCTAAGCCTGACTCGGGGCTCGATCTCACAAACCACTGCATAATGACCTGAGCCAAAACCAAGAGTCAGATGCTCAACTGGTTGAGCCACCCAGATGCCCCCTGCATTTATTTCCTTTTAATTTGTGTCTCCCTGATTACTGGCAGGGTGGAGATTTTTTCAGTGTTTATTGATCAAGAGTGTTCCCGTTTCTCTGAATTGTCTGTTTATATCCTTTCTAATTTATACCAAATTTAAAATATCCTCTTTCTATTGATTTGTAGGACTTTTTATTTTTATATTCTGAATGTTGATCTAGGACCATTTGATAACAAGGAATTTATTAATATATTACATCACAGCACTAGGTAAAAAAAATACACCATATGAGGGGCACCTGGGTGGCTCAGTTGGTTAAGCTTCTGACTTCAGCTCAGGTCATGATCTCATGGTTCATGAGTTGACGCCCCATGTCAGTCTCTGTGCTGACAGCTCACAGCCTGGAACCTGCTTCAGACTCTGTGTGTCCTTCTCTCTCTGCCCTCCCCCTGCTTGCTCTCTGTCTCTCTCTCAAAAATAAATAAGCATAAAAAATGTAAAGAACATGGTTGGATCTCAGGTAAACATTTAAAAAATCAATAACCAAGAAGAAGACTATTATTAAATGTCTTATCTACAGTACCAACAAAAAATAAAATAATCAGGCTGTAAGAGGAAATGTGCATGAAGAAGCCTATAAAAATTTACAGAGCAATGCAGATGGCTTAAATAAAGAAATGTATCAGTCACCTGAATAGGAGCCTAAAGAGTTTAGAGATTTAAATTCTTCCAGAATTAGCTCACAGACTAACACATGGAATTTACACTGTTTGCTCCCTTAATAAAATAATTCTGTGGTCCAATGAGGACAGCGTGGGAAAGGAGTCCTAACAAGAGATTTGGAACACCAGATATAATAATGTATTACAGAGCTCTAACGATTAAAACAGAGTGGCATGGCTAAACAATTCAGAACTGAGTAAGTAGAACAGCTACTTAACAGTCAGCAAAGATGGTAAATGGAAAACAAATGAAGCCAAGATAATCTTTTAAAACTCAAAGAGGAGCAGAAGCTGGAGTAAAGGAACCAGGTAGGGCCGGCAAGCCTGGGCTGGGCTGTGGGTCCAGCTGTTGGCCTGTGAGAGAAATGACGGTGCCTGACCCTGGCCCCCATCCTCCCTTTGCATCTGTTCTTGCTGGGCTTGGGGTAGGGCTGCATACAGGATGGTCAGAAGCATCCTTGCCCTTCCTTTCTCATTCCCCCTCCCTCTGGCTGCTTAGATGGTCTACGACAGCCCTCCCAACCCCCAGGGGAAAGGCTTCATGTAACAAATCATGCTTGGGGTGTTTCATAGAACTTCTACAGGTCAGGACGTTATGGTTGGCTAGAGAAGTAAACTGTCTCATAAATAACATTCATGCCTTTCACAAAAACCATGCCTGGAGCAGGTCATCCCCCAGTAAGTCCTCTGGCTCACTCTCTCAGGTGTAGAACCGGTCTTGGAGGCACAAGTCGCCAGGATCCTGCTTGCGGTAATCTAGCCCTCACCCCATCCCTCCTCTCAGCACAGAGCAGGCAAAGAGGAAGGTTGCCTGGGGTCTTGCCAGGCTAAAATGAAAGGAGGAGGCATCTGGGTATCTTACTCAGTGCTCTGGAATAGGTTGTGGAAGTGGTATGAAGGAGTAGGAGAAGGCATTAGGAGGTAACCTCCAGTGTAATATATGATCTAGAACAGGAATTGGCAAAGTTTTTCTGGAAAGGGCCAGATAGTAAATATTTTCGGCTCTGTGGGCCATATGGTCTCTGTTGCAACCACTCAGCCCTGTTCTTGAGTGTGAAAGCACCCAGAGGCAGTAGGTGAACAAGCGGATGTGGGTATGTTCCAATAAAACTTTATTTACAAAAACAAGTGGCAGCTGGGGTTTTGCCCTCAGGCCATTGTTTTCAGATCCACGGTTCAGATTTTGATTTTGTATTAGACCCATCTCTGCTGCTTCCTTTTATGACACTGGTAAATTACTTTACTTCTTGAGATTTCAGTTTCTTCATATCTAACAATGGGAGGTCCTAATAGGTCTATAGGATTATTGTACATAAAAGTGACGTGTAAGCTTTGTTGTTGCTCTGTTTTTAGCACTATCATTGTGATTATTGTTTCTCATGAGGAACAGAAAAGATTCTTGAAGGTCACCCCAGGACAAGCACAATCCCCCGTCCTGGCTTAAAAAACAAAAAAATCAGAAGAGCGATTCTGCTTAACACTTCTGTCAGCAGGAACAAGTCCTGAACATTTCCAAGATGTTGTAACATCTGTTGGCAGGCCTTTGGATATACTTCACATCAAGTCTGAATTCCTGAAGGATCCATGCTGATTTTTGTAACTTCAAATTGGAAGTTGAACTAGAGGCTTTCATGGAACTCAGATAGGTCAGTTCTTTATGGTTGTTGAGGGGAATTAGTCACTGTGCCCATAAATAACGTCTGACTTCTCAAGGGTCCACAGTGTGGCCCGACCATCCTTCTACACTTTGGCTAAATTTCTTTCTCGCTAGGCAGTCATTTGTTGCTGGACATTTGGGAAGGAACATACATTTTCCTTCTCCTCTCTGCTCTACTGGAACGTCCCCAAGTCCCTGCTTTGGGACTTCTGTGGCGACACCAATTTTGTCACTGTCAGGGGCCAATGTGTGGTCTCTGAAAAGCTGGCTCTTATTTGATGGAAGGGCCTCTGGCATTAAGATGTCCAAATTATTTGATTTGATTTGTTTCAGAGCCAATACATCAGTGTCTGAGCTCTGTCTTGCAGCCTTCTCCTATCTGCATCTCCACTGCCATGACAGGGACCATCACTGTGTCACTTGGTGGTGACTGGACTGGCTTCCTGACAGTCTCTGTGCCTCTTGTCTCACTGATCCTCGTGCAGCCCTGCATCCATTTCTCCATGCAGCAGCCACAGTGAGCTTGGGAAAATGTAAATTAGATTGTATAAAACATTTTAATGGCTTCCCACCGATCTTAGAATAAAATCCCAACTTCCTACCGTGGTCTCTAAGGCCTCACATGATGTGGCTCCTATTTACCTATCGCCCTGGTATAGGGGCTGGCCCACTAGGTACCAGCCACACTGATGGCCCGCATACTTCTCACTAACACTAAACGGCCGCTGCTTCGGAATCTGTACTGTTTTCTCTGTGACAGTGCTTGTATTCGTTTTCTCTGTCTGCTGTAACAAATGACCACAAACTTAGTGACGTAAAATAACACATATTTCTTATCTAAAGGTTCTGGAGCTCACAGGTCCCTGATGGGCCTCAGGAGATTAAAATCAAGGTGTATTACTTCTAGAGGCTCTAAGGAGAGAATCCATTGCTTTGCTTCTGCCAGAAGTGGAGGCTGTCTGGATTCCTTGGTCCACGTCAGACCTCTGATTTCCTTGTCATATCTTTGGCTCTCTTGCCTTCACTTCCCTCATGAGGACCCTTCTGACCAGAGTGGACCCTGTGTAATAATCCAGGATAATCTCCCCACTTTACAATCCTGAACTCGGTCCTGTCTCTAAGGCACCTTCTGCCAATGTAAGGTAATAGTCATAGGTTCCAGGGACTAGGACATGGATGCCTTTGGTGGGGAGTGGGATTCTGCCAACCACAGTGTTCTTCCCCATGCAGCTAACTCTCCAGTCTTGAATCTGGTGGACCTCCTCAGAGAGGCCTTTCTACCAACCCCCTCTACATAGGTTTCCTTTGATCCTCCCTCTCATAATACCATGTGACTTTTCCTCATTGCAAATTCCTCAATAAATAGGCCTCATTATTAAACCTCTTTAGGTTGTATATTCTCTTCCCTAAAGCTGAAGGTGTCCTTACTGCATAGACCTTAACAGCCTGCGTCTCCTCCTCCCAAGATCCTCTATCCAGATGGGTCCCCTTCTCCCCACCTCCAGGCTTGGTCCTGCCCTGGCCTGAGCTCACGACAGTCTTGCCAGCAGGCTTCCACGTCCAGTTTGGTTGGGATGCCAGGGGCACAGCTTCCGGAACCCTTTTAGCGGGGCACTGGGTCATGGGGTGAAGACTGGAAAGTGGAGGGGTTTAGTACTCTCTTAATAGACAGGACTCTCTTGCCAGCTTAGAGACCCGTCCTCGTCTGAACCAGCAAATGGTCTGGCTAGAGTGCTTTCATGCACTAAAATTTATGGTATTAATCACAGCTCAGCGAGAAACTTTTCCAGCAGCAGGCTCTTTGTTTTAGGTTGTGCTCCCCAGAAGCGGCCCCTGTGATGTGGATTGTGCAGAGTGATTTATTAGGAGTTCTCAGGTCACATGGGTAGAGAAGTGGAGACGTGTGGTGGGGACTGGAAGGGGCAAGAAGAGGCAAGGTCCCATGGAAGGTCCTCGAGGTTCAGTCCCATGGGGGAGCTCCAGTGGCGGTACAGGTCCTGCCTGACAGTTGTTCCAGAAGGGCGGGAGCTGGTGAGTTTATACACCTGTACCTGTCACTTATTGGTTAAGGGCTAAAGGGAATTCCCTAAAGGAAAGGGAATTCCTAGTGACTTCAGGCTGTTGGCATAGCCAGGCAAAGTGAGAGCAGTCCTCTGACAGGACAGGCGGGTTCTGGCTGAGCTGCACACTTGTGCACACCTGTGCTTGTGTGCAAACAGTGGCCGCGGATCTGAGTGTGTGTGCAGAGTCCCAGAAGCCCAGCTATGTTCTCCTACTCTTAAATGGACTCATCAATCACTAAACACATATTCATTCATCTTCAAATCTATGCAAGGCTCTGAGGATGCAGGTGACAAAGGACATGGGCCCAGCCCTCATGAAGTTCAAAGCTGAGTAGGGGAGACAGACCTAATGTTTAAAAATGCCTACAGAATGCCTACAAAAATGGAAAATTACAATTGTGTTTAGTTCTGTGGACGAGAAGGACAGGCTACCACCAGAGACCTGATGTGGTGGACGGGTGGGCATGGAAAGCTTTTCCTAACAAGCAATGCCAAGCCAAGAGCTGAAGAATGAGTATAGCTGAACCTGGCAAAAAAGGGAGGAAAGAACACTGTAAGCCACGGGAGCATGTGCAAGGGTCCTGAGGCAGGGATCAGCAGGCAGAACTGAAAGGCTGAAAGGCTGGTGTGTCTGGAGTTCCAAGAGTAAGGGGAGTGGTCACAGCCTATGGCTTACCGAGGAATGATTTTTTTCCTAGTTTCCACCTCATTTCTTTCCAGTCCTGTCCAGTGTCTTTCAGACCCAGATCTGTGGGCCATTCTATGGCATGTTCTCTAGAAGCCAAGGGGAAATGGGGACATAGAGAAGATGTTTGGTGGGAGAGTCTATTTTCAACTGTTCATCTTTTCTGCACTGAAGCTTATAGCTGAAATTAATACATAAATTTACAGCCACAAGTCAGTTGTGATAAATAATCCCAGAAGTGTTCTGATTATTTACATTTTTATGGAATCTTGCCTGAGCAAACCCAGAGAGCTCACTAGGCACTTGAAGAATTATGTCTTGTTCAAAACCAATTTAATAGCAATGGCAAATAAAGCCATCTGTGGGAACTTGTAGAGTAGAGTAGTAATTCTCTGCCAGATGAGCAATATACAAAAAGCACCAAATGAACCCGAGCACACCATGCTCAAAGAAGAGTAACAACCACAACTTAAATGAACCGTCTGAGGACAGCAGGCCTCCGAGTGTCTCTTGCTTACATGTCATTCAGATGAGCATTCTGGTCACGTAGCGATGTGAGCGGAGTCCCTCATGCTAGCCCCGTACACAGCGGACTGACTGGAGGCAGGTTGCATGGCCGGGCAGAAGGTTCCCTTAGCGGAGGGGTCAGCACCATGGGTTCGGGGTCAAAGAGTTGAGGTTCGCATCTGGGTTCTGTCACTTACCAGCTGTGTGACATCGGGCACATCACTATTTGTCACTGTCCTAATGCATAAGATGGGATAATACGTGTTTGTGTTTTTCTCTCCAAACCCAGTTAGCAGCATTGGTTTTCTGTTCTTTCTTTTTTTTCTTTCATAGTTTATTGCTTATTTTTAAAAGCTTTACTGAGGCACAATTGACATGCATTAAAATTCACCCATTTTAAATGTACAGTTCGACGAGTTTTCAGCAAATTTATGTAATTGTGCAATTGCTTCCTCAGTCCAGTTTTAGAATACTCCCGTCACTCCCCAGAGTTTCTTCAGTGCCATTTGTGGCTTGGCTCGTGCCTGCTCCCGCCCCCAGCTCTGGGCGACCACCAATGTGTTTCCATCTCTCCAGTCTGTCTTTTCTTGAAACCTCCTGTCACTCGAATCACACGACACATCGTCTTCTGTGGCTGCTTCTTTCACTTAGCATAGTGATCCCGAGATCTGTCCATGTCATTGCCTGTATCCAGTTTGTTCCCTGGAAATGCCAGCGTGGCTACATAGCTCATTTTACGCATTCACCAGTTGACGGATACTTGGGTTGTCCAGTTTTTGGCTGTTACGAATTGCTGTGCACAATTGCATAGATGTCTTTGTGTGGACATATATTTTTATTTCTCTTGAATAGGTATCTAGGAGAGAAATTTCTGGGTTGTATGCTAAAGCAATTTTTTAAGAAACCACCAAATCATTTTCCAAAATGGCCATACCATTTTCCATTCCCACCATCAATATGAGTTACTGCTCTCCATCTTCACAAACACTTGATTTGTCCATCATTTTATTTAGCCCCTCTAAACATGTTGCGACTCACTGAGATCTCCATTTGCATTTCTGTGACAGCTAATGGTGTGTGCACCTTGTCATATACTTAATACCCACTGGTGTATCTTCTTTGGGGAAGTGTTTATTCACACGTTTGCCCATTAAAAAAACTGGGTTGTTTGTCTCCATATTATGGAACTGTAACCATTCGTTATTTTGGATACAGGTCCTTTATCGGATATCATTGGCAAATGTTTTGTTTCAGTCTGTGGCTTGTGTTTTCATTTTACTTGGTGGGTTTTTTTTTTTTTTTAAGTTTATTTATCTTGAGAGAGACAGAGCAAGCGAGCAAGAGGACCCTACGCAGACCCCACGCTGTGAGCGCAGAGCCTGATGCGGGGCTCTATCCAAGCAAACTGTGAGATCATGGCCTGAGCCAAAATCAAGAGTCAGATGCTCAACCGATTGTGCTACCCAGGTGCCCCTAATAAGCACTTACTTATAAAGAGCAAAAGTTTCACGGGCGTCTGGGTGGCTCAGTCACTTGAGTGTCCCACTCTTAATTTTGACTTAGGTCATGGTCCCAGGATCATGGGATCAAGCCCCAGGTCAGGTTCCATGCTGAGCATGGAGCCTGCTTGGGATTCTCTCTCTCTCTCTCTCTCTCTCTCTCTCTCTCTCTCTCTCTCTCCCTCCCTCCCTCTCTCCCTCTTTCCCTCTCTCTCTGCCCCTCTTCCCGACTGACACACATACACTCTCTCTAAAAAAATTAAAAAGCAAAAGTTATAAATTTTGATGAAGTCCAATTTGTTAACCTTTTCTTTTATGGATTGTTCTTTTAATGTCAATACTAAGAAATGTTTGCCTAGACCAAGGTCACAAAAGTTTTCTGTTATGTTTTCTTTTAGAAGTTTTAGTTCTTATATTTGGATTATGATCCATTTTCATTTAGCTTTTCTGCATGTAGTGTGAGTTAAGGGTCTAAATTTATTTTTTAACATAAGGATAGCCAATTGTTTTCACACCAGTTTTGGGGAGGTTACCCTTTTTTCATTGAATTGCCTTGGCCCCTTGTTGAAAATCATTTGACCATTTATATGTGACTTAAATTCTAGACTCTCTTACTTTACTTTTGAAGAATCACCTTTCTCCCACTTGATGCAGGCTTATGAGACAGTAATTGGAGACCCCATCCTGTCTTAGATGTGGAGTGGGCACAGGAGCCACAGTGGGGTACTCTGATCCTTTCTACCTAGGATTTGAATCCTGAGTAGATAAGGTGACAGATAATGGAAGAAGTCTGATTTAATTACAAAGGTGATTTCCTAAACAAACTCATTCTAGTCTCAATTGTAATTGAGCTGTTGTAACAGCTAATACCCACAGACCGCTTACTAAGTGCTCAGCACTGTAGTAAATACTTTAATTGTATATACTTATTTAATATATTAAAACCATCAAATGTGCTATTATTATCCCCATTTCACAGATGGGAAAGCCAAGGCATGCATAGCCCAAGTAATTTGTGCAACTCAAATCTAGTAAGTATCAAGAACAGGGTTTGAACCCAGGGAGTCTGGTTCCAGAACCCATGCTTTTTTTTTTTGTTTTGAGACACACAGACACACACACAAAATCCAAAGCAGGTTCCAGGCTCTGATCTGTCAGCACAGAGCCCACATAGGGCTCAAACACATGAACAGCAAGATCAAGCCGAAGTCAGATGCTTAACCGACTGAGCCACCCAGGCTCCCAGGAACTGATGTTTTTAAACATCAAGCTATTCTGTCTTCATTGTGCTTCTTTTTTTTCTTTTAATTTTATTTATTTGTGTATTTTTAGTAATCTCTACACCTAATGCGGCGCTCAAACTTACCACTTTCATATCAAGCATCGCACACTCTTGTGACTGACCCAGCCAGGTACCCGGTGGTTTGTTTTGTTTTTGTTTTTGCTTCTGGAAGTGCCTTGATCCTTGTCTGCTCCCAGGCCTGGCTATAGTCTAGAGGCTACTTTAGAGGATCTGGTTTCCCATTTCCTTACAGTAAGTTACCTACAGTCAGTTTCTGTTTCCTGCAACTAAAGTATGCTGACAAGCCCAATTCGCAGAATTATCTGAGGAATTAAGGAAGATCATGCATGTGAACCACTAAGCACAGCACTTAGCACACAGCATTTCAGCAGATGTTAGAGACGGTGATGATAATGATGGTGGTGGTGGAGAGACGCGAGGTCAGGTGATAGCAGCATGCTATACACTCCGCGCAAGGTGTGGCAGTGGCACAGAGAAGGAAGTGTCCGGCTCACCTGGGCGGTTCCATGAAGGCTACAGAAGAAATACTAAGCTTGGGACTTTCAGGATGCACCTAGGGAGCACAGCGGGAGGAGATGAGAGGCGGAAATGGTGCGTACAAAGCCCTGGCATGTTCTGAGAAGTGTGAAATTTGTTATGGTTGAACTGAAGGTGGAGCTGGATGGGTGATAGATGAACTTGGAGAGGTATTTTGGAGGGCCCTTTAGATCTTGCTAAGAATGTGTGACTTTATCCTGAACGAGGCATGGAGTCCCTGAAGGAGAATGTGTCCTGGTGTAATGCTGTCAGACGAGCATTTAAAAACCAGTTGGGATTTTCTGCACAAGATGGGGTCTTCTTTAGCGGCGTGTTAGTGCACCAGGGCTGCAGAACCAAACGCCACATGATGGGTGGCCACACAACAGAAATTTACCTCTCACAGTTCTGGAGCGTGGAAGCCCAAGATCAAGTGATGGCAGGTTTGGTTTCTCCTGAGGTCTTTCTCCTTGACTTGGAGATGGTTGTCTTCTTGTTGTGTCCTCACATGGCCTTTTTCTCTGTGTGAGAGGCTCCCTTGCATCTCCCTTCTTCTTTGAAGAACATCGGTCATATTGGATTAGGGCCCCACCCTTATGACTTCATTTAATCTCGGTTACCCCTTTAAAGGCCCTATTTCCAAATATAGTCACATCGAGGGCTTAGGCTTCAACATATGAATTTGGGGAGGGAGGGGGACACAATTCAGTCGATATAACTAGCACTGTATGAGAGTGTATTAACTCCTGGGCCCTGTGCTAAGCAATTTCCATGCAATCTTTTATTTCATCCCCATACCAGCTTGGACAGTTAAGTTAACCCCCCTGTGCCTCAGTGTCCTCATCTGCAAAATGGGGATAATAATAGTATCTGCCTTATGGTGTTGTTATTAGTATCACCTGAATTAATATATGTAAAGCATTTAGAATGATGTCTGGTACAGGTGTTTGTTAAATATATAAATAAGCCCTTTCTAGGATGACGGCAGAATTCATATCCTCCTTTTACACGTCGGAACCCTGAGACCCAGAAGGAGTAAGCACCTTGCCCACAGTCAACTTGCAGAAACACTTGAATTCAGAGCTGTCATAACCATAACGCTATCATCTCAGATCTCTGAAATGGGCTCAGGGGGGTCCTAGACTTGTGGTGGATTTTGCTGTTTCTCAAGGAAACGAGCCTGACCAATCTCATATTTGGAGCACAGAGCTTTTCAAAAAGCAATCACTGGCTGCTAGACTGGCACTGGGACTGGCACTCTGATCTGCCCCAATCTGCTGCCTCAAATGAACAGTAGGGAATTTTTTAAGTGACAAAGCAGGAATAGAGCACAGAGGTATAGTCGGTGCATTTGGAGAAAAGGCAGTGGGCTGAAGCAGGGGGGGGGCTGGTGAGGAAAGGGGGGGCTGGTGGTGTTCTGAGCTAGAGTTTGTTGAAATTTGTACATCCTGTCTGCTCTCTCTGTTGTAAGCCACAGGGAGTCATTGGAAATTATTTAAGCAGGATCACTTCATCAGTATTAATTCACAAAAATGGGTACTGTCCAATTTAGGCAAGTGAAAAACAAAACAATTAAAATGGAAACAAAGGTCAAACACTCATACTTTTAGAAAGAGCTGCTCCAAAGAGCTAGGCAACAGGAACTGACAGAACACTTCAAGGCACTTTTACAGTTTTTTCTTCTCTGCAGGATCCCCCTTTAGCCTCATTCCGGGGAGAGGGAATCTGATTGGCCTAGCCTGGGTCACATGACCAGCATCTGGGTGGGCAGGACCTCTTGATTGACAGTGCTACAGGACGGTCTCCAATGCGGGAGGGGAGGTTCTCCAAGTAAAAGTAGGTATTGTTACTTGAAGATGAGGGGTTGTTAAAAACATTAAGAGAGGCTGCAAGTAGACTTCTACTGAGAGAGCAGACCTGCGAATTGAACCAGAAAAGGGTGCTTGTGTTAATTTTTCACAGCCAACTTAGCAGTTCCAAGTGCAGTGCCGCTCGAAAACCTGCTCCCTGCCTAGTTTTAGCTTATGACGCTAGGGATAAATATAGGTCTTTTTCAGTAGTTAAAATCTAATGGTGGGCAACTGGAGACATTTCTGCCTATATAGAAACTGTGTTTTATGAAGAAATATATTTAATACTTTTTTGAGTAGTATCTTCTTATGGTTCGAAAATCAAAATGATACAAAAGACCTGAAAGTCTCCTCCCTCTCCCAGGCTTACAGATAAGCACTTTAAATTAGTTTCTTGGGTGTCATTGTGGTATGTCTGTAAAATTCTGTTAGGAGTACAGGTGAATACGTATAGGAGGGACTTGTCTGGGGTTTCCTATCTGGAAGGTGTTGGACTCCTTCCCCGCCCTAGGAGGCTCAGTGGAATCCTCTAGTCCATTGGGACTGGGGATGTAGGAGTGCAGGCCAGTCTTCACATTCCTCCAGATTCTAGCCAGAAGGGCCAATCCTGTTGGTCACTTGTTTTATACATAAAGTTTTATTGGAACACAGCCACACCTATTTGTGTACCTGTTTTCTGTGGCTGCTTTTCCTTCACAAAGGCAGAGCTGGGTAACAGAGACTTTCAGAGCCTGACATGCTTTCTGTCTGTCCCTTTGCAGAAGAGCTTTGCAAGCCCTGCTGTAGGAGCTTCCCAGGATTAGAGAACCCTTTATGGCCCAAAGTGCAGAGGCTATGACTTCAGAGAAGGAGCAGCTCAGACAAGAAGTCTGAGAGTCCTCCTTGTCCCCTCCTTTGCCTCAGCCTCCCCCCCACCTCACATTCAATTCAGTACCAGTGCCTATTGGCTTTTCCTCCAAAATATTCCTGGATCCTTTCTATGTCTCTCCTTCTCTGGCAGCATCCTGGCTTCATCTCCTTGGGGGGACCACCTCTGTCCCCCCAAGCCTTCCTCCTGCTTCCATCCATTTTTCACAGAGAATCCAAAGAGGGTCTTTGCAAAGTGTAGATCTGTGCAGGTCAGCTCATCCTTCTGCTTAAAATCCTTTATTGGTTTCCTATTGTTCTTAGAATCGGGGCTCAAATACACAGTTTGGCCCCTGCCTGCCTGTCCAGAGCCTTTTCAGGCCATGTTCCCTGCCTCTCTGCACTCTGGCCACACTGCTGGTGCTGGGCTCCCTCCAAAACAGGGCTTTTGCTCATGATACTCCCCGTGCCTGAATGTTCCCCACCCTCCTTACTCTTCTGACAGAGTCCTCATCCTCTGGTGTTACCTTGACCTGCACTTTCTCAGAGAGATCTCTCTTGACCTCACTTCTTAGAAGCTTCTGTCCGCATCCCCAGCATCTTGTCACAGCTGCAGTTCTGTGTTTATTTGTGATTGTTTTCTTTTTGGTCTGCCTTTTCTGTGACAGTGGGAATGCGTATCTGATTTTGCTGACTGTGGGGTCCTCAATGCCTAGCACAGTCCCTTGCACATAGTAGACCCTCACTAGTTATTTACCAAGTAGAGAATGAGCCGTATTTCATTCCAGCCACCTCTGGGTGACAGGAGAGATCCTGCTGTGCAGCTTGTTGAGGTTTCAGGAGCCAGTGTCTCAACTTCATCCCCCGAGAGCCTCATTTAACACAGCGAGTTGGCAGAGGCAACCTTAGGCTTGTGTTGATTGAATGCCACTTTGAGACGGCAGCTGCTGAGTTCCTTCCAGTTGATGTCTCCAGCCCCAGACAGGGTGTACACAGGATGCTTTTCTCCAGACTGTGTCCCCAGGATCGGTGATATCAGGAGGGCTGCTCGTCACTTCCCTGTGCCCAGTCTCCCCAAGAGCCCAACCAGTGAAGATAGTAATGAGGAAAGACAGGTGTCTCAGCACCCCTACCCCCCATCTGTTAAGTATTCCATGGGATCTAGACACAGAATTTTATTTGTTTTTCTGGATCTAAGCTGCCCCTTGACATAGCCAGTGATTGCTTTTTTAAAACCATGAAGGGGAACTAGGTCCTTTCATCCACCGATAAGGTGCTAGGTGACAGGGAGATCAGCATCCCAACACATAAATCTGCAACTAATCCTCAGGAATCAATATTTTTCATTAAGAACCTGTGAGAGTTGGGCCATTATGGGGAAAATCTGTTTAGGTTGACACCTTGATGAAGTTATTCAGTTCAGGGGCTTAAGTCATTGAAAGGTAATAAAGAGCACAGAGCAATCTCAGGGCTGGTTAGGGGAGAAAACGATGGGAGTATTGAGTTTCAGTTCAGTGAAAAATGACCTCCTGATTTATTGGGGAATGATGGGGTGCTGGCCTCTTGGGCAGGCCAGGCCAGACTCGATCAACATGGCAGCGTCTCACACACCACCCCGCGCCCACCTGTAGTAGTAGCTGCTGTTTATTTATAAGCTGTCTGGCTGGGAGAAGTAGGGAAGTGTGCCAGGGGTCTTGGGATATTTTCAACATTCTCTAAGTTCTGACCCTCATAATGCTCTTTCACATTTTGGATTTTCTCCTGTAGATCATGCGAGATAGGGGCATTGAAGTGTTCTAAAGAGTTTAACAATGAGACTGAATTTGTGTTTGTAGAACAGCCTATATGACCCACTGTATCCAGCAGGATGCAGCCCATCACCAAAAAGAACCAGAATGTCTTGGAGCCAATCATGGTCTTTAGTCAGAATCCAGAGAATTGGATCTTAACTGTGAGCCCCATTTGTCCACAGAGAATTGCTTTAGATAGGCGCTTGGAAGGACACATTCCTGGTCTCTAGCCCGCTCCCTTCTCTCCTTTCTTTCCTTATTTTCTTCCTCTTGCCTCCTTTCTCTCTGCTCTGTGCATTGCAAGTGATATTAGCCACGTCGTATGAAAACTTTCCTTTGACATTTTCTTGTAAAAAAAAAAAAAGTGCCAGCATCATAGTGTTTTCGATTGGATGAAATATGGTATTTTGATTTAGTGCACCTGAATGATGTCCTCTCTGGGGTTGAGGAAGAGGAAATATTAAAGAGATGGAGAGCGCAGAGAACGTCGTTCTAGTGAAAAGGCGCACTGGCAGCGGGATGGGATAGGTGTGAGGAGGGTAGACTGTAGGCAAGGAGTCCAGGGGAAGGTCTGAACTAAGATAGTCGCTGTAGGGATAGTAAGACAGTAGATTCAGAAAGTCAGATCAACAGGAGTTGCTGCACAGTTTGGGTTTGGGAGATGAGGATGAGAGCTTGGCAGATGAAGCAGGTGGGCTGCAGTTCAGCAGAGAACGCAGGGCTGTGAGTTCTTGGTGACAAAGAGGTGGTGAAAGTCCAAGCCCTGCACAGCATCACCGTGACAGAGTGGAAGGAAGGGGAAGGTAAACAGAGCCAAGCAGTAAAGGACAGGCAGAGGGGACAGAGGAGCAGTCAGAGAGAGAGAGAGAAGGGAGACCAGAGGGAGTAGAACTGTGGAAGCCAAGGGTGGAGAAGGAGGGAAGGGACAACTGTGCCATCTGTCTGCAGAGAAGGCAAGTACGATCACCACTCAAAATGCTCATTTGGCGTGGCAATACAGTGTCATCTCTGACCATCCTCAGAACAGTCTCGGTGCCACACTGAGAACCAGAGAGCAGCAGGTTGAGGAGTGGGTGGACCTCAACTCCTGAGGCTTCTTTCACACTGTTCTGCAGAGCTGTGCTCCCAGACAGGTGGTCCTCGCCTAGCACAATGTGAATGGCGCCCCCTACAGGCCTGGATGGAAGCGAAGCTTCTTAGTGTAGATGCAATGCTTGACTTTGGGAGGAGGGAGGGGGCCGTTGCTCTAGAGGAGTCTCATTTGCATTATTGTAACTTTGAGGAGATTTGAGCTAATGTTTTGGCACTGAGGAGGAAAACTTGGAGAAGAGGCTCCCGCTAAGGGTAGAGAAAACAGAGGGCAGAAAGTTAACAAAGGGGGTAGGATCTAGAAAGAGATGCAGAAACCAGCCTTGTGCAGGAGACATGTCTTCCTTCGAGTCAGGAGGAAACGAGGTAAGTGCCCTGCTCTTTAATGGGACCTGTTCTTCAATGCAACATGCTACTTAGATTTTGTGAGAGCCAACGTAGGGTAACAGTTCTGGGCTCAGTGTTTATAGACTTCAGTTAGGCTTGCCGATGGGAGCTGCCAGTCTGCTCTCTTTCCTGGTCTTACCTTCTAACACTTTACTCACTTATGTATTCATTAATTTATCCATTCCACAAACACTCATTGAACACCTACTGTGTTCAGAGACTGTACTGGGCCCCGGTGGGTACAGAACTGAACACAACTCAGATCCTGCCCCCATAGAGTTTAGAGTCTTGTGGCAGAAGCAGACTAGCAAGCCGACAAAGTGTCATGTGATCGTGACTTTCATGTGGATAAGTGCTGTGCCGGCATCCCCTGGGGCAGGAAGGAAAGGGTGTGGTTGTGGGAAGGTTTGTTTATATCCAGCCTAGCGTTACTCTGCCACATGTTACAGTTAATCATTGGTCTCTCTGACTAGTCTGTTGGGTTTGGTTCCCATGTCCTCTGTGTCAGGCACAGAGTCTGGTTCCGGGAAGATGTGTGATGGACATGGGTACTTGATGAAACACCAGCTCTTTGTCTGGTGTTTCTCAACCTTTTAAATTCTGAGTACCCCTTTCATGATTTATCCTCCATCTCCCCCAAATCCTCCCTTAAAAAGACTTAGTCTTTTTAAACCATCTGTGTTTATTAATAACCATTAACTTATGTAGCCATTTAAAAATTAGGCATTCTATAAAAAAATAAGGTGCTAAGGTGCAGTATGAAATAGAAATAGCAATAACATTTTTAAAAATGGCATTGGGATGCCTGGGTGGCTCAGTTGGTTAAGTAGCTGAGTTTTGGTTTCAGCTCAGGTCATGATCTCACAGCCCTTTGTTGCAGAGCCTGCTTGGGATTCTCTCTCTCTCCCTCTCTCTTTGACCCTTCCCTGATCTCTCTCTGTCTCAAGATAAATAAACAAACATTTTTTTTAAAAAGGCATTTACTTAAGCAGTCACGTGGGGTTTTGTCAACCTGTTGTGTTATTGTAGCTAAATGTCCAGATTTCTTTAGGGATTTGTTGTGGGCTCCCTTCCCTCTGCCTCCAGGTGGCAGCATGGAGTAGTGGTGAAGCCCTTGCAGTTTGGAATCCGATATTTCTGGGCTCAAATCTTGGTGCTGCCAGTTATCAGCTATGTGGCCTTGGCTGAGTTGCTTAGCCTCAGTTTCCCCACCTGTAAAAGGGGAATATAATCAATATCCATCTCAGAGTTTTTCTAAGGACTTTCATGAAGAACCTAGGATATAATTGGCAACTCCAAAGTGTTTTCCATCAGGTGATGTCTGTGCTCTGACAACCCAGTGACTTCTCGCCAGACTGCAAGAAGCCCTCGGCTATCCCAACCGCTCTGCCCTGAGGGAGGAGCTGTAGCTTTTTCAGTTTACTCCCTGTGATTTCCAAAGGCAGCAGCATTTCTGAGCGGAAACCAATGCTGGCCTGCTGCTTGCTGGTTCTGTATGTATTGATTAGCATCACAGGGGTGGGGATGGGGCTACTGTTCTAGAAACACTCACTTTGATTCCTCAAATAAATCCCCCCCGGGTCCTGCTAGGAAACTAATTGGGAGTTGATTCTGATGAATAAATGTGCTGCCGCCGCCTGAGGAATTGACCGTGCCGGCAGATGGCTGGAGCACGAGAAACACTCTGTCGTGGCCTTCTGAGGGGCTTATCAATAACAGATCTGCTGCAGCCCTAGGAGGGGGGGCATTTCTGCTGCAGGTATGAATTATGGATGCCGTTTAGGGTAATGCGGATCTATCTCAAAGGTTCCGCTCAGTTTATGTGCTAGTAAAAGCCGGCAATTTGCTTGTGTTCCAGCTATAATTTGCGCTACATTAAGGGACCCTCCTTTCCATAATGGATGTGCGGTTTAAACGCAGGCGCAGTCGGGCCTCGAGGGCAAGGCCCTGCCCGCCAGACGTGGATGGCAGCCAGGTGGGGCGTCCGCAGCCAATCGCAGGGCCCCAGAGCCCGAGAGCTGTGTTGCGGACGCAGGTGGAGGCCTCAGCCCCTGCCCAAGGTCCTGGGCAGAAGCTGCATGAGAGCCCAGGGCACTTCTGTGAGTCTTCTATCAAGTGCTCTGGCTGTAGTTCCCTAGAGGAGTGCAAAAGCAAACCTGTGGGCTGACAGTCTAGACAGAAAGACACAGTATATTTGCAGGAGAAGCCATAGGTGACATGGTTGAGAGACAGATTCTGGAGCCAGACTATCCTGGTTTGAATTCTGACTTTGTCCCCTTCCAAGCTGTGTGACTTTCTGCAAATCACGCAGCCTTTCTGTGCCTTCCTTTCCTCTTCCCTTCCCTAACCGGCCAGCTCCATGCTGATGCCAGAGCAAGCTCTGGAAAGCCAACTGTTTAATGATCAGGAATTGTGTGATCTGGTTGTTCAAAACAGCCATTGCCAAACATTGAGTTCTATAAACTTGTACTTTAAGTTATATTGAAACCAAAAGTAATAAGCACTCAAAACTCATCAATTCCTCATTATTTTACTCCGTTTTACCGTTATCTCTGCTCTTGAGGCAATTTATGCCTCTGGTATCTGCCTGGTGGCAGTGGTATGGCAGTGTGCCCCTGCGCATCTCCTCCCGAATCCAATGGTATCCCGAAATTGGCTGTGGCAGGAGTATTTACACCAGGGACATGGGCGAACACTTCCCCTGGACTGTTAAGCTGTTTTTTTACAGCTAGATTTTTTTTTTAATTAAAAAAATTTTTTTTTATTTTAGAGATTGAGAGAGAGTGTGCAGGCAAGAGAAAGGGGCAGTGGGAGGGAGGGAGAGAGAGAGACAGAGAGAGAATCATAAGCAGGCTTCATGCTCAGTAGGGAGCCCAACTCGAGGCTAGATCCCACACCCCTGGGATCATGACCTGAGCTGAAATCAAGAGTTGGAGGCTCAACTGAGCCTCCCAGGCAACCCTAGATTTTTTTAGTTTATTTATTTATTTAGAGAGATAGGGGGGTGCAGAGAGAGCCAGCGAGCCAGCGGTGTGGGGCAGAGAGAATCCCAAGCAGGTTCCCGGCTCTAAGCGCAGGGCACCACACAGGGGCTCATCACAGACTGAGCCACCCAGGTTCTGTTTGTTGAACCTTTAGGAGCACACTACTTATTACTGGTCTCATAAAGTTGTTTGGAGGATTAAATAGAGAATATGTTGATAAATTGCTCAAACAGGGCCTGCCACATAGTAAGCACCGTATAAAAAGTTGCTACTATTTTCTTACATTTTTGCACATTTTTCTAGCATAGGTCAGATGGTCACCCTCTGATGAGCGACAATCCTTTCTTCCTTCCCAGATCCCCGTGATCCAACAGCCTGAGGAGAAACCTGCTGATTTTACCCTACGGGACAAACGAGGTTTTTGAGGAAAATGTGAGCAGGGAGGTGGGGTGGAGTGGGCTGTGAGGCAGAGGAAGAGGGAGAGAGAGAGAGAATCTTAGGCAGACTCCACGCCCAGTGCAGAGCCCAGCATGGCGCTCCATCCCACGACCCTGACATCATGACCTGAGCTGAAGTCAAGAGTCAGATGCTCCATTGACTGAGCCACCCAGGCACCCCAATATTTAGTTTTCTTATCTGCAATACTGGGGCACCAACATTTCTCAGTTGTTGTGAGATTAAGTAGAATAATGTACTTAAAAGAGTTTAGCGCCCTACCTGGGTATAGTAGGCACATAACAAATATGAGTGGTGACCATAGCTACTACCTGGTCTTCAGAGGTCTTTACTCAAAAGCAGTGCCTTGGAGGTTGTCTCTGGAGAGCAGGCACTGTGGGTAGGAGCCCCAGAAGCAATGGAGGGAGGCTCCTCTGAGGCTGGCTCTGGGGAGGGGGCAGTGGTGCCCTGGTGCTTCCCTGCCCCCATGAAGCAGAGCAGATGGGAACCACTGGATGCTCAGTGAGGGGCCAAGCACTGACATGACTCAGAGCTTTCCAGGACTCCAGAAAGAAGCGGGCCTGCAAAGTGATGGAATGCAGGATCAGTGATGGTTAACTTCTTGATAACCCTCCTTTGTAGGGGTGCGGTGGGGTTTCAGCTGGATTATATTTGGTTTAGACAAATAGTGTTATTTTCACCTGAATATTTGAGAGCAATTCATAGTTGTGACAGGTGTGAAGTGCTTGGCTTTAAAAGAGGCTCAACAAAGAGTTGTTCTGTTTTTCTTTTCGTATTTATCATGTTTAATCTCAGCCCCACAGCTATTTGGAGGTTGAGACCTAAGGCTTTAAAGCGACGTAGACCCAATTGCAAATCCTCGATCAACCACTTACTGGGCAGTGGGAACCTTGAGTAAATTACTTAAACTGCACACACCTCAGTTATATCATCTATTCAATGGGAATTAATGATAGTACTGTTTTTGAAAATGAAAGGACCCTTAAACATAAGTACTAACTAAATAAGTGGTGGTGGTTGTGACTGTATGCTTCATAAGTCAAGTAGGAAAAACTAAATTCCATTAAACCAAGGAAGAAACAGAGGCACAGAGAAGTCAAGAGTCTCCTCTGAGGTCAGGAAGGACTCAGAAGCCCAACCCTCGGCCCTCTTGCCATCTATGCCAGGAGGGAACACTGTGTTCCCACTATCTCTCAGAGCCACGATTCCACCAACCTGAGTGTTCCATGTTCCCTCACGCTTTCCAAAGCTATAAATATAGATGGAACTTTCTGAGAAATTTGCTGGATCAGAACTTTTGTCTAAGCAGACAAATTCGGTTGGCCTTGGCTCCCTTTCCTGATTGCCTTGTTCCATGAATCCACTGTTTCAGTTCACTCTGTGGTTTCTACTGGAATCTTCCAGAGCCACTTAAGCTTAAAGAGGAGAGGAGGGTGGGATGCCAACCTCTGGCATAACAGAGTGAAAAGACTCAGTCTGATTTGTGAGAGTTGCCAATGAATCTGATGGGGCTGTTGTTTTTAAAATTTGAGTAGTCTGTGTACTTATTTAGTTATTTTTAGAGCCAGTTTTCTGATTATAAAAGCACTATGGGGCAATCATGGAAAAATTTGGAAGCTCCAATACTTTTTTTTTTTTTTTAAAGGTAAGCAGTTTAGTAAAATCCCAATTCCCTAAATCCCATTGGATTTTTAAAACAACACCTTGTAGAACTTATAGCTTTTCCAATTAACTAATCAGTAAATCAGTTAACCAGAAAAATCTTATTGAGTGCCTTTTTGTGTGTGCTAAGGTTGGTGTTGGGAGCGTGGTGAGATAAGAAAATGAAAAGCTCTGAACTAATAAAGGCTGTACAGTCCCAGAGGGAATCCAATCTAATGACGGTGCAATTAGTGATCAAAGTTTGGTCCTTAGGGTGGCAGGGTTTGGGACAGACAATAAACGCAGTATGAACAGAGAGAAATGAGCCCCAAGGTAATAGGAAAGCTTGTTGAAGAATCCAGTGGGGAGATGTCCTGTTTCTTAGGCCACAAGTCAAGAAAAGATGACCCCCTTCCTCTCTCCCATTACCACCTAGCCATCCGTCCACCCACCCATCCATACACCCATCTATCCAATTAACATTTTGTGTTATACTTAACAGCCTTTCTGAGGAGTACTGGATATACAATAAACTACATATATTTAAAGTGTATAGTTTAGGAACTCAGTTGGTTAAGTATCTGACTTCAGCTCAGGTCATGGTCTTACAGTTTATGAGTTTGAGCCCTGCATCGGTCTCTCTGCTGTCAGCACAGAGCCTGCTTCAGAACCTCTGGCTCCCTCTCTCTCTTCCCCTCCCCTGCTCATGTGCCCTCTCTCAAAAATAAACATTAAAAATATTTTTAAATGAAGTGTGTAAGTTGATGTTTTGACCTAACTATGACCCAGTGAAACCATCACTGCAACCCAGGTAGTGAACATATCCACCACCCTCAGAAGTTTCCTGTGCCACCCTGGAGGCCTTTCTGTCCCCCCTGAATACTGTCCGCCTTCTGTCAGTGTGCATGAGTTTCCATTTCCTACATTTTTTTTAAACAGTTCTTTTTTTTTTTTTTTAATTTTTTTTGAGAGAGAGAGAGACAGTGTGAGCAGGGGAGGGTCAGAGAGAGAGGGAAACAGAATCCGAAGCAGGCTCCAGGCTCTGAGTTAGCTGTCAGCACAGAGCCCGATGTGGGGCTTGAATCCACGAACATGAGATCATGACCTTAGCCAAAGCTGGACGCCTAACTGACTGAGCCACCCAGGTGCTCCTCCATTTCCTGCAATTTTATGAAAATGAAATAATATGCTCTGTACTTTTTTTGGTCTGGTTTATTTCACATAGCATAATTATTTTGAGGTTTTTCCATGTTGTAGCATGTATCAGTGTTGCAGTCTTTCTTATTGCTGAGTAGTATTCCATTTTATGGACACAACAGTACACATAGTTTATAATTCACCTGTTGATGGATATTTGTTTTTTTTAAAAAAGTTTTGGGCTATTAAAATAAAGCTGCTATGAACATATGTACATATTTTTTATGTTTATATTTTTTATGTACATATTTTTATTTGTTCTTGGGTAAATACCTAAGAGTAGAAAGGCTACTCTTAAGTATATTTAAAATTTTTTAAAAAACTGTTTTATTTATTTTTGAGAGAGAGAAAGAGAGCAAAGTGAGCAGAGGAGGGTCAGAGAGAGAGGGAAACACAGAATCTGAAGACAGGCTCCAAGCTCTGAGCTAGCTGTCAGCACAGAGCCCTACGCGGGGCTTGAACCCACGAACTGTGAGATCATGACCTGAGCTGAAGTCAGACGCTTAACTGACTGAGCCACCCAGGTGCCCCTTAGGTACATTTTCACATGGTAGGTACATTTTTACCTTTTGAGAAACTGACAAACTATTTTCCAAAGTAACTGTACTATTTTATTTTTATTATTTATTTATTATTTAAAAAATTTACATCCAAGTTAGCATGTAATGCAATGATGATTTCAGGAGTAGATTCCTTAATGCCCCTTACCCATTCAGCCCATTCTCCCCTCAACAACCCCTCCAGTAACCCTCTGTTTGTTCTTCATATTTAAGAGTCTCTTATGTTTTGTCCCTCTCCCCATTTTTATGTTATTTTGCTTCCCTTCCCTTAGGTTAGTCTGTTTTCTAAAAGTCTTCAAATGAGTGAAGTCATATATGTCTTTCCCTGAATAATTTCACTTAACATAATACCCTCTAATTCCATCTATATAGTTGCAAATGGCAAGATTTCATTCCTTTTGATTGCTGAGTAATACTCCATTGTATGCATATACACCACATCTTTATCCACTCATCCCTCGATGGACATTTGGGCTCTTTTCATACTTTGGCTGTTGTTGATAGCGCTGTTGTAAACATTGGGGTATCTGTGCCCCTTCGAAACAGCACACCTGTATCCCTTAGATAAATACCTAGTAGTGCTATTGCTGGATCATAGGGTAGTTCTATTTTTAATTTTTTTGAGGAACCTCCGTACTGTTTTCTAGAGTGGCTGCACCAGTTTGCATTCCCACCAGCAGTGCAAAAAGAGATCCTCTCTCTCCTTATCCTGGCCAACATGTGTTGTTGCCTGAGTTGTTAATGTTAGCCATTCTGACAGGTGTGAGGTGGTATCTCATTGTGGTTTAGATTTGTATTTCCCTGGTGATGAGTCATGTTGAGCATTTTTTCATGTGTTGGCTGGACATCTGGATGTCTTCTTTGTAGAACTTTCTCTTCATGTCTTTCGCCCATTTCTTCACCAGATTATTGGTGTTTTGGGTGTTGAGTTTGATAGGTTCTTTATAGATTTTGGATACTAACCCTTTATCTGATATGTCATTTGCATTTGTCTTCTCCCATTCTGTCAGTTGCCTTTTGGTTTTGGTGATTGTTTCCTTTGCTGTACAGAAACAAAGCTTTTTATTTTGATGAGGTCCCAATAGTTCATTTTTGCTTTTGTATCCCTTGCCTCCAGAGAGGTTTTGAGTAATAAGTTCCTGCAGCCAACGTCAAAGAGGTTGTTGCCTGCTTTCTGCTCGAGGATTTTGATGGCTTCCTGCCTTACATTTAGGTCTTTCATCCACTTTGAGTTTATTTTTGTGTATGGTGTTAGAAAGTGGTCCAGGTTCATTTTTCTGCATGTTGCTGTCCAGTTTCCCAGCACCACTTGCTGAAGAGATTGATTGTCTTTATTCCACTGGATATTCTTTCCTGCTTTGTCAAAGATGAGTTGGCCATACGTTTGTGCATCCATTTCTGGGTTCTCTATTCTGTTCCATTGATCTGAGTGTCTGTTTTTGTGCCAGCAAAGTAACTGTACTATTTTATGTTCCTATCTGCAGTATATGAGGCTTCTATTTTCCCCATATCTTCACCAACACTTGGTATGGTCAGTCTTTTAAGTTTTAACCATTCTAATAAGAATAGTAGTGGGATATTGACTTTAATTTACATTTCTATAGATTGAGAGAGAGAATAGATTGAGCCTTTTTTCATTTGCCTATTTTTTCATCAATATGTCTTCTTTGGTGATGTGTCCAGATGTTTTGACTTTTTTATTGACTTGTTGACTTATTAAATTTTCAGAGTTATTTTTTAAAAAGCATTTTTTTAATTTGAGAGCGAGAGAAAGGGAGTGTGTGTGTGCACACAAGAGCAGGGGAGGAACTGAGAGAGAGAGAGAGAGAGAGAGAGAGAGAGAGAGAGAGAGAGAGAGGAATGAATCTAAAGCAGACTCCATGCTCAGCACGGAGCCCATGACTGAGATCATGACCTGATCCAAAATCAAGAGTCGGATGCTAACTGAGCCACCCAGGCACTCCCAGAGTTACCATATGCCAGACACTGTCCTGAGCATAATTCTTGTTTTCACCCTGTTCCATCTCATGAGGTGGGTAGTATTATAGCCCTCAGTTTTCCTGATGGGAAACAGAATGGAGCAGAGAGAAGCTAGTAACTTGCCCAGAGTTACTGCTAACCAGTGGCACACTGGGATGTGAACCTAGGCCAATTGGATCCGTAGCCCTCTTTCTTACCCCCTACACTTCTACCTTTTAGTCTTTTGTTGTGGGGGGCTTTCGAGGGGAGGTGGTGTGGGGTGGGGGTTGAGGACTAGCTGAGATAGCCTGGGGCACATGCTAGGTGTCAATAAAGTGCTACTTTACTTTCCAGAAGTTCTACAAAACTCTGGAAGGAATTGTTTTTCTTTCTTTTTTTTTTTTTTGATTTTTTTTTTAAATTTATTTTTGAGAGAGAGAGACAGTGTGAACAGGGGAGGGCCAGAGAGAGAGGGAGATACAGAATCTGAAGCAGGCTCCAGGCTCTGAGCTGTCAGCACAGAACCCAATACGGGGCTCGAACCCACAAACCGTGAGATCATGACCTGAGCCGAAACCGGACGCTTAACCGACTGAGCCACCCAGGCACCTCTGGAATCATTTTTCAACACACCAGTTTTTGCTCGGCTGCTGCCCCCTGCTCAGCCCAAATCCAGGGCCGATTCCCAATTAGAAGAGGCTCTGTTTCAGCAGAGAGGACAGGATTCAATCCTAGAAGAACTCTGACTTTTGAGGTTAGTGGCCCAGCCAAGGCTCCCTGGCCCCTTGCCACTCAAAGTGTGGTCCTTGTACCAGCAGCATCTGTATCACTGGGGAGCTCATTAGACAAGCACAGTCTCAAGATCCTCAACAGATCTACTGAGTTAGAATTTGTATTTTAACAAGACCCCAGGTGATTCGGATACACATTAAAGGGTAAGAATCACTGCTTTAAATCGATTCTTTTTCTGCTTGATCCTTTCAAGCGATCACTCAGTTGATAAGATGATGGGGGTTTACCAACACATCCTCCTGACAGCTGTGATGCTTGTATTGGATACGCATTTGTCTTCCCAGAGACAAGGATGCAAGGATGTCCAGTGTCTTCAGCAGGCCAGGGGGGAACTGTGGCCAGCTCGAGCGAGTGTGCTCTCTTCAAAGGGGTCAGCTGTCACCTCACTCCAGACAATTTTTGTTAAGTGGGAATGCAAGCCCAGTTTGTAGATCTTCCCTATGATTTTTTGAGAGAGAGAGAGCCTGAAAGTGGGGGAGAGGGGCAGAGGGAGAGAAAATCTGAGGCAGGCTCCATGCTCAATGCAGGACCCAACACAGGGCTCCATCCCACGACCCTGGGCTTACCGCCTGAGCTGAAAGCAAGAGTCAGACGCTCAACCAGCTGAGCCACCCAGGTGCCTGGTCCTTCCTTCCATT
Source organism: Suricata suricatta (assembly GCF_006229205.1). Classification (NCBI taxonomy): domain Eukaryota; kingdom Metazoa; phylum Chordata; class Mammalia; order Carnivora; family Herpestidae; genus Suricata; species Suricata suricatta. The sequence continues at coordinate 16,413,548 of NC_043707.1, forward strand.
TATATCATCTGCTATTTTAATCAAAGCTGGACATCTGGATGTTTTTCTGAAACCTCTTATCTATCGAACGTTAACCGGAAGTAATAACGTAACTTGGAGGGTCAAACAGGTGTGTAGGCCATATTCCCCATGGGATGTCAATTTGTGACCTCTGACCTGCAAATTCTTTAGAGTAGCCCATGTTCTTGAATAAATCAAGTAGGTAGAGTGCAAGACCATCTCTGGAAATCTTGGCAGTTTTCATACACAACATGTTCCGTTATTTGGTTGTTTCTAATGCCAGCCACCTGCAACCACAAGCAATCAATTGCTATTCCATCTTCTGTACTTTGACACCTATCTGTTCCCTCTGCATAAAACTAGCCACTCCCTACCTTGCACATCCAGCTAACTTTGACTCATCCTTCAAGACCCAAATCAACTTTCATTTCCCCTGTGAACATTCTCCGGTTTCCCCCATTAGAATTGACCACTAGGCGTCCCACCCCCCATGCCTGGCCATGTTCTCCCAGAATCACCTCTTCATATTCTTGTTTCCCACTTCAGTTCTCAGGTGCCAGAGACTGAGTCTTACATAGTCCCATATTCCCAACATTTAGGGAATGTTGAGCCTGAAGTAGATGCTTGTGCTGGTTATCTACTATAGCACAATAACTCACCCCAAAATGTAGCAGCTCCAAACAATATGTCCACTCATTGCCTCCATTTTCAGTGGGTCAGGAATCCAGATGTGGCTTCTCTGAGTGCCTCTGGCTCAAGGTCTGTCACATGGTTGCAGTCAGAGCAGGCTAGGGCTGTGGTCTTGTGCGTGCGAAGGCCGAACTGGGAAGTATCTGCTTCTAAGCTCACTCATATGGTTTTTAGCAGGATTCTGTTATTTGGGGGCTTTTGGAACTGAGGGTCTCTCTTTCTTGCTGACTGTTGGCCAAAAAACTTCCTCAGTTCTTTGCCACATGGGTCTCTCATTGAACAGCTCACAACATGGTGGCTGGCTTCCCTCAAGAGTGTGAGAGAGCACTCCTGGGGAAAACACTGCCTCTCTGTAACCTAGTCCCAGAAGGGACCTCTCCCCACCTCTGCTGCCAGCAGCCAGCCATGGAACACAGCCCACACTCGAGGGGAGGGACTTGCCCAAGGGAGGGCCGGGAGGCAGGGACCACTGGAGCCTTCTTGCAGGCTCTCTGCCATGAAGCTCCTGTGGCTGCATGTGCCCCAGTTACCTGCCCAGCCACACCGAGATTTAAATCCAGTCCCACCGCTTACCCTGAACAGGTCAGTAATAGGAATGGGCATCACAGGCTTTCCGATCCATGGAATTATTATGGTGACTGTGGTCGATCACTGCCTCCATAGGTGTGAAAAGGTTTGCTGCAATTAGTGTTCTTACTTAGAGATACTGAATGTACCAGAGCTACATAGGTAAGAGATTGAACAGAGGAGAACAGAATGAACAGAAATAGAAGGAAAACAGGGATGGATATGTGGCTGACTCAGTCAGTAGAGAATGTGACTTTTGATCTCAGGGTGGTGAGTTCAAGCCCTAAGTTGGGCATAGAGCTTACTTTAAAAAATTAGAAAAGAAAAGAGAAAAAGAAAAAAAAAGAGGAGCACCTGGGTGGCTCAGTTGGTTAAGCTACCAACTCTTGGTTTCAGCTCAGGTCACAGTCTCACAGTTGTGGGATTGAGCCCCACGTCGGGTTCTGCACTGAGCATGGAGCCTGCTTGGGATTCTCTCACTCCCTCTCTCTCAGCCCCTCTCCCACCCTCAGCCTGCCTCTCTCTCTCTCTCTCTCTCTCTCTCTCTCTCTCTCTCTCTCTCTCCCCCCCCTCACACACACAAATAAATAAAAGGAAAGAAAGAAAGAAAGAGAGAAGGAAAGAGGGAATGAGAGAAGGAAAGAAAGAATGAATTAAAATTGCTGGTAAGATGCCCAGGTCGCTTAACCTTGCCCTCTCCAGGTACTCAGTTTTAGACCTTTTCTTTCCTTCTTCATGACCCATTAACTTGATCTTTGCCCCCATCTGACTCTTGCTCCCACAACCCTGGCCCAAGTCCAGCACCGTCTCCCTACTTGGCTCCATCCTTTTCCTTTCCCCCACCAGACTGCCATCTCCAGACCAGAATGTCCCAGGCGCCCATGCGCTCCTCTCCCGCCCTGCGGCTCCGTGATTGGGTGCTGACGGTGCAGGTCATCACAGACTCCTCTCGGAGGGCTTCAGCCTGCTCCTCGCGGCCTCCTGCTCTTCTTGTTGTTGTTTGTTTTGTTTTTGAAGCTACGAGAAGTCTACCTAAATGGACAGGACACCTCTTTCTGCCTTCTCCTCCTGCTTCCTGCCCTTTCTCAGCTGATGGTCTTGTCATTGATTTTACCCAACTAGGAATAATATGCAGTGCTTCCTGACCACTTATTATGGGTTGGTTACCATGGAAATCCCTGAAATGAATGATCTCAATGATCATAACTCCTACAAAGTTGGTATTGGTGTTACCTCTATTTTACACAAAAGGAAATTCAAGCTCAGAGAGCTGGGATCTGAATCCGTTAGACTAAGCACCCAGCAAAGCACAGACTCACTTAAAAAAAATTTTTTTTTGTTTATTTATTTTGAGAGAGGGAGCAAGCAGGGGAAGGACAGAGAAAGAGGGAGAGAGAGAATCCCAACCAGCCTCCACACTTTCAGGTCAGACACTGATGTGGGGCTTGAACCCATGAACTGTGAGATCATGAAGTCAGTTGAAATCAAGAGTTGGATGCCTAACCGACTGAGCCACCAGGCACCCCTCTCACTTTTTTTGAAAAAGTACTTTAGACTTCTTGGTCTGCCCACTCCTTATCTCTACTTAGCCAGCAGATTTGCATGAAGCTTCCACTCAGTCCCTGCGCTTCACTGGCCTTGTTTTCCCCAGAGGCCACGTTGCCAAATGTTCTTCCAACCCGACCCTTTGGCATTCCAGACTGCCGGCCACCGCAGTCCTTTCTGGAGCTCTTCCCTGGCTTGCGAGGCTCTGCACACTCCTGGCTCTCCCACAGCTACTCAGACTTCATACTGACTTCGTGTCCTCGTCCCATCCCTGAATTGTCGTGTTTCCTGAAGCCCTGGCCTCCTCAGAGGCTGTGCCATCTCCCTTAGCTGCCCTCATTTACTCCTGTGCTCCATCCCTCAGCCCTCAGTGAATGATTTCTCTATGCATGCTTTGGTCCTTACTTTTTATTTGAAGCTTCCAATCTGTGTTTCTTACCTCTTGGTTGTTCTGGAGGTATTTCAAAACCAGCTTGACTAAACTCTGTGTCAGCTTTCCCGAAATGCCTCCTCCGCCCCTCACTACATGGCCCTGACTATGTAACCTTTTCCCCAGTCTGATCTTCAGTTACCAAATTCTGTTGATTTATCATAAGTATTACTAATAATGATTCCTCTGGAAAGACCCCTGCCCCAGCTCAGTTCCTTATGGCCTGTTGATTGGACTAATTCAGTAATTTCTTGAAAGTCTCTGCCTTCAGTATCCCCATGGCTATCCATCTCCACAAAAATAGATCCATTTATGCTATTTTCTGGTTTAATTTTTTTCCCAGTGTGTACTTAGTAAATAGTGGATTTATCAGACTAGCATTCTGGGATCTTCTCATATTGCCCAAACCCACTTTTCTAAGTTTAATTATTATTAAAAGGAATATTTGGCAATTAGTAGTGTAGCAAATAACTCCTGATTTTTAAAGAATGTTGATTTATTTTTGAGAGAGAGCATGCGAGAGCAGGATAGGGGCAGAGAGAGAGGAAGACACAGAATGCAAAGCAGACTCTGTGCCGACAGCAGAGAGCCTGGCGCGGGGCTTGAACTCACAAACCAGGATATTATGCGGTGAGCCAAAGTTGAACGTTTAACTGACTGAGCCACCCAGGTGGCCCAAAACTCTTGATTTTTAGATTTATCTTACAACCATACAACATATGAAATTTCCCCTCTAACTGACTGATATAGTGGATTACAGTGATAGATACTGTGATCTTAAGCCATGGCTGTGTTCCTATTAAATGGGTTGTATTATTCTTTTGATGAACTGATGGATTTAATTTTCTAGTCATTTATTTAAAATTGTGTGTATTTATTTGTGAATTTGTGCATTGCTTTCACTTTTTAATGTTTTCTTTATCAGACTTACATAATAAGGCAATTCTGATTTCACAAAAGTAATAATATCAAACACATACACATGTGGGCCTGTTACGTACCAGCCGCGGTTCCAGGCTTTTCATATGTATACAGGCATTTAAACCTCACAGCATCTTCTGAAAACCCACTCTTATAATTTCTGTTACTTATGGGTCAGTGGGCCCTTTCAAGCTCTAGGCACAGGTCCGAATTGACGTTTGGGAAATTTCCTCCTGCAATGTTTGATTATTGTCTCCATTCATTTCTCTCTGTTCTCCCCGCTGAAACTAGATGGATTCCAGAATCCCAGCCCTCCCACTTCGCAGTTGTGTGTATCAGTTGACGTCATGGTACCTCGGCTTGCCCGTGTTCATGAAATGGGGTAATGATGAGCAGTTGCCTGTGAGGTGGCTGTGGAGACTCTAACGTGTAGTCAGATTTAGCTCCCAGGAAAATGGCCTCTAAATGTCAGCAATTATTCTTATTTGTCTTAGCATTGTATTTGTATTTATGATCCTTGTCCTTCCCGTACATGGGAGTACAGGTCCCAGAACAGCCCTGGGGATGGTAGGAATGTGTGGCCGAGAGGAATTGGCTGGCAGCTGGTGTGGATTCTCTGTGTTCCTCCTGGTTGGGGCAGGGATGGGGGTTACTGGCTACTTGGGCTTCTTCCTACATCTCCAGCCCAGAAATACACAGAGAGCCGTGGTTCCATGTACAGGGAGCCGTGCTGTCCCATCAACCCCCATCAGTTTCCAGGGCCTCAGACCATACACATTTGGTCTGTTCTCCAGGGCCCATGCAGTTCCTTCCTTAAATGACTGTCCCGTCAATCACATAACCTATTTCGAGTACTGTATAACTATAAATAAAAGATTCCCTCAAACCATACACTCTTGCTTGTAATGAACATCAATCTCTTGAGCTCAGGTTCACTAAAAAGTAAAAATTTAAAAAAAATCCATAGTTATAGATTCATGTTAGCCTTTCCTATGGTTTTAATAACAACTGTCCAAACACCAATAAATGAAAGTATAAGCCCTTCTCAGTGCAAAGAGACCAGTTTCTTTTGTTTCAAAATCTAATGTCTCCCTGGTGGGATTTTTCTTTACCAGTTCTAAAGATAACTGTCTTTTTTTTTTTTTTAATCTTTTAAATATTTCCAACTTGGAAAGCTAGTAGGTAATGCGGCTGCTGGGAGCCCAAACACACAGAACCATTTCTTTATTCTTTCCATTGTTCATTCAGTCATTTAAAACATTGCAGCAACACTGACCACTGTGGGTGCTCACTGTGTCCTGCCTGTGGTGGAGTTGGGAGGGGGTGGGTACAAAACCACTGAGCTCCTGACTCACCTGTAGTTCCCATGACTTTCCCTCCAGGCTTGTCTCTCCCATCCCTTCACCAACTCTGAGTTCCTTCAAGCGCTTAGTTCCTTTCTCCCAAGAGTTCTGCGTGGAGAGTTTCTCTTCGCTTGGGAAGCTCTCTCCTTCCTCCCTCGCCATCCTGGTCTCCTCCTCAGGAAACGTCCCCCTGACTCCAGGACCTTGCTCTTCCTCCCCTTGGCACCCCGTACTTCTCCCTCCCAGCACCTAGCTCCAGTATACTGTACTGTAAGTAACTATGGCTTACTGTGTGTCCCTCTCTTGGAGCCCAAGTTCATGTGAACAAAGGCCATTCGGTCTTTTCTGCCACTGTAACCCCTGTGCTCAGCACAGGGTACTGTTGGTGCTCAGTAAATACTTTGGAGGAAGGAACAAAGTCATGTTCTTTTCCTTGTGGTATTTACAATCCTAGGGATTTGGTAATCACCAGCTAAGTGGCTAGGGATACTTCACTGGCCTCTTTGTGCCTCAGTTTCCCCTTCTGTGAAGAAGAGGTAACAATAGTACCTGTCATAGAGTTGTGAGAATTTAATGAAATACATGTAAAGCTCTTAAGAAGTGTCTCATGCATAGTAAGTGCAATGCTCAATAAGTCTTAGTGGTGACAATGACAGTGATGACAAATGTGTGGTGGTGTGTGGACGCTATTGAGCTGCTGTTGAACAGATGCCAGAGCAGCAACACTGGACTGGGTGGTCAGGGGAGGCCACTCTGAGGATGGGATGTTTGTGCTGAGACCTGAATGGCAAGAAGGAGGGAGCCAGGGACGGATCTCCCAAGCAGAGAGAGCAAAGGGTGTGGTGGCCGTAGGAGGACTCGGCTTGCTTTGCTCACAGAACAGCCAGGAGGCCAGTGTGGCTGAAGCAGAGCAGGCCAGGGGCAGGCGGTAGGGGAGGAGGGTACAGCGTGCAGGGTCCTGTAAATCTTGGCAAGGAGTTTGCATCTTATATGGAAGTGGTGGAGAGTTTGAAGAAGGGGCATAACATGATTAGAGTTTAAAAGTGTCACTCTGTGGAAAACAGTATGGAGGGTCCTCAAAAAACTAAACATAGGGGCGCCTGGGTGGCTCAGTCAGTTAAGCGGCTGACTTCAGCTCAGGCCATGATCTCCTGGTTCGTGGGTTCGAGCCCCACGTCGGGCCCTGTCCTGACAGCTCAGAGCCTGGAGCCTGCTTCCGATTCTGTGTCTCCCTCTCTCTCTGCCCCTCCCCTGTTCATGCTCTTTCTCTCTCAAAAATAAATGAAAATTAAAAAGAAAAAGAAAAAAATCCTAAAAATACAAGTGTCATATGATCCAGCATATGGGATAGGTATTTATTTGTCTGAAGAAAACAAAATCATTATCTTGAAAAGATATCTGCACCCTGCACCTGTGCTCACTGCAGCGTGATTTACAAGAGGCAAGACACGGGAACAGCCTAAGTGTCCATCAGCAGTTGAATGGATAATGTGATGTGTGTGTGTGTGTGTGTGTGTGTGTGTGTGTGTGTGTACGTGTGTGCACACAGAAGAATATTATTCAGGAATAAAAAATGGAAGTCCTGTCATTTGCAACAACATGGATGGACCTTGAGTGCATTTTGCAAAGTGAAACAAGTCAGACAAAGACAAACAGTGTATAACCTCACTTATATGTGGAATCTAAAAAAATAAAAAGAAAACAAAAACAGACTCATAGATACATGGGTAGGGGTGGGGGTGGGCAAAATTGGGGAAGGTGTTTTAAAGGTACAAACTTTGAGTTATAAGATGAATAAGCCTTGGGAATGTAACGTACAGCATAATGACTATAGTTAACAATACTGTGTTGTTTATTTGAAAGTTGCTAAGAGAGTAGACAGTAAAGGTCTTATCACAAGAAAAAATATATAACTACATGTGGTAATAGATGTTTTTCTTAAGTGGAGGAGGGGCAGGGAGGGAGGGAGAGAGAGAATCCCAGCAGGCTTGACCATGGGGCTCAGTCCCAAGAACTGTGAGATCATGACCTGAGCCGAAACCAAGAGTTGGACACTTAATGTGACTGGGTCACCAGGTGTTCCGATGGATGTTAATTAAACTTATAATGGTGATCATTTGCAATATATCCACATATCAAATCATTACGTTGTAAACATAAAACAAATACAATGTTATATGTCAGTTACGTATCACTTGTATGGATGGGTCACTCTGACCGCTGGATGGAGAATGAGCTGTAGGGATATATGAACAGAATACGCCAGGAGAGAAGGGTGTGTCAGAGCCAGGAAGGGCCACAGCCCAAGGACGAGACTCAAGAATGAGCATTGTCTAGGGGAACAGAGAAACTTCAAGTGGAAGGAACCTAGTGCGCTTGGAGGAAGATACATTTGCAAATGTGACTTGCTTCCAGACGTTCAAGTTTTGAAAGCCATTCCAAAGTTTTTGAACTTTATCACGGAGAAAAGATTCTGGAAGGTTATTTAAGAAGTGGATTCATAGAAAGTATCAATTGGTTGAGGTCCAACCAGAACGACATACACTTGTCTAGATATTTCCAGCGAAAGTCATGTAATGCAGGGAAGAGCTGAGAACCCAGCTGAGGGACGGGAGAGCAGCTCACCAGTCACAAACGGCAGCTGCACCTGTCCTTGGGCTGGGGCACGAGGAGGGCTGTGTAGCAGGACGTAGGTCCATGCGGGAGGCTGTCCAGCCAGGCTCAGGCCACGGGAGAGATGCAGAAGCCACCAGTCCCTGCCTGAGGATGACTTCTCTCTTTCCCACCCCACGTATCCCACCAGTGCTTCCCATTGGCCAGAACTGACCGGAAGTGAGCTGGCAGGGAAGCCTGAGCAACCCAGCTTGGAGGAGAAGGGCAGAGCAGATCTCTGGCCGACAGGACATGGCTGCGCACAGGACCAGCTGTTTTCTGGGGAGAGTGCAGTAGCAGCTGTGTGGGGGGAGGGTGGCTGGCATCAGGGAGGCCGGTTAGGAAATCGCCCCAAGACTCTAAGGGACCTGAGATGAGAATGTGAACTGGGCAAAGGTGTTCGGGATGCGGGGTGGTGTGGATTCAAAGGCCACGACCACTTGAACGTAAGGGCTGAGGAGGAGGAAGGGGGGATGTTTGAGGTTTCTCATTTGGGCAGGCGTGCAGAATCCAGGCAGAGAGTTGGAGGAGTGACTGTGAGGAACTCCATTTGAGGCTCCTGCAGGTCACCCACAAGGAGACCTTGTGTTCCCCCCTCAGAACCTCGGTTCCATTCTCCATTTGGTGATAATGAATAATGATAGAAAGCATTTACTGATGGTTCCTATGTGCCAGGCTTGGCTCTAAGCACCTCTAATCCTTGCAGTGCCCTTATGAGATAGATGTTGCTACCCTCATTTTGCTGATGAGGAAACTGAGGCACAGAAAGGTAATGCCTGACTAAGCTCACCTAGCTTGTAAGGGAACATAAATCAAGCAGCTCACCTCAACCTCCCAGCGCTGTTGCAGGAATTAAGGTAAGATAGCACAGGATCTTACATAAAGCAGTCACATTCTGGTTCAATATTATTGTCAGAAATATGTTCACTTTTATGAGAAACTATAGCCCGCACTACATTTAGAAGAATGAGGGATATTTGTGATCTCCCCGACAGAGGGAGGAGGTGTGGGAGTTGAAACCACAATATTTGAGGTTTGATAGACTTGAATTCAAATGTGGTCTCTTTACCTTGACATCTTGGTGGCCCGGAACAAAGGTATGTAAACTCTCTGAGCGTTGGCTTACTCATATGTGAAATGGGCACAATAATGTCTCACCTGCATGTTGGGAGGATTAAGCAAGGCCAAGCTTGATGCACAGCACAGTTAGGTGCTCAGTAGCTGTTAGGTCTCCTTTCCTGGGATTCTCTTGGTCCAACCCTCTAATTTTTGGTCTTTGGTTCGAATCCTGGTTCACTAGGGATTTATCATTTTGTGAGCACTTTCTCCTCTCACCCTTGGGTCCTCCTCATTAAGGTGTTGGAACAGACCTCCAAGGCTCTAGCTCCAAAAGCCAGGCAGCCACGGGCTCATGTCCTCAGCTTTCTATGCTGTCAAATGGGGCCATAACCACAACCTCCAAAGCAGACTTTATACTGGGGGCCACATTAAGAATATGTTGTCTTTGGGCACAGCAGTTTGTCTTCAGACGGCATGGATTTGACATCATGAGGACATTGAGTCTTTTTCCTAGAAAGGAAGAAGGCTTGGGGACAGGATCAACACTGGCATAATGTCTCTAAGAGTTTCAGACATCTTACAGATGGACATTTGGTTCATAAAATGTCATTTATTACTCTACATCAGGGCATGGGAGGCGCCTGAGTGGCTCAGTCGGTTAAGCCTCCGACTTCGGCTCAGGTCAGATCTTATGTTCGTGGGTTCGGGCCCCGCGTCGGGCTCTGTGCTGACAGCTAGCTCAGAGCCTGGAGCCTGCTTCCGGTTCTGGTTCTGTGTCTCCTTCTCTCTCTGCCCCTCCCCCTCTCATGCTCTGTCTCTCTCTGTATCAAAAATAAATAAAAGATTAAAAAAAAATTTTACATCAGAGCATGGATAAAAAAAAGCAAACTGCTTTTACCTTCATATATTTGTTCGCCAAAAAAGTTACTGAGTATCTGCTATGTGCCACGCACAGTGAAAGGTGCTGGAAACATGGCAATGAACGGAAGTCCTCTGGATGCCACATTCTAGCTGGGGTAAACAAACAGGCCAATGAACAAACAAGTAAACCAATGACATAAGGCAGTTTAACTGGGTGATAAATGTTACGTGGGAGATAAGAGTCAGACACACAGTGTGCTGGAGAGGCTGGTCAGGGAGCCTTCTTCAGGAAGGGAGCATCCGAGGGGAGACCTCCAGGTAGACCTCGCCTCTGTTCTAGGCCTGCAGATAGCAGAGCTCTAAGCACGGAAGGGACAGTCTGAGTTGAGACTTCATTTACATTTCAAGAGTGCTCAGAAACCTTTGGAAGCGATTTTCTCTGCTGACTTGAGAGAATTAATTAGTTAATACCTGCATGACACTTGAAATCTTGGAGGAATGGGAACATATTATTATTATTATTTCCCCATTGAGGCTTTCTAAATGGAGGTCTGAGTACCTGGGATTCCTGCCCAAAGGAGGCTGAAAGAGAAATGCCCCACAGTCCCCTGCTAAAGAAACATTTCTTTCTCCTGCCCTGCTGGGAAATCTGACTTCCATTTTTATAAGGCCAAAGAGGGACATGGAAACAGGGCCAGTTCTGACTCTGTAATTAATTTCAAAGAAAGTCTTTTACCTTCACTGCCTATCAAAAGATTAAAAAATAACTTTTGTTTAGGTAATACCTTCCTCCGGAGAGCTCATGCCACTTGACAGCAAGGAGTTTGATCATGTCGCCTTGCTGTGAAGCAGGCAGGAAATCTACTACATTTTTCATTTTTATTTTTTAAACATGCACGAAATTACACCAAAGTTCCCCCAGCCACCTTGGGGGATCCCGCTGGCAGAAGCTGTACCTTTCGCTCTGTCCCGGGTCCTTATCCTTGGCTCTGTTTGCTTCCTTTTGAGAATTTAGATTTTCGCTGATCATTTTCATCCAATTAATCCCTCCCTCTGCTTTTTCCTTATAGTAGCTAATGCCGATTGTACCCTTGCCCCGAGCCAGGCACTCTGCACGCATCATCTCATTTAATTGAACCTTTATGGAGGCAGATACTGTTGATCTAGCAAATGTCACAGACGAGGCAATTGAGGCTCACAGAAGCCACGTAACTTCCTGAGGTCCTGGTGCTGCTGCTGCTTTGTTTTAATCTTTATTTATTTTTGAGAGAGAGACAGAGACAGAGTGAGCGGAGGAGGGGCAGAGGGAGAAGGAGACACAGAATCTGAAGCAGGCTCCAGGTTCCGAGCTGTCAGCACAGAGCCCAGTGCAGGGCTTGAACTCACGAACCGCCAGATTATGACTTGAGCCGAAGTCATATGCTCAACCAACTGAGCCACCAGGTGCCCCAGTGAGATTCTGGTGCTTGTACCCAGCAGGGCCGGAACTCAGACCCAGCCAATGTGACACCATAGTGCACACACAGAAAAAAAATACCATCTACTTGCCTCGGTTGGATTAAAGCCCTGAGAATAACTTGGATTTCTCGGCAGATTCTTTGTGCCGTACCAGATTCAGGGCACCGAAGGCATATCCTTTATTTATTTATTTTTGGGGTGACAGTACAGTTTTTTTTTTTTCCTTTTTGCATGTGAAGCAGTGTGGGTGGGAGGTGGGCGGGTGCAGAGTGGAGAGAAGTGCCTTTTATGGATCGTCTGCTAAACCTTGTGAAGCCGGAGCCGCGTCTCGGTGCCAGACAACTGCGCCTGCTGACTTAATGGCTCTGAAGGATGACAAAGCTTAAAAAATCGACTGTCACTGCAGAGCTTGGAACAGATTGAAATAGAGTTCTTGAGTCATCTGTTAAAGATGCCACTCTGGGCCCGTGTCATGCCATGCCCAGTTAGAGCCAGGAACACATTTTTAAAAACCCCATAACTTTGCTTCAGATTGATGCCTAAGGGCCCCTGTCCCGTATGGCACGATGGACACTGCCGCTTAGCACACATCTAGTTTCTGGTGGTCACTTGTCATGGAAGGGTGCAGCTGAGTTACAGAGGGGCCTCTGGTCCAGCGATTAGGAAATAGTGAGGTTCCCAGTAGAGCTCCCGGCAAGGGTAATGTTGCCTGCAATGTCCCTATCGACTCTGCTTCAGTAACCCTGTGTACCCCACCACCAGGCGCCCTCCCGTGTGTCCCCAAGGTGCAGCTGCACGCACAGCCCCACCTGTCCTGTCCCCAGCCCAGACTTCACACCAAGCCTTCTCTGAAACTCATCCTCACCTCCACCACTATGGAAATTACTCAGAGTATGGGGTTTAGAATCAGAGGAACCATAAGTAGAGGGTCCCTGTCGTTTCATACATGCATATGACACATCCGTGTAAACTAAGGAAGGCCTGACTGCAACCAATCAGATGTCAGCAGAAGCTCAGAGATGTCCCTTAGTTATTGTGTAAGGGGAACGATGTGCGTCTTGTCTAGCAAGGTTGAGGAGGGGCTTTTGAAAGGTAGGAGTGGGTATACAGGCATGCTGGCAAGGAAGGCTGGAGGGTAGAGATACTGGTACTGATGACGGGGCAGATCAATTGGTTTAGAATCCTGGCTTCACTAACCAGCTGTGTGACCTCTGGCAAGTACTTAACCCCTGTGTGCTTTAGTTTTGCCAGCTGGAAAGTGAAGATTAAGGATAGCATCTAGGGGCATCTGGGTGGCTCAATTGGTTGAGCATCCGGCATCGGCCCAGGTCATGATCTCATGTTTGTGGGTTTGAGCCCCGCGTTGGGCTCTGTGCTGACAGCTAGCTCAGAGCCTAGAGCCTGTCTTCAGATTCTGTGTCTCACTCTCTTTCTGACTCTCCCCTGCTCATGCTGTCTCTCTCTCAAAAAAAAAAAAAAAAAAAAGAATAGCATCCAACTATTGGGTTGTCACTGAGATTAGATCATGAGAAGTACAAGTGTCTGGCACCATGTCAGTGCTCAATGAGTTTTAGCTAAGAAACAAAGCCAATAGAAAGGGATCCAGTATCTGCTTGTTGACTTGGGAAGGTGGAGAGAATTGGAATGCGCGCCGGGTCATCATCCAGCAGGATGCTGATTAAATAGAAAGTTCTGTGAGGACCTGCAGCCTGGGGGAATGCTAACTGCATCTTTCAGAAGTATCATGACTTCCCCCAGGAGTAGTATTGATAAGGAGGAAAATCTATAATCCTGGAAGAGGAAAATGTATTAGGATACATGATGTGTATGTAAAAAGTAGTTTATAAAGGTGTGGTATAATCAGCATATTTCATCTTTTTTTACTTTAGAGAGACAGCACGAGTGGGGGAGAGGGGCAGAGGGAATTTTTTTCTTTTTAATTTTAGAGAAAGATAGCAGGGGAGAGGAACAGAGGGAGAGAGAGAATCTTAAGCAGGCTCTATGCTCAGCGTAGAGCCTGGCATGGAGCTTGATCCCAGGACCCTGTGATCATGAGCAGAGTCAAAATCAAGAGTCAGATGCTCAACAGATCAAGCCACCCAGGCACCCCAATCTATTTTACCTTTGTCCCTGGTTCTGGTACAGAGTTCCTCAAACCCTTGGGATTCTCTGAGTGATAGGAGTGCCTTTTCTCACTTAAAACAAACAAACAAACAAACAAACAAACAAAAACCCTTAATAGATCATACCATAGTTAATGCTGATCTAGTGATGTGGGGTGGGGCCCCTAGGCAACCTCAGGATGGGGCCGCTCACCAGAAAGGCCAAGTGATGGAAAGGTTGGAACTTTCTGACCCGCCCACTCCCCTCAGAAGAGGAATCCGTGTATGTATGCTGGGGTGGGGGTCTGGAGCGTAAGTTCTGTAAAACTCTTGAATAACAAGATTTGAATAATGTTGGGGTTGGTGAACACTGAAGTTCATGGAGACAGAAACTCCTGTATTTGGGACCTTTCTGGATCTTGTCCCATGTACCTTTTCATCTGTCTGTTCATTTGTATCCTTTATAATGTCCTTTACAATAAATGGGTACTGGTAAAGTGTTTTTGTTGGTTCTGTGAGCCATTATGGCAAATTACCAAACCTGAAAAGGAGGTCATGGAAATCCCTGATTTGTGACCAACTTGGACAGAAGTGATTGGCAAGAGTCTGGGGCAGCCCCGTGGGACTTACCCTTCACCTCATCATGATCTGAGCCGAAGTCACACGCTCAACCAACTGAGCCACCCAGGCACCCGGACTTTTGACGGGGTTTGTAAAGGTCTGGTGGCTTGGGTGTGGCAACTTGGGAATGGTCTGTATATAAGTAGAAATGGAATGTATACTAAGTGTTTGAGAGGGCAAATCTTGACTGGAAAGACAGGTGGGGGTCACATAAGATAAAAAGAAGGAATTCTCGAGTGTTTTAGTGATATAAAAAGGAAGGAACCAAGAACACAGCCAGGGCTCAGCACAAGGAGCAGAGGCAGAGGTCGTGTCCTTGGTGTGGACACTTCTCCCGGTGGCCTGGACCGCAAGGCAATAAGAAGGGAAGGAAAGGTTAACTGTGGGTGGGACAGAGTGTGGGCCTGGCTGCATCGCCCAGACTGAGCTTGGAGAGAGGCTTGTGTAGGGAACAAAGACTAGGATTGCTCCGGAAGAGCTAGTGCCATGAATAACAGGGATATTCTGAGTTCATGTTCCGGAGAATGCCTCGGGCATTGCACCAGATCATCCTTTCTCTTGCGGGGGTGATTGCAACTGGCCTATGGAGACCAGGGCTCCACCTCTGTCTTGCTGGTCATTATTGTAAGTTTGGGAAATGCTGAAGGAAGCCCAGTGGTGTCAGCAGTCGTGTCCAGGCGGGGAAGTTCCTGGTCAGCCCAGATCATATTGAGAAGTGTTTCATCCAACCCAAATCTGTGAACCTAGCTTCTGTGTGGCAAGAGCTGACCTATAGACTAGGGAGTGATGTCTCGAAGCCGTAACCTGCTGGAGCCATTTGCAGACTAGAGGATAAAGCAGGCAGTGGCCTTCTATAGAGCGTCTTGGAGGGTAGCTTTGCTGGTCTCAGGGGTAGAACCCAGCAGTCCAGTAAATACACACACACATACACGCACATACACACGTTAACATACAATTAGATGTTTTTGATCAATGTATTTTTTAATCAACTAAGCTTCGACTTTTGTTGAAACTTTCTGGGATCCTTTTGGAGGTAGGCAATGCCTCCCTCTTGGTCCTTCATCAGACGTTTAGCAAGTGCAGGGGCAAGAAGCAAGAATAGTTGCAGAAAACAATAAAGCCTGGATTAAAAGGAAACAGGGCAGCCTCCTTAAACAGCAAAGTTGGGGATGAAGAAACTGTGGAGGAGAATCTAGGTTGGATCTTGATGATAACAGTGGTAGGTTAGGTCATACAGTGTCCCGAGCACTGTCCAAGCCTTTAATGTGTGTTAGTCCTCATAACAACCCAGTGATGTGGGTATGATGTTGTCCTCAGGGTATCAGCAAGGAAGCCAAGGCACAAAAGCTGATAAATGTAGAGTCAGAATTGAAAATAAGCCTGAGCACTGAGCACGACTTCGTCGTCCTCACTGTTTCCTTTCCGGAGACTAAAATCAGAAGGTGTAAATCATTCATACTGTGTTGTTTCTAGTTATTCCTCTCTTTGGAGTGAAATGTACATGGTTCCCATTCCTTGGTGGGGGCTGTATAATTCTGAATAAATCTTTTTGTGTCCTTCATAAAGTCTTGAGCTGAAAATTCCCTGCACATGACATAAATGTTGAAAACGTTGGCAGGGTGGACCCTGCCCTCCTGCAGTGGGAATTCCATTGCCGAGGCCTCACATCTGAAGAGCCTCCGGGCAGGCAGAGACATCCAGGCGCAGCAGATTAATGTGGCTGAAGCTGGACAGATGCTTTGTGTGTGAGTCTTTTTTCATCCTTCTGGCTTTCAACCTGAGATCCTCAATTTCTTCCCTCTCTTTCAGTCCCCAATCTCCTGTCAGGCCAGCCATCATGTCATCAGGTGCAATTTCTTAAATGGTCCCCAAACAAGGTCCTGGCTCCATCCCTGCTGGTACCAGTCTGGCCGCACAGACTATTTTGTAACGATCCCAGCAGCTGCTTTGTACCTGCTGACCTGGCCTGACTTTCATCATCTTGTGTTTAATGTTTCCCGTATTATTTATTTTTATTTTCTTTTTTCCTCCATAGATTGTTTTGCTTTCTGTTATGTTTTGTGAGAACTTGGAAGGCATACACTTTGATTTTAATTCTAATAGCTACCGTCAAAGACATTCTTTGATTAAACCATCAGAGTCAATTCCAGAAGTGCAATTTTGGAAAGAATACTCCTTTTTTTGTGGAGGATGACTTATCTTATTTACAATCTTTTTCCTGCCCCACACCTTGTGAATGTAATACCATCACTTTTTTTTTTTTAAGTAGGCTTCACATCCAGCATTGAACTGAACACTGGGCTTGAACTCACAACCCTGAGATCCAGACCTATGCTGAGATCAAGAGTTGGATGCTTAACTGACTGAGCCACCCAGACACCCCATCACTTTTTTACTTATAAAAAGGAAACTTACGGGAGGGAGACTGTCCAGCTTGTATCCATACTAAAACAGTATTTCAGAGTTATCACTTCTATTCTGTTTCACTGGTTGCAAAAGGTACCACATGTCTTTGCCAGCTGTTTCTTCGTTCTTGACTACTTCTGATTGCTGTATCATTTTTCCAGCACAGGTCTTCAAGTATTTATGGGTCTTTCATGTTTGAGAAAATCTTTCTGGTGACTTCTCCCCAAAATACATCTTGGCTAGATATAGGATCCTTTGGTCACGACTGGAGTGCTATATAACTGAAGCTCCAGTGTTTCCCACCATTTAGTGCCCTAGTGTGCAAGTCCAAAACCAACATGTTTCCCCTAGATACTTAGAGGAATTTAAACAATTTGCTCCAGTTGGGGCATCTGGTGGCTCAGTTGGTTAAGCATCTGACTCTTGATCTCAGCTCAGGACTTGATCTTAAGGTCATGAGTTCAAGCCTTGTGATGGGCTCCTTGCTGGGCATGAAGCAGACTTAAAAAAACTTTTGCCCCAGTATATCTCTGTGTGGATCATACTTGCCTAAAGTCCAGCCTCCATTTTCCAGTCCTTTCATTTTTTTCATCTCAAGGTGATTTTTAATTTGTTAATCGATTTTTAATAGGTTCTCTTGAGCCAATGCTTTCAAGTTGGGACACAGTTCACATACACAAAATTCACCATTTTACAGCATGCAATTCAGTAGATCTTAGTATAATTCACAAGGTTATGCAACTGTCACCTCTGTCTACTTCCAGAACGTTTTCATCACTCCATAAAGCAATCCAGACTCTTCAGCAGTCACTCCCGATTTCCTTCCTCCTCGTTTTCCCCACTCCACCAGGCCCTGGCAACCACTGATCTGCTTTCTATCTCTACACATTCTCTGATTCCAAATACCTCCTATAAATGGAATCATACAATATGTAGCCTTTTGTGTCTGCCTTCTTCCTTTGATTTTATATTAATTTTTATTTTTTGAAAACTTACATCCAAGTTAGTTAACATATAATGTAATAATGATTTCAGGAATAGAATTTAGTGATTCTTCACTTACATATAACATCCAGTGCTCATCCCAATAAGTGCCCTCCTAACGCCCCTCGCCCATTTAGCTCATCCCCCCGCCCAACAACCCTCAGCTTGTCTTCTGTATTTAAGAGTCTCTTATGGTTTGCCTCCCTCTCTGATTTTATATTATTTTTCTTTCCCTTCCCGTGTGTTCATCTGCTCTGTATCTTAAATTCCACATAGGAGTGAAGTCATATGAGTGATCTCTTATTTCACTTAGCATAATACACTCTAGTTTCATCCACGTTGTTGCAGATCAGCCTCTACTTTTAAATTTTACCTTTATTTGATCCCTACTTTTTCTTTTAGTATTCTGTAGTGTGTCTGCTCCTTTTGAGATTTCTACTACTTTTTTCTTATTTGGTTTGTTTTCTCTCATGATTTTTATCACATTTTCATTTCCTCTGAGTTTAGTGGGAGAGGGAGTGCATTTTCTCAGGTTTTTCTTCCACTTTGCCGACTCTGTCCTCAGTGTGGATTTGTCTCCTACAAGCTGCCTTTAAAGTGGCTTCTAACTAGATGATTTTGATTGTGTTCATCTTTAGATAAAACTCCCTAATCCAAAATTAATTTTTCATTGGGATCACTTGTCCCCATTTCATAGATTAGAAAGACTTCCTGGATCTTATGGAAATCACAGATCAGATGTCTTAACAGTATTTCCCCTTCCCTTCCTCTTCCTTTATGCCTTTTCTTCTTCCTCCTCTTCTTTTTTATTTGACAGTAACTTAATTTCCCCATAAATAAAAAATTATTATAAAATAAATTTACAAAATTATCATAAAAATTAATAAAAACTTACCATTTTTTGTATGCCTCATACTGCTCATTTTTGCCAAGATTTTTATAAGCGGGACCTCTAGGTCCATACTTAGTCTTTGGGATTTCCTTCCCTTTTCTATCAGTCAGTGGCCGATTTTAGAGACCCAGAAGCTTGTGTGTGGGGGCGCGAGGTAGCTTGGAGATAACGGAAAGAATGGAGTCCCTGGGCATCCCTGCATGGGACTTTGTCACAGTTGTCAGAAACAAAACCCGAGTCTCTCTATGGCACACCTAGGATCCCAGTGTATAACATGTGCCACCCAGGGAAAATAGAGGCTTTTATAAGAAAGATCTCACTAGAGGCGCCTGGGTGGCTCAGTTGGTTAGGCGTCTGGCTTTGGCTCAGGTCATGATCTCACAGTTTGTGGGTTTGAGCCCCGTATCAGGTTCTGTGCTGACAGCTCAGAGCCTGGAGCCTGCTTCAGATTCTGTGTCTTCCTCTCTCTCTGTCCCCTGCCCCACTCTGTTTCTCTCAGTCTCAATAATAAAACATAAAAACAATTAAAAGAAAAGATCTCACTAAATATGGATCTGGAAGTGGACAGTTTTTCTCTATCCATCACCTGTTGACAGTTGACCTGGCTAGGGAGTTCCGAGTTTGCGTTTTTAAATCCAGCCTCCCATCTCTGCCTCAGCTAGGGAGGCTGGGTTCTAAGCTTGACCTTCTCTCAAAATATACTTTGAAAATAGGTTGTTACACTGTTCTAGGTACCAGCGCTGCAGACATCGTCTTTGCTCTCGTGGGATCTCCGTCAACTGGGTAGTCATCAGGTATTAATCTAATGATCGTATTGATAAACATAAGCAAAGTCTAATTCCAAACTCAATGTGTAATGGCGTGGGGAGGCCAGGGATGCTTCCTGTCAGAGGTGGCATTTGAGCTATGATCTGAAGGATGAATAGGCACCAAGCAAGACAAAGTGGGTGGCGGAACAGCTTGCCAGGCAGAGGGCATGCAAAGGCTCTGGGTGGGAGAAAGCCTGAGCTATCTGAGGAATCTGAATAAAAATAAAAATTTGGGGGTGGAGGTGGGAGTGGGGAGGGCAGGGCAGTTGACGGGGAGAGGTGCCGAGCAGATAAGATCAGAAGGGTTGTCTGGGTCATGGTTATAGGTCCAGGCCTCATCCTTAGAGCAAGGGGAGCCCTGGAGGGATTTATCTGAAGGGCGGAGCTGGCAGGGGTGATGACATCATCAGACTGGCCTTTTGGAAAAGTAAGTCTAGAAGCAGAGACTCTCCAGGTTGGGGGCTGGCGGGGGGGGGGAGAGGAGTGGCAGGCTCATGGGAGGAGGAGTAGATGAAAGAACATCCACCAGGACCTGAGAGGTGATGAGTCCCCTCTTGAGAACCCCTGAGGGTGTGCTTGCTCTTGAAGGGAGCCGTGTGTTTCGCTTTCTGCTGCTGTTTTCTGTGCGTGACAGCCAGCTACTTACATCAGGTGGTTTGTCCGAGTGTGTGGGGACAGATGAGGGAATGTCAGTTACTTGGGTTCGTTGATTGGTCCCTTCATAGGGTGTTTGAGGATGCCCTCCCCGGCTGACTGTATGGGGCGCGTCCTCCGGGTTGGGCTAAGCCCAAGGGAGCCTGTCCTTCATTCAGGCTGTTCGGGGCCTGCGGAGGCGGCCAGGAAGGGACCAGCAGCCTGGTTTCAACCTGCTAATGCCTGGGGCCCACGACCTTCTGGCTGAGGGACAAGGGGTGGTTGTGGGGTTCCTACCGGCTTCTTCCCATGAATTGCACAACACACCGCCTTTCCAGGTGTGGTGCCAGAGCTCAGAGAACTCCTTTCACCTGGTCCTGTCTGCGCTGCACTGAGCAGGAATTTCTCAGAGCTCCGGACGTGTCCATTGCATCCCATCTGTACCCTCTATTAGCCACTGGTGAGTGGAGGTGGTAGAAAGCCATGCTCACAACATCGAGAATTATGAACATAAAAATATTTCTCTCGAATCTTACCTCTAAATAACCTTTCCTAAGAGGTAAACCAGCTCCCACTGCTCAAAACAAGAAAGAAGAATGCCTGCTCTCTTCCTTCAGTGGAGAGCTTTTTAAATGGCTGGTGATTTTTTGGAGGAAAATGCCGTGTCTTGTGTGGATTTGCAGCTCTTTTGTGAGCCTGCTTATGATCTTCTCTCATCAATGTCTGCTTAGGTCACAAAGGGTTAATGTAAAATGGCCTGATCCCCCCCCCTCCCCCGCAGAGGAGCCCTTGCCTTAGAGAGACAACTAATTGCACCAGCTCTGGGAGATCTCTGAACTCATTTCCAGGTAGAGAGAGATGATTTTGAAAATGTACTAGTTGCTGGATGGTTTTGAGGGGAGGAGCCTGGTGCCTCCTCGGACGAGTTGCTTGTTGGTGTGCAATGAGAAAAACAGCTCTTAGAATCTGTTCTGTTACAGGGTTTTTCTTTTTTATTCTGTAGCCAAGACTGGTTATCACTAGAAAATTCAATAAATTAATGGACTCTGCAAGTCAATAAAATAATTAGGAGGCCACTTCTGGGTGAAAAGAATTTTTTAAATTGAAGTTAATATGACTGACTACAGGGGTCAGCAGGTGGCAGAGGAAGGCCAGGCGGGTGAGGGAGGTGCCAGGCGGAGGTGGGACCGTGGAGAGCGGGAGGCCCCCGGCCCTGCCCGGCGCGCTGCCCCCCTGAAGGGGGTGCTGCCACTCCCCTCCAGCGGACAGTTGCCATGTGGGAATGTGGGCTCGGTGTTACCCCATCTTCCAGTTTTTTCAAAAGCTGAACATCTAGATTTTTACATGAAATTAGTTGGGAGCTAAATTCAAAATACCTCTTCAGGTCACATGTGATGTGCACCTGTTTGCAACCTTGGTCTAGATGGTGAAGGGGAGAAATTCTTTTATTTCAGTGATTTACATTTACTTGGGGCCTTCATGAGAAAAGGGAAGATTAAATGCCCACAGCCTTGGGGCTTTGCGTCTCTTATTGGGAGGAATCTGTTTCAGAACTCTGCTCCTAAAGGACTCTATTTTCAAAGCAGGGAAGCATAATCCATGTCCAACCCATGGACACAGTAGAGAATGATCACCAGGGAAACCACCAAGTGAGCCATCAGGGCTGATGTTCCATCCTGTCACTTTCTCAGCCCCACATGGAGTCCAGTGGAAGCTGCCATGTAAGGATGTATCTGTTGTGTGCTGTTCAACTGTAGAGGGTCTTTTTTAAAAATATTTATTTATTTTTGAGAGATAGAGAGAGAGAGAGAGAAGGCATGAGCAGGGAATGGGAAGAGAGAGAGGCTCTGTACTGATAACAGAGATCCTGTTGTGGGGCTCAAACTCATGAACTGTGAGATCATGACGTGAGCTGAAGTCAGACACTTAACCAAGGTGCCCCAAAAGGATCTTATTCACAGTGTAGACAACCCCTGTGGTTGTGCAGTGTTACCACACAAGCCCTGTCAGGGACCAGATGTTACATATTCCAGAATTGACGGTGCCATACGTGTTGGGACGTGTGCTTAATGTACTTGAAGTTATGCTGACTTAACTTTCCACTTGACCATGAGCTTCTTGAGGGAAGAATTTGCCTTCTAGTTGCAGTGACTAGCAGAGCACTCGGCACATAGTAGACACAAGTCCTTACCACCCCCTGGATCAAATGTCCAGGAAGCCATTCGAAGTATACTTTTGGAAACTGGGAGAAAATTTGCATTTAGAGATAGAGATTTTTGGGTCATCAGTGACTTCTCGATGTCACTAGAGTAACAGATTGCTGAGGGCAGAGAGCATGGCAGGCAGAGACCGGGGCTCACAGAGGAAGGGAAAACGAATTCACGAAGAAGATTGAGGATGAATGGTCAGTGGTGTGGAATCAGGAGAGATCTTGTCTCAAAGAGCAGGCACCCACCACTGTGTCTCATCATCAGTACATAATGAGTGTTGTCAATACATACTTGGCAAATAGGGGCGCCCGGGTGACTCAGTCGGTTAAGCGTCCAGCTTTGGCTCAGGTCATGATCTCCTGGTTCGGGAGTTTGAGCCCTGCTTCCGGCTCTATGTTGACAGCTCAGAGCCTGGAGCCTGCTTCAGATTCTGTGTCTCCCTCTCTCTGCCCCTCTGCTGTTCACTCTCTGTCTCTCTCTCTCAAACATAAATAAACATTTAAAAAATTTTTTCCAAAATATTTGGCAAATAAATGAATGAATGGGGTAGTGGGAAGTGGACATTGTCAAGTCCTGCAGAGAAATCAGTCATCCAGAATGAACACTGAAGAGAGGCCATTGGGTTGAAAAGAGGCAATTAGACAGCTGTTAATGACTTTGGGAAGAGCAGCCTCAATAGAGCTGTCCTTTCTTCCAGGAAGCTTTCCGTGAGTACCCCATTACTGTCCCCTCCTGACGCTCCTCTTATTTCCTGCCATAATAGCTAACACTCCAGCACCTGACCAATGCCTGTTAGCCAGTATTACACTTGTCTGCTTTTCTCCGTATCCTCCATGAGTGTGCAAGCCATGTGCATGGTGAGGCCGGGACGTGATCACTTTGACGTCAGCCTGCACAGTACTCTCAGTAGCAGTGTATGGTAGGGTGTTATAAAACCTATTTCTTTAAACAGTATAACTACGGAAATAGAGAAAACTCACTTTGGTACAATATAGTAAGTGCAGAACTGAGAAATGTGCAAACACAAATGGACATCTATCTAGTGCAGGGGGACGCAAATGATCCCGGGGAGGAGCGTCACTCAGGTGTCACCGTGGAGTCATGGAGCGCTGGCTAGCGTTCGGCAGGGCTGTGGGAACCAGGTGTCTACGGTGAAGTTCTTGAGATGCCACTACCGATTTCAGGCCTAAGAATTGGGAGCGGTGAGAACTCCCGAGGTGAGAGCAGTGAGAGGTTTGGTAAGCCCGACTCTTGATCAAAGTGGAGGGAGACGTCCAGTGGCTTCCGGCTCCTCACAGAGAAGTTCTCAAACGTGGAAGCACAGGTATAACATGCTGCTCAGGGAAAAGCAGCTACAAAACGATAAGTGCAAAGTTTATGTCTAAGACAAATGTGTTTTCCTTCCCCATTCTAAGAAAAAAACCTGACTTTTTCTTAGAAATTAAGAGAGGTAGCCTGCATAGCTTAGTAGGTTGAGCACCCCATCTTTGATCCTGGCTCAGGGCATGATCTCGTGGGTTCATGAAATCAAGCCCCACATTGGGCTCTGCCCTGACAGTGTGGAGGCTGTTTGGGATTCTCTCTCTCAAGATAAATAAACAGTAAAAGAAAGAGAGAGAGAGAAAGGAGGAGAGAAATTAATAGATGTATAGGAAATAAGAGACAGCAAGGACATTCACTAAATATTTACCTGGTTCAAGCTGACTTTTGTGTGTGGAACTTTTCTTTTTTTCTGAACATGACGGGGGGGGGGGACGCATAATGAATAGAATCCTGTATAACATCCTCAGTACGAAGTTTTTTGAATAATATGCTCAATGACAAAGTGATGATGATATTTGTTAAGTGACAAAAGTAGATTGCAAAATGTTACACGTGGAGTGAGGCCATGTTGATAACATGGGTTTACGTGGGTCTGTGTGTCTGTGCCCGGGAAGAGACGGTGGTTACCTCCTGTCGGCGAGCCTCAGGGTGATGTTTATGCTCTTCCTTCCAGTATTTTCTGTCATAATACCTATGACTAATGTCACAAAACAATTCTAAAAATTTGTAAGAGGGGCACCTGGCTGGCTTAGTCAGTAGAGCATGTGACTCTTCATCTCAAGGTTTAAGCCCCACAATGGGTGTGGAGCCTTCTTAAAATTAAAGTTAACTTAAAATTTATACGAATTCCTGTTATATCTACATGTTACTTTGCAATTAAAATTATTAATAAGCACAAATACCCACAAGGACATCAGGAAAAGCATACAGGTCAGGAAATAGGTCTGTAAACATTCAGTAATATTTTACAAGTTGAAAAATCTTCATAATTTGTTATCTTTTTTTTTGTTTCCTGACTATTTTCATGTGATTAAAATTACAATAAAACCCTCAAAAATTAAAAAGTAATGAGAAAGCATTGGTTGGATCATGTAGGCCCTCTCTCCCTGCAATTGCTTACAACCCTTCCATGGCTCCCTCTTGCTTTTAGAATAAAGAACTTACCAAACTCAGCACCCCAAAATCAAATAATCCAGTGAAGAAATGGGCAGAAGACATGATGAGACACTTTTCCAATGAAGACATCCAGATGGCTAACAGACACATGAAAAGATGCTCAACATCACTCATCATCAGGGAAATACAAATCAAAACCACAATGAGATACCACCTCACACCTGTTAGAGTGGCTAACATGAACAACTCAGGCAACAACACATAACAGCGAGGATGTGGATAAAGGGAAACACTTTTGCATTGTAGGAATGCGAATTGGTGCAGCCATTCTGGAAAACAGTATGCAGTTTCCTCAAAAAATTAAAAATAGAATTATCCTACGACCCAGCAATTGCACTACTAGGTATTTATCCAAAGGATGCAGGTGTGCTGTTTGAAAGGGGTACATGCACC
Organism: Suricata suricatta; assembly: GCF_006229205.1. NCBI lineage: Eukaryota > Metazoa > Chordata > Mammalia > Carnivora > Herpestidae > Suricata > Suricata suricatta. The sequence goes on from NC_043707.1 coordinate 16,438,623, forward strand.
CCAATGTTTATTGCAGCATTATCAATAATATCCAAAGTGTGGGAACAGCACAAACATCCATCGACTGATGAATGGATAAAGAAGATGTGGTATATACACACAATAGAATACTACTTGGCAATGAAAAATAATGATATCTTGCCATTTGCCACTATGTGGATGGAACTAGAGTGTATTATGCTAAGCAAAACAAGTCAGAGAAAAACACATATCATATGAACTCACTCACATGTGGAATTTGAGAAACACAGCAGATGGACATAGGGGAAGGGAAGGAAAAATAAGATAAAAACAGAGAGGAAGGCAAACCATAAGAGCCTCTTAAATACAGAGAACAAGCTGAGGGTTGCTGGAGGGGAGGCGGGTCAGGGAATGGACGAAATGGGTGATGGGCATTGAGGGGGGCACTTTTTGGGATCAGCACACGGTGTCATATGTAAGAGATGACTCACTGGGTTCTCCTCCTGAAGCCAAGACTATACTGTATGTCGACTCACTTGAATTTAAATAAATAATTAAAAAAAAAAGAATAAAGTCCAACCTCCTTGCAAGGGAACTGACTTGCAAGGCCTCTGATGAGATGGCTTTGTGTACCTCTCCGTCTTCTGCCCCCGCCCCCTTGTGCCTGTGCCACTCAAGTCCAACCACTCTGTCCCCAGCCCTCCTGGACGCCTGCACTTGCTGGGACACACTTCTTCCTCCACCTGCCCCTCCACCTCGCCTGACAAACTACTACACAGAGTTGAGGTACCAGCTCAAAGGTCACTTCCTTTCACCTCTCTCTGCTCCCCCACTTCATCATTCTTATTTATATACATTCTCCCTGCATGTTGTACATCTTCTTTTCAAGCACCCATGACGCTTGTCATTTCTTGTTTCACTGCCCACTTTTCCCATTAGATGGTGTCTTTGGCCCTGTGTCCACTATGATGCTCCTATCTCTTAGCGCAGCACCTACAAGACCAGAGGTGCCCGTGAAGGTTTGTAGAACGCGTGAATGCGTGAGCACTGCCTGCAGGGGCAGTGCAGATAGGGGAGCTCAGAGGTTCCCACCTAGTAGGCAGCCTGCAGAGATGGGGTCGGTAGGTGATGGTCACCAAAGTTTCCAACGGTCTAAAATTTCCAAGCCTGATAGAAGACAAGCTTAGGAAACCAGCCTGCACTGGGGCCCATGGCAATAGACCTAGCAGTAGAGAGATAGGTCCCTGACTAGGTCATGTTCGAGTTAGTCCTTGAAAGAAGAGATCACGTGGCAGAGAAAACCTGCCCAGGTGTTAGCACATAGGCTAGGGTGGAGGTGGGGAGGGAGAGGGTGCAAACAGGAATAGGGGTTACTGCAAGTGATGTAGGAAAGAGAGTTTCGGTCCAGATTGCAAAAACCATCTAGTCCACACCTTGGACTTTAGGCAACATGGAGGCAGCCGAGATTGGCTTTGTGTTGCATGGATATTTAGCCAGCAGCTTCATAATGGGAAGCAATGCCAGTTAGCTCTCTGGGATGGCCTCCGTGTTGTAACTGTAAATAAAACCCACACAGATGTACCGTGATCTATGTCAAAGGAAAACCCAAACATGCAAACAGTTCATTTGTTCTGAAATACTAAGCTATTTCATTCAAAATGTTGTAGAAACAAGCTTATAAATGGTGTTTACAGGCAGTCTCGTTTGGGAGCTAAAGCATTTCTGTTTTGGTGAAGCTCTTTAAAAAATTTATAGCAAGATCAACATTATAATGCCAATACAGGGAATTTTTTAAAACCCAAACAAATAAAGAAATGTAACCACCGGTTGAACAGAAGAGGCTGTAATAAGTCTTGTGCTAAAGAATACTAGCACGGAAGAATGCATGCTCATTGTTTAAAAAAAGAGAAAGAAACAGTACAAAATAGCTTTTAATGAAAAACACTATTCTTTGCCCTCCTGCTTCCTGCTCAAAATTCTGTTTCTGAGAAGCCACCAATTTTAACCCTTTTAAATGATTTCTTCTGGTGGCCACCTCCATATCTCTAAACAATGTGCAAAACTGCTCTGTCTTAGTTGATTAACGTGGACACTACCGACTGCCAACTACGATGGACAGGAACTTGACTCACTTTTCACTACATCTCTCTCGCATCTTCTGCCGTAATTATTTTATGTACTTACCTTTGCAATTTGGGGAATAGGTTTAGGCCAGAATTCTAAATGTGAGGCCCTTGTAAATGTGAGGCCCTGTGACAGACCCAGAAGGGAGGGCAGGTGGCCATGGGGGGAGTGGGTGGCAGGTGAGAAAGGACAAAGCTTGGGGGCGTCTTTCATGCCTCTCTCTCTCCTACAATCCTCACCCGAAGGAGAAGCACCGGCAGACTAGGCAGATTCTCTGGGCTGTGCCTTCACGGCACAGCCAGAGTGTGACAGCGTCTCCCCCTGCTTCTGACACTTCCTTTCTGCTTGAGCTGCTCTTGTCTTGCTCGGATTATTGTGCTTGCCTTCTGATGGGTCTCCCGTCTGCTCTTGGTTCTCTGCAACAGGAGCCTTTTCCCATGGAGCTGGGAGTACATGACCCCTCTGCTCAACAGCCTTCTACAGCTCTCTGCTTCCTTCAGAGCCAACACCCGCCCCCCGCCCCTGCGAGGGCACACCTTGTGCCCTGCTTTCACCCCCGCTCACTCACCCCTTTGCTCCATCTCCACACTGGCTTTGATGTTCCTTGACCATTCCAAGCACTCTCCTGCCTCAGAGCCTGTGCACTTTGATCCTGTGTCTGGAATCTTCTTCCCCAGCAATCTGCCTGGCTCATTCCCTTTCCTTAGCGCCTCCGGAGGGAGTGCTAGTAAGTACATGAAATGGCAGGGGCAGGAAGTGTGGCAGGGACCCAGGGAGGACAACAGGGTGCTAAGAAGATGCTGGACCCTAGTCAGAGGGAAGCTTTTAACACTAGGATGGCCCCAGGCATGAGTTCTGAGGCTAGGTGTCCAGGAAAGAGAGAAAAGTTAATGTGGAGTGGCTGTCCCTGAGGAGGCAGAGAGCACAAGATGAAAAGCAGGAACAGATGAAACAAAATTAATTAACAAGTTCATGCCTGGAAGCCATCATTTTCTCTCTGAGATGGAAGGCAGGGTCCAATCCGAGGGTACCAGGCTAACTGAAGGGGCAAGAGGAGGTGGTAATGTGGGTGGGGAGCACCCGGCTGATGGCAGATGGAGACCTTAAAATGCCCCCCCATACATGCTTGCATGACTTATTCCCCACCCCCAGCAGCCCCTGTGCTGTGATAATAAAATAACAAGAATAACTGACAGTAGAGGATGATCATTTCTCCCATTTAAAAATTTTTTTTATTTTTTATTTTTAAAATAGTTTATTACCAAGTTGGTTTCCATATAACACCCAGTGCTCTTCCCCACACGTGCCCCTCTCCATGCCAATCACCCCCCTCCCACTTCCCCCCTCCCTCTTCAGCCCTCAGTTTGTTCTCAGCATTCAAAAGTCTTTCATGATTTGCCTCACTCCCTCTCCCCAACTCTTTCCCCCCCTTCCCCCTTCCCATGGTCCCCTGTTAGGTTTCTCCTGTTAGACCTATGAGTGCAAACATATGGTATCTGTCCTTCTCTGCCTGACTTATTTTG
>NC_043707.1:16442330-16518800 GCF_006229205.1 Suricata suricatta
TTGTTGACAGTGCCGCTATGAACATTGGGGTACATGTGCCCCTATGCATCAGCACTTCTGTATCCCTTGGGTAAATCCCTAGCAGTGCTATTGCTGGGTCATAAGGGAGTTCTATGGATAGTTTTTTGAGGAACCTCCACACTGTTTTCCAGAGCGGCTGCACCAGTTTACATTCCCACCAACAGTGTAGGAGGGTGCCCATCTCTCTACACCCTCGCCAGCATCTATAGTCTCTTGATTTGTTCATTTTAGCCACTCTGACTGGTGTGATAGTGGCAAATGGCATATCAGATAAAGGGCTCGTATCCAAAATCTACAAGGAACTCACTAAACTCCATACCCGAAAAACGAACAATCCAGTGAAGAAATGGGCAGAAGACTTGAACAGACACTTCTCCAAAGAGGATATCCAGATGGCCAACAGACACATAAAACAATGCTCAGCGTCACTCAGCATCAGGGAAACACAAATCAAAACCATTTTTTCAGACAAGGAGACTGAAGTACAGAGAGGTTACCCAGCCAGTTAGTGGTTGCATTGGTCAGGGTTCTCCTGAGAAACAGAACCAATAAGCTCTCTTTCTCTTGAAACTTCTCTCTCTTTCCTTCTCTCCATCCCTCTCTTCCACTTCCTCCATCCCTCTCTCTCCCTCCCTCCCACCCCACTTCCCTCTGTGTAACCTGTTCTCTGTCTCTCCCTCTGTCCCTCCCTCTCTTTCTCTCCTTCTCTCTTGGTCTCTCTCCTTCTCTCTTCCTCCCTATCCCTTTCTCCCTCCCACCCTCTCTTCCTCTCTCCCTCCCCATTCCCTTTCTCTGCACCACTCTCCCTCTCTTTCTCCCCCCTCCCTCTCTCTTACTTTCTCCCTCTCTCCTCACCTGTCCCCCAGAGGGAAAAGGTCAGGGAAGAAGTAGAGGTAGAAAATAATGAAGAGACACATCTTCCAGATGAAGCAGGAGGGACTGGAACCATCTCTCAGAGAGACAGAGAGAGAGAGATTGATTTATTCTAACAAATCATTGACTCACGTGATTACAGAGGCTGATGAGTCTCTGTAATCAGCTGGCTGGAGGCTTTACCGGGTAAAGCTTGTGCTGTAGCTCTCATCCAAATGCCAGCAGGCTCGAGACCCAGAAAGAGCCAGTGTTCCAGTCTGAAGACAGGAAAGGACCAAGGTCCCAGCTCAGCGGTCAGTCAGGCAAGAGGAGTTCCCTCTTAACTGGTCAGCTCTTTCATTCTGTCCAGGCCTTCAACTGATTGGATGAGGCCCACCAACATTAGAGAGGACAGTCTCCTTTCTCATTCTACCGATTCCATGTTAATCTCATCCAAAATTCACACTAAGACTAATACTTGATCAAACATCAGGGGATCTTGAGGCCTGGTCAAGTTGATGCATATACTTAACTATCACAGTGGTGGAGCCTGAGCCAGGCAAGCCCTGCCCTTAGGGTGGAGTCCAAAGTAGAAAATTTGCTGACATCACAGGCTGAGATATTGAGGAGTGCTTGATGTCCTGCTCCAAAGCAAACATAAGCTGAGACATACTAGTACCAATGTATGATTAATAATTAATGATGGGGCGCCTGGGTGGCTCAGCCGGTTAAGCATCAGGTCATGATTGGCTCGGGTCATGATCTCAGGGTTTGTGGGTTCAAGCCCCCTATCAGGCTCTGTGCTGACAGCTCGGAGCCTGGAGCCCACTTCAGATTCTGTGTCTCCCTCTCTCTCTGTCCTTCCCCTGCTCATGTTCTCTTTCTCTTTCTCTCTCTCTCTCAAAATAAACAAACATTAAAAAATAATAATGTTTTTAGAAGTAAAACCAGGACCAGGAGGTACTGGAAGCCTCCAGCGGGTGCATTATTAGTTAGGGTGTAGGCTCAGCTGTCACACAGAGGGACCTACAAATACAGAGGCTTCAACAGAATGGCAGTTTCTTTCTTTTTCACGTAACTGTCTGCAGGTGGGGAGGTTGGTTTTGCCAACACCAACCACTTGGCTTCCATCTCTGGGTGCAAGTCGGACTTCTGGTTGTTACGGCCTCCCAGTCGAGGGGAAGAGGGAAAGCACTGAGCAGTGTATGTCCATCCTTTTTAGGATCCATCACAGTAGCCACCAGCGTGGCCATTGAGCACCTGAAATGTGGCTAATGATACTAGTGAATTTTGTATTTAATTTTAATTAGTCTAAATGTAAATTAAAAATTGATGGGACACCTGGGTGGCTCAGTCAGTTAAGCATCCGACTTTGGCTCAGGTCATGATCTGAAGGTTCGTGATTTCAAGCCCCACATTGGGCTCTGCACCCACAGTGCGGAGCCTGCTTGGAATATTCTCTCTCTCTCCCTTTCTCTCTCTCTTTCTTTCTCTATCCCTCCCTGCTCTCTCTCTCTCTCTCTCTCTCTCTCTCCCAAAATAAATGAATAAATAAAAACTTTAAAAAATTGATACTCTGTTCAGTTCTTGGAAAGCACTGAGGTATGTTTGGAACTACTGGGGTATCTGAATATACTTTTTTCAACTGTGAATTTATAAAATCTAAATACGGATCAACTAGTTCTGATGAAAATGTAGTGTTTTTACTGAGATGTGCTGTAAGTACAAAAGAGCCATTCGATTTTGATGTCTGAGTGGGGATGAAAGAATGTAAAGTATCTCATTAATAATTTAAAAATTCTGATTACATGTTGGAGTGATGTTAGGTTAAATCAAATATATTCTTAAAGTTAACAAAATCTGTTTCTTTTTACTTTTAAAAAATATGCTTACTAGGGGTACCCAGATGGCTCAGTTGGCTGAGCATCCAACTTCAGCTCAGGTCATGATCGAACGGTTCATGTGTTCGAGCCCCATGTCGGGCTCTGTGCTGACAGCTCAGAGCCTGGAGCCTGCTTTGGATTCTGTGTCTCCCTGTCTCTCTGCTCCACCCCCACTTGTGCTCTGTCTCTCTCTCTCACACACAAATAAAATAAACATTTTTTAAAAATTTAAAAAATGCTTATTGGAAAATTCAAAATCATAGATGTGGCTCCCACTATATTTCTACCGGACAGTACTGGTCTAGACTTTTGGAAAATGTATACATCACTTAAGTGCACATCCCACTGGCCAGAAATCAGTCACAAAATAATCATCTCCCAGTTTGCTCTAGAAGAGAAACTCACACACACTCTCTCCATTAACTGTACAGACACTGTTGCTAAGTTGCACCTTAAAATTTGATAGTGGACTAGAATTTCATACATATCACATAATCCATGTAAGAACTGGCACTAGGCACAATGCCTGGCTTATTGTAGGTCCTCAACAAACATTTGTTAAATAAATAAATGAGTAAATTAGGCCCTTTAGATGAAGATAAAAGGAGATAGAATGCATAACTTACTCATTCAACACACACGTAAGCACTGACTTTTCCAGGCGCTGGGAACACAGCAGTGACCAAACACAAATTCCCAGTTCCCTCCATCAGTGAAGCGTCCAACTCCTGATTCCAGCTTAGCTCATGATCTCGTGGTTTGTGATAGAGCCCAGCGTTGGGCTCTGCACTGACAGCATGGAGCCTGCTTAGGATTCTCTCTCTCTCTGTCCTTCCCCCGCTCTCTCTCTCACTCAAAATAAATAAATAAACTTAAAAAAAACGCTTTTCTCTAGAAGATCACAATTTAAAATAAACAACAAACCTATAATGAATAATATGACCTCAGTTCACTGTAAACACTGTGAATCCTGAATAAAATCACTATCAAATGGAGAAATTGAGAGTGACGGGGTGGAGTGCATTTCAGATTGAGCAGAGAAGTATCTGTGAGGAAGTGACATCTGTCCAGAGACCTAAGTCAAGTGTCCAAACTGGAGCTCGAGATGTGTGATGTAAGAGCAGATGGATCAGCAGAAGCAAAGGCCCTGAGGGCGGAAAGTGCTAGTGTTACTGGAATAACAGCAAGGAGGCAACGGGGCGGGAGAAAGTGACAAAGAACAGTCAGAGCAGTCACCCTCTACAGTTTATTTAAAAAAATTTTTTTTAATGTTTATTTATTATTGAGACAGAGTGAAACAGAGCATGCGCAGGGGAGGAGCAGAGAGAGAGGGAGACACAGAATCCGAAGCAGGCTCCAGGCTCTGAGCTGTCTGCACAGAGCCCGATGTGGGGCTCGAACCCACCAACCGTGAGATCATGACCTGAGCTGAAGCCGGCCGCTCAACTGACTGAGCCACCCAGGTGCCCCCCTCTACAGTTTAGAGTTCACCCTCAGTGGGACGCGGGGGCCACCAGAACAGTGTTCTTCACCCTCAGTGGGATGCAGGGGCCACCAGAACAGTGTTCTTCACCCTCAGTGGGATGCGGGGGCCACCAGAACAGTGTTCTTCTTGGAAGCTGTTTAAAGTTGTCACTGCATCTTTTGTAAGCTGTTCCTGCCACAGAGGCAAGGATTTGCATATCATGAATATGGGCCCCGGTGGGGCAGACAGCAAGCTTTCTCTGACTTTTGCTAAAGGGCTTTCAGAAATTGGTTTACTTAGCTGTGTTTAGCAGCCCTACACTTTCTCTTTGGCTCAGCGAAGAGGGAGCAAAGCGCTGTTTTGGGCTTCCTTCCAGACTTGGAATTAGTTTGTTTTCTATCTTTTATCACAAACATCCTGCTGCCCTTTGCCAGTATTCCCGGGTAATAGAACCTTTTTGTTTTGTTATATTTTAATCTGCGTAGTGCATGTGGCTCGTCTATCTGGCCCCACAAATCACCAGTTATCATCACAGTCAATGGTCTGTGTCCAGCCAATTTCACAGACAAACACCTCTCTCCTGGTCACAGTCCCTGACGTGGGGAAGTCTGATTTACAAAGTCAATAAAAATGCATTCAGGGAATTACTGGGCCTGCTGGCTTAATAGATGAGATTAAAATCTCCAAGTTTAGGACAATAAGAAGTCATTTAACACACGTAAGGTGGCAAGTGGGTTATGGAAATGTCAGCTGGCCAGGGCCAGGCACCACTGGAAGGGGATTTATTGGAAGACAAAACAACTAATTGATTAATTGCCTTCGGTACCTTTCCCTGAATGACCTGGGGGAACAGATATCATAGTGTATTTCGTTGGTCACTTTGGAAAGCAGACAACTTTTCATAGTGGAAAATCATCTACAACAAGAAAAGTAGGGCGTTTCATTGGGATTTTTTTTAATTGAAACTTTCCCTCATTACCAGATAAGTTTGCATTTCAGATGCTGTGAGTTGGCTCATCTGGAAAGCAGGGCTGGGTAGAGGGAGAGCAGGGCTGTGATACAGTCGCAGCAAAGGCCCCAGCCCCTCCCATGGCAGCTGAGGAGCTGGGATGAAGAGACCAGGCCTTTGTATGCAGCACGGGCCTGCCATTGGATGCAGATGTCCCCTGGAAGTGTATGTGTGACCTGGGTGAGGCCACTGCTGCTGCTGAGGACAGTTCCTGGAACGTGTCCGGAAGCTGTGGAGGACTGCCTCGGTGCTGGAGGAGGGATCTGGCATTTTTGAAAATAGACACAAAAGGAAGAAAGTAAAAATCATCCCAGATCCCACCTCCCCCCCCTCAGCAAAGGATTCACTTTTTGGTGTCTATCTTCTCAACCTTCTCTATCCTCCAGATCTATGTATGTATGTGAGACGTGTACCGTGCGTGTGTACACACACACACCCACATACACCCCCACACGTGGCTCAGCAAAGATGAGTCACACTATTTTATATCTTGCCTTTCTCCAAATATAGCCTAAACATTTTCCTCTGTGTTTATATAGATTAAAATAGACACATCTAGCCTTTCAACAATTTCATATCAAAGAATTTTCATTAAATAATTGGATATGTATATACAAGATGTTTATTACAGCATTATTGCATTATTGATAATGGCTAGAAAACCCAGAATAACCCAATGTCCAACAAGAAGGGTCTGATTAAAGGCACTAGGGGATAGTTCTCCCATGGCCATCGTAATCAGAAAGCTATTTTAATGATGTGAAAAACTGCCCCCGATATATGGTCACATATTGAAAACAAAACAGAAGAGGATACAAAACACTAGTATTTGGTGGGGAGTAAAAAAAGTTTATGTGCATTGGAAAAAATAGTAGAATATCCACCACAATGTTAGCAGTGTTTATAGCTGAAGGATGGAATCACAGTTCCTTCTGCAAACAGTAGTTAGTGTATGTGGCCAAATAGTTGATAAAACAAAAGGGTAGACAATGCAGAGTTAGCTCTGTCCTGTTCCAGAAACCTCTGTCTGGCCCATTTCTCTCCCTGAGGAGAAACTGCTCTGAGCATTTTCTTTCCCATCCTTGTTGGAATGTTCTATGTGACATAAACTACCTACATATACACATGTGCGTGTGTGCGTAAGCAAGAACGTACTATACACTCGGCATCCTCCCAACCTGATATATGTTGGAGAACTTTCGCAATGACAACAGAGAGGTCAACTCCATTCTTTTAGGCTCTGAGTACCATTTTCTCGTCCCCGCTGCGGAGGGAGGTGGGTGCGAGGGGACGGCACATACTGACGTCACAGCTGACGCTCGAGAGGTGTTTGTTGGGTGAACGAGCTTAGCCACGAGGTGAGAGGTCTGATTCCCTCCCACCTCGCCTGCTGGACGTGTGTCTTCATTATTTTCTGTCTCTTCTCCTTCCTCCGCCCTTTCCCTCTAGCCTTGAATGTGTGAGCATCTCACACTGGAAGGAAGGAAAGAAGGAAGAGTGGGAGGGATGGGGGCAGGGAGAAGGAAAGCAAGGAAGGAAAATTAAAGTACAGAACCTCCCTCAACTTCTCTCCTTCACTGGCATTCCCAGACAACTGACTGATACACCCTCTCCGTGCCAGGTGTTCGAGGACAGTCCAGTCAACCAAAAATGTAAGCATCCTGCCCTCAGTGAGTCACATTCCGGCAGGAGATCGACACTAAACAAGGGTGTCCGATGTGGTGTCCTGAGCCTGCCTCTCTGCACATGGTTTTCCTTATCCAGGCCTCCTTGACAGAGTCTGTTTTCCTCTGAGGGCATAGGTGCGCATCCCCACTCTGGCCTGCGGGTAGTGGGCCGGAAGCTCTTGTGTCTCTCCGTCTTTCGCTGGACCCTCCTCTTTCTGTGCTCCCTGCTCTCCTGTCAGTGTTCGTAGAGCGAGGGCTGGCATAAACAGCAGCTACTCTTTTTTTTTTTTAACTTAAAAAGAATTTTTTTAAATTACTTATTTTTGAGAGAGAGAGAGAGAGAGAGAGTTCGAGTCAGGGAGGGGCGGAGAGAGAGGGAGACTGAGAATCCGAAGCAGGCTTCAGGCTCTGAGCTGTCAGCACAGAACCCAATGCAGGACTCAAACTCACAAACTGCAAGATCATGACCTGAGCCTAAGTTGGACGCTTAACCGACCGAGCGACCCAGGCACCCCAACAGTAGCTGCTCTTTCTTGCACACCGAGTTCTACATGCCTGGTGCTGCAGTAAGTATATGACAAGTGTGAACGTGCACGAACCCTTTGAGGTAGTACTATTAGTACTTCCATTTTACAAACTGAGCAAACTGGGAGCCGCAGAGAAGAGAGGGGTCAGCATTTGAACCATGGTGGGCTAGCTCGGGTGTCCTTGTCTCTCCTGGGACACCGTATGTAATTGTCTGCAGGCAATGTTGCTCTTTTTCAAAGTTGGCAGTCCTGCTTTTTCAGATTAATATTCCCAGGATCATTTATTTTTCACTCACTGGCTCATGATTTTTTGTAACTGTTAAATTGATCGTCAAGTTCTTTACTGTATATTCCTAGCACCTACTCTTTCTGGGAACTTTCTAGGCATTAAGGAGCACAAAGATTAGAATGGACTGGTCCTTTAGTGAATCCTGAGGTGATGAGGCGCACAAATGACCACACGAGACTGCAGTAGAGTAAGAATGACATAGCGGACAACATTTACTGAGCAGTAACAGTACTCTCGCCATCATGTTGAGCACTTGAGAGGCCTTTTGCCTTGCAGGAGTCTCCTAAGAATCATGAGAGTTTACAGATGAAGAGACTAAGGCTTAGAGATCGGCGCTTTGCTCAGGAAAGTGTTGCCAGAATGTGGGACGCCCAGTTAAATGTAAATTTCAGACACGCATGTCACATTCTTATTGTAAAACAATTATTCGTTGTTTATTTAAAATTCATAGTTAGCCGTGTATTCCATCGTTTCATTTGGTAACTCTGACATATCAAGATATGGTCAAGGTCATCCAAGTGGCATTTGGACCCAGATCTGACTTTAGAGACAGATCAGGTACTGTAACTGAACACAAGGTCAACAGGCATCAGTGCTGTCAAATGTCCCCTCAAAGTCAGGTATTCCTCAGACACTGGCCTTTAAGGGCCAGTGTACCAGCGTGTCACAGGCGCTCAGGGAAGTTAGTGATGTGCACTTGTGTGCGAGCGTCTATGAGCATCTATAGAGATGGAGGCAGGAGGGAAGGGGGATCTTCCCACCTTCGCCCTCCAGGTGCAAGAAGACAGCAGCTAAGCAGTGAAATGAGTGGCTCGTATCTGGGCTGCTCCTTCCGGAGGGAAATCAATGATTTAGTTAAAGGCTCACATGCCCTGAGCTGCGGATTGGGGCCATCCCGGCGGAGCTGCTCTGCAGAACCTTTTTATAAACCAGCAACAATTTACACTCCAAATAAAGTCCTAATAAACTGCCACTGCAGCTCTGCCAGGAGTAGGCCGGGTAAACACTTCCTTTTAATAAGACACGCGCTCCGTGGTCTCAGCAGGGCTGAGACCGTTGTGCCTTGAGTGCCCTGGCCTTGCAGCCTGGGCCCCAGGGGCCGGGCGGGGCAGGCCCTGCAAGCCCATTTGTGTAGGGGTTTACCTGCTCTGATTCACAGACCAGGTCTGTGCTCCGGTCTCTAGGTTCCGAGGGTGGGAGGAGCCTCCCGCTTCAGCCAGGACAGTCACAGGCTGGGAGGTGGAACCTGGTGTTTCCGGGCCGTGCTGGTGAGTATTGGGAGATCTGCTCTGGAGACAGACCGGCGGCTCCCAGCTGTGTGAACTTGGGTACATTTACTTAACCTTCCTGTGTCTCCCTCTCTCTGTGCCTCACTTTCTCATTTATAAACTGGGAATAATAATAGTGCCTACTGTTCGAAGCTGTGGCACAGTACCTAGTGTAGAGTAAGTGCTTGAGAACAACTGTGACTGTGATTTTATTATTAAAATGACATTATAGGGTGACATATAGGGTCTAGGTGGCTCCGTTAAGTGTCTGACTCCTGATTTATAAGGTTATGATCTCGTAGTTTTATGAGTTTGAGCCACACATCAGGCTCTGTGCTGACAGTCTAGAGTCTACTTGGGATTCTCTCTCACTCTCTCTGCCCCTCCCCTGCTTGTGCTATCTCTGTCTCTCTCAAAATAAATGAATAAACTTAAAAACAAATAATAAAATGACATTATATATAATGACTATGCAGTTCTTAGCACATAATGCTTAGTAAATTGTTATGTATACTATTATATTTAGGATGATTATAACTATTATAATCTGTCAGAAATTACATAAAGTATAAATTATAAGTATTAATAAGCTATCAGAAATTTGAGACCAAATTACATTGCTGTACACTCTGCATGTTGCCCTAATTCCATCCTCTTTCTTTTTTAATTTTTTTTTTAATGTTTACTTTTGAGAGAGAGAGACAGTGTGAGCCAGGGAGGGGCACAGAGAGAGGGCTCATGTTTAAAATGGGGATGATAATGCTTATCTTCCAAGAGGGAAAAAATTCATGTGTCTTAAAGCTCCTTGCGTGTATATAGCACACAGAAGATGCTGTTCCCACCTGTCCCCCACCTAGGAGCAGAATGTCCCCCTTGTAGTAGCTGGTCTCGCTAATAGCTATGAGCACAGCTCTGGAGTCAGATTGCTTGGGTCCAAACCTGGCTCCATCACAGCTGTGTGACCTTGGGCAAGCTACTTAACCTCTCCTTGACTGACTTACCTCATCCGTAAAATGGGAATAACGGCACTGTGTGCTCGTGTCGATGACCTGAGATGACCCAGGTAGAGCACCGGAACAGTGCGGGTTCATAGTAGCCACTCAGTCAGTAGTCTTAGGCTATTATCCTTCCACACGAGCCACACGGAACTGCGGGCAGTATCAGGACCAGGCAATGTTACTTCACTCTTTCTTTGAGCCCTGTGTCAGCCCACTGTCCTTGGCCACCCCTCCCACTACTGGCCTTTCCTAGGCTTATAGTGCTCTCCACACAAGCTACCATTAAGCATCAACACTCATTTTATTTTTATTAAAAAAATTTTTTTTAACTTTTTTATTTTTGAGAGAAAGAGATAGCACGAGCAGGGGAGGGTCAGAGAGAGAAGGAGACACAGAATCTGAAGCAGGCTCCAGGCTCTGAGCTAGCTGTCAGCACAGAGCCCAACACAGGGCTCGAACCCACAAACTGTGAGATCATGACCTGAGCTGAAGTCGGACGCTCAACCACTGAGCCACCCAGGAGCCCCTATCAACACTCTTATCTTGTCCTCCACCAGCTGATATTCTCCTTGGACTCCTGTGCAGGCCTTCCCATCAGTCCCTCTTCATTTCCACCCTGCCAGCTCTGTGCCGTGATTCCAGTCGTTCAGGAATTTTGGGGAGCTCAGTCTGTCATTCAGCGTGGGCCAGCGCTCCCTGTATCCTGGCTTGTGGACAAAGTGGATGTTGTAAAACCAGGAGGAAGAGCCAGAGCTCGTAGTGCCGCTGCCCAGAATTCATGCCCCATTTTTTGGCAACTGTATTTCAGAATTGCTCTCGGGAACCACCTCTCTGCCGCAGCTCGTGGTTCTGGTGAGGCTGTGAGTGAAGGTGCTAGAGGAGGGTACAGGTCCAAGGCTGGGCCAGCCAGATTCTTCCTCTGGAACTAATGATTGAGAATGACACAAGAAACCTTCCTACCCATGAAAAAGAAAAAGGAAAGAAGGAAGGAGGGAAGGAGGAGAGCTAATTCAGCCGAGTGCAACTGCTTAAAGAGTCTGTCTACTAGATCCTATTCTATGGGTCCTTCGTGCCGCCTTTTCCTGTCCTGTCGGGAGTTCTTGAGCTTTGCCTTTGGCATGCATCATATACTTATTACCATAAGAATGCTGTGTGACAAACTGTGACAAATTATATCTTCCCCAAATTCACAGGGGAAAATTCACAGTTCTAAGCCCCAGGACCTCAGAATGTGACTATATTGGGAGACAGGCTCTTTCAAGAGCTGATTAATTTAAAATGAGGTCATTACAGTGGGCCCTCATCCAACCTAAATGATATCCTTATAAGAAGAGGAAATTCGGGTACACAGAGAATCAACAGACATGATGTGTGCAGAGGAAAGACCACACGAGGACACAGCCATCCGTAGCCATCTGCAAGCCAGGAGAGACACACGTGATGACAGCTTGATCTTCTGTCCTCCAGAATTGTGGGAAAATAGATTTCTGTTGTGTAAGCCACCCAGTCTGTGGCATCTTGTTATTGCAGCCCTAACAAGCTAATGGGCAACTCATCCCAAAATTCAGTGACTTAAAACACTAAGCATTTATCCAGCTCATGCAACTGTGGACCACATAGGTGGTCTTCTGATGGAGACTCCTGGTAGGTCCACTCCTGAATCTGCGGCTAGCTGAAGGTCAACAAAACACCTTCTGGTGCTGGCTGGCTCTCTTATGTCTGAGGGGCAGCTGGGAACTGATTGGTTCCACGTGACTCCTGTGGGACAAATGGGGTGACCCAACTGTATCCGACATGGCCCACCCTTCAGCAAGTCAGCAGGGCATGTTCTCAAGATAAAGGCAGAGGAGCAGGGGAAAGAACAGGAAGTGCCAACGCTTTTTCGAGCCTCTCTTAGTTTCACAGGTGCTAATGTCCCTCTGGTCAAAGCAAGTTAGAGGAGCAGGAGGAGCCTCATATTACGGAGTATGGATACAGGGAGGGTGAAGAATTGGAGATATTACTGAATCACCTGCATGCCACGATAGTTCCAAACCTCCTGATGAGTTTATTTTGCCCCTCGGAGTTGTTTTTCGTTGCTTGAAATTAAAGAACTCTCACTGACGCAGAGCTGGAAGGTAGAATGGACATGTATCTACATCCAAGTCTTGGAGGCCATTGGAAGGGAATGATTCAAAATGGAAGCCAAATGTTGACTGGAAGTCAAGTAATAAAAGAACTAAGAAAGGCTCAGTTTATTTGCATTTATGAGTCAGTAGATTATCTGTCACCTTAGACCCATTTCTATGGGGACAGAAGCTAGAGAAGAGCCGGTGAAAAGTGAAGAAGGGGATACTGTGAGTGTAGACCACTTTTTGAAGGATCTTGTGTGACATAGACACAAAACCTGAAGGAGGATGTGGGGTTAGGGAAGGGTTTTTAATTTGGTTTTTTTTTGAAAATTTTTATTGTTTATTTATTTTTGAGGGGGTGGAGAGAGATGGGGGGGAGGGAGGCAGGCTGTGAGTCGGGGAGAGGCAGAAAGAAAGGAAGACTCTGAATCAGGCTCTAGGCTCTGAGCTGTCAGCATGGAGCCTGATGCGGGGCTCAAACTCACGGACTATGAGATCATGACCTGAGCCGAAGTCAGACACTTAACTGACTGAGCCACCCAGGCGCCCTTAAAATTGTTTCTATAGAGGAGGAGAAATGTGAGAAAGAAGCCAGTAGGGCCCAAGTCTCGTTCTAAGCGAGTGAAGTAAGGGTGAACTGGCCCAGCCTCCGCTGGAGCAGGTCCCTTCGTCTTGCTGGTCCAGGGATTCGTGTTACTCCCGTCGGCTTTGGCTTCCTTGTGTCAGCATCTAGGAGCTTGTCTGATGCCCTCACAGAGACGGCCTGTCCCCACTACAGACCTCCTCTGTCTCTGTCATATCGCACCATGTGAACGTTGTCCCACCCGCCCCTTTACAGCTTCCAGGAGGAGCCCCCAGAAGTGGGATCCAGGGTACTAGGGGAATGGTGGTTGAAAGCCTTCTCATTTATGCTCTGGACAGGGTTATTTGACTTCCAGCTTGAGACTGCCCCCCATCATCCAGTCATCAGTGACACCCCAGTTATGTGGAAATCCTGATAAACTTAGAAGATCAGAAAAAGAAAACTTAGCTCTTACATAACAAAACTGTATCTGGGGCACACACAGTCCGAATGGAGGGTGAGGTGGAATGGAAACCAATTCCAGGGAAAAGAATTGCAGAAGGAAGGATAACACCCTAATTTGAGTCCTCTGCCAGGGCTGGAGTCAACTCATGGAATTAATAGGGACTTATCCAATTCTGCCACTTGCAGTGTGACCTTTCAGAGGTGAATTGACCTCTCTGGGCTTTATCCTATTGGATTATGAGGATTAAGTACAATTCTATTTTGTAAGGTAGCATAATGCCTCCCATGTAAAGTCCTTTCTCTTCTTTCATTCCCTGTGCAGTTGTTAAATTGCCGTCTCTCATTTCCAAACTCAGTCCTCTCTATTCAACTTTCTAGCGCTGGGACCAGGACTTGGCCACCACATTTCTGCAGTTCCAGCTGCTCCAAATTAGGCTCTGCCCATAGGGGGCGCTAGAGGAGGGGGGAACCTATGGGCTGGAAAAGGCAAGCTCAGACTTGCTTCTTCCTGTTCCCTTGCACATTTCCTTCATAGCACTTCTCTGCCTGGGATCCAGTCGGTAGCTTTAAACAGAATCAGTCTGTTGGAGAGTCCTTCACCAGCTGCTTCGCATCCTGGGTTTGGGTTCCAGCACCACTGGGCCCTCCTGAGCCTGCTGAGCTTTCATAATTCCAAGGTCTTCCTTGATGCCCCAGCTGGAGTGGTGGCAGCTGCTTTCCTGCAGGGGAGGTCTCTGTAATGCCTTGGAGTTACCTTTTTCCTCTCAGTTTCCTAGTTTCCCGCTTTATACCTCTTTAACAGTCCTTGTCCTAGACCCCCAGTCACTGCTCTGGCTCCTGACTGGCCCTGACTGATAACCTCCCTCTCACAGACCCTCGTCCAAAGTGCTACCACAGGTCAGTCCCCTTGTCCCGAGCTGTCTCTTCCCTGGTCCCCCTGTAGGATTTCTCCCATTGTAGAGATGGCTGGACCTGGCTGTGTCTGAATGCACTGGGCTTTTGTTAAGACATCTTTTGGTAGCCCCACCTCCAGAGAATCTGACTCACTCAGGAACCCCGAGTCAAGAACCTGGGATCCGTATTTTAATAATTGCTCCTGGTTTGGGAAATCACTTTGTGCAATCAGGGACCAGGTTTTTGTTTTTGTTTTTGTTTTCCATTTTTGTTCCTATAACCTTGGCCCTTTGCGGGCCCCACAGGAAAGCTTGTTGAATGAGTGGATAGATGTATGTCTGTACTACTTTGTAGCCACCTCCTCTCCAGGAGATCAAGGACCAAGGCGAGTTGCAAATGATTTTGTTTTTCTCTTAGGTGGGAGAACGTGTAATGGTGATCAGTAGAAGAGAAAGTACACTCAGTCCCGGCTGTGGCTCAGGGAAGATAATAGACAGAAGATCCAAGCCTGAAATGTCTTAAAAATAAAGTTAGCAAATGTGTTGAGAAGGTATCCTATAAAATAATGAATCATTGTTGTCAGGAAGTACTGAGGTCATCCCTTTAGGTGGCAGGCTATGTTAAACTTGTGCTTTGTGAGCTGATGTGAACAATTTGCAAAGTTTTAAATAATTCTGGTGCAAAAGGTCTTTTTCCCCCCACAGAGTTTTATTTCCCCTGAGGTACTGGATCAAATGAAAATAGATGACTAGTCCCTTCATCAGTAAAAATTGTTTTGGAGACTGCTGTTGGAAAGCTCATTATATGGCATGGGGAAGGAGAGGATGGATTTTTACCAGTTTACTTCGAAGAAGGGAGAAGAGCCATGAGGGGCGAAGTCCTAACCAGTATATAATACTTATCTTCACAGTAAATAGATAATGCTTATGCAAGTCTTGTCCTAACTATATTAAATTATATCAGTAGGAAAAAATGGCTTTAGTTGATGGATTGGTGTTCCCATCCCTGGAAGGAGTGGTTCCTGAAGATAGAACCTTCTACCTGCAGATTGGTCTGAAATTGGTCAACCCCAGAACACAGAGCCCCAGGAAGAATTATGCTACTTATCGGTACTGAGACAGTGTAAGGGCAGAAATTCTCAGTTGATATTAGCTAGAAATTCTCTATTAAGCAAGCTTGATGGGAGGAAGGAATGTTAAAACACATTCACTGAGCCATCTATTGGGCCATTGACCCAACTAGGAAAAACCAGTTTCCTATTGCAGTGTGCACGTTGGGAGGAGGCTTAGGACTACAGGACTGTGGTCACTGCCTCAGGGACACCACGGGAGTTGGGGAAGCCACATTCTTCTGAATGGAGCTAAGTCCACATGGCCAACCAAGTCAGTATGTGGGAGAGTCCGCAGGGCTTTTCTGACCTGGCTACCGGCGTAAGAGAAAGCTCAAGGTGAAGCCAAGGAAAAGGAATGTATAGTATGATTGAGGAGTAAGAAATAGCCTCAGGGTCCAAGCGTTTGGCCAAGGGAAAATCTGAAAGGCATCATTACCCTGAAACAAAGGAAAGGGGGAATATGATCAATGAGCAGCAAGATAGTTGGGTAGATTCCCCTGGTAGATGAAGGGCAGCACATCATTAGGCTGCGGAGCTAGCACAAAGGCCTGAGTCCTCTTAGATAGGGTCTAGCCTACAACGCAAAGACTCATGTTTGCCTCTGATGATAGCCTTTGTCCAAGCAAAGGTATGTGGGCACAGCTGGCTCTTCCCCAAGGCAAAACAAGGGCCCAACAACCCGCCCCTGCCCCAGAAGATGAAGCTGTTGCTCTAGACTAGTCTCAGTGTGCAGTTTGCCTACATTTGATAACACGAATGTTCCCGTGTGTCAGTCCTTCTGAGGGATGCCTGTCAGAGGGTGGAGGGAAACAGTTCAATTGCAGAAGTTTTGAGCCGGGCATCACTGAGTATTTACTTAGAACAAATAAAACATTTATGTATGATGCAGGCAAAACCAAACCAGAGGCATGAGCAGCATGACAATGTGGCAGCACCGGTTCCCAAGCCGTGACTGTGTGAAGTGGCCTCCCGGGCCGGCTTGGGAGTGACAGCTCACAGATCCCTCCTACCAGACCTCGGCAACATCCTGGCTCTGCCCTGGCCATCCCTATACAACCTGTTCGTTTCTACCAGCTCACAGAATCTGGGCTCCAAACTGCAGGAGTAGTTGCCATGGCACTTTACAAGAAACACAGATCAATTTAAGAGAAGCAAATTACCTGGGGGTAGTGAGCGATAAGAAAATAATAAGGTTATACATATAATTGGGCATTTTTACTAGCTGATGCTGGTGCAGAAAACACTCAATCTCTCCCTACCCACCATGTCCCTCCACCTTGCCCCCATCTCTCCATATCCAGTCATACCCACAGAAGCTTGCTCCTAAGTGGGAGGAGAAAGGAGTGTGGTAGGGGAAAGAGGCCAGAGAAAGGAAGATGAGGGAGGAAAGAGAACTCTCCTGTTGCAAAGTTAGGGGTTGGATTTAGGAGCTGACAGAGCTGTGGAAATGACAATTTAAGAAACTCTAGACTGAAGTGTATTTTCTCCAAGTCCTTGGATCACAGATTGTTGCCCAGAATTGGGAAGAATGCCTTCCTCCTTATTCTTGCAAAGACCCCAGTGCCACCTGGGACCCTGAGTTTTGGAGGTGTTAGATGCATTCAGGGATGGCACACTTGGCATGGACATGTTCAGGTGGGGAGACCCCTTCAGGCATCTCTACTGACACCGGGTGTGGACACGTTGGAGCCACATGGGGAGAAAGAGGAGAGCAGATCTGCAATGGAGGGTGGGGGCATCTTACTGGCGTCCCCCAGAGAGAAAGGACAAGGGAATGAAGTCCTGCTTTCTCAAGCATGGCACTCTTGAGCCAAATGACACCCACGCCTAAACTTTTATGAAATGGAGAGATCAGGACAGAGCACGTGAATTAGATTATACACAAGACACAATGTGTGACTTGTGAGCCACCAGTCCTAGCCAGGCCTTACCTCGTGCAGTTGTCTCCAGAAAAGGAAACAGACCCCCATGATCAAGTAACAAGGTTGAAGCTCATTCCCTGAGGCCAGGTTGAGTTGCTCAATATAAGTTTGGAGTTTGGTTTGTACAGGGGCCCAGTCACCCAAATCCTGCTTGTGGGATCCAGGCATACCCAGACACCGGCCACATGTTTGCTAAACATCTGTGCCATGGATACCTCTTTTCTGGACTTCCCTCGATCACATATTCTGTCCACAGAAGTGGCTCTCAGCAGCCATGTTCCTGCCCAGTGATCCAGAACCCCTCCCAGCAATAGCTGATAGTCTAGGAGTGGATACTTGCCCCAAGCTAGACCAATCAGCGTCTTCCTCTGGGAGTCTGGAATTTTCTATGGACAGAGGTCATAGGTCATACCCCTTTCAGGGTAATGCTCTACCTGCATACCAGTCAACGGGGGTCTTGTTCAAGGGCAGCTTCTGGTTTAGAATGTCGGCAGGGGTGGGGGCTGAGGTTCTGTGTTTTAACAGGTGCCAGGTGACGCCTGTGCTGCTGGTTCTCAGACCACATTTTGATAAGCAAGGACCTGATAGCATATTTTTTTCCATCAGTTATTTTGATCATATACACCAGTGGGTGCACATTTATTAACTTATAAATTGTACAAACATAATAGTGTTATGTATATTATAAAGCAAACAAAAATAGGAAGAAGTCAAAATGAGATGAAACTAAACAAATTTGAATATTTTCTTCCTGTATCTCAGGGGATGGGCTTGTCACTCCCAAAGGAGTGACCATTTTGGAGGTCACTGCTCCAGAGGGAAGGAACACACACCCACTGCTGGGAGCCCCCAAATGTTCCTGGTTCTTGTCCTTGCCAAGGACTAGATACCCCAAACCTCCACTGAGTCCCTGATACCCCAGCAGCTTTCCAGTGACTTCTCTAGATAGACTGTTTCTGTTACTTGTGTGCCCGCCAGATTCATATGATGAATCTCTAATCCTCATGGCATCAGAAGGTCAGGGTCAGGTCCAAAAGGAGAGGTGGGCCACTTGAGAAATGGAATCAGGGAACAGATGGGCTATGGAGCATGAAATTGGTCAGGGCTAGTGGTTTAGGGCTGGGGCCCTGTGCGATGCGGGCTGTGCAAGGCCTCTTTTCATGCTTCGTGCTACATACGGGGACGGATAGCAGCAGCAGCCAGAAGAGGAACCCCCGTCTGCTCTACAGGACACCCCGAGGGCCAGCCCCCTCCTTTTAGTCAGGGAGGAGATATGGCAAGACCCTCAGTCTAATAGAATCCTCTGGAAGGACACCTGGTAGGAAGGTGCATTAATTTGGTACTAATTCCAAAGGAGGCAGACTGGTATGAAAGAAAATTTGAAATCTAAAAGGTGAACAAACATATGAAGAGGTTCTCAAATTCATTTAATAATTAGGGAAATGTAGATTAAAATAATAAGATATCCCTTGACATCTGTGGTCTGGCAAAATCATAAAGCTAGATGATGACAAGTATAGGAGGGGAAGGGTGGTTCCCACAGACTCCGCTGAAGGAAATGCACCCGGCAGCACCGTCAGGTGGAGTGTTTACACTCTACACCTGCAAGCCTGCTCCCAAAGGACGGGGATGTGATGAGAATGTTCCCCATGGCATTGATTGATTCTCCATGGCAGTCTCCGTGTCTGTCACCTCAAGGGTGGAGAGGCAAAGCCCAGAGACCGTGTAGTCCTTAGATCACATGGATGGATCCTAAAAACACAGGGCTGCGTTCTCTATGGTATGAGGGAGGGAGTGGGCTTCAGAGAGGACATAGTTCTCTTCAAGAGAGCCAGGGAGGGCCTGCGCAGACCAGTGGTGAGCACAGGTTGAAAAAAAAAGGAAAAAAAGGCAAGAAAAAAGAAAATCTGTTCATTAGCTGAGACCTCTTTGTTAGGCGTTTCTCCCATAGAATAATAGTGGTGAGCATTCAAAAACTTGCCTGTTGGTTCAAGGTAAACCCAGAGAGTAACCTGGTGGCTGAGGGTTTTTCCTGTCATCACCTTCATCTCCCCCCCCCCTCCCCGCCCACACACGTGCACATACTGGTTCTGGAAAGCTACGACTTCCTAGCTTCCCATCTCTGTCCTAACACATGATGTGGACTTTCCTTCCTGGGAGAGAATTCTAACTAGGAAGTCAAGTAATTCAGTGGTCCCACTGAATACTGTAACTGTGTCTGTCCCCTCCCCATACCTGTCTTCCCCTCATCTTTCCAAGTTGAGGACTGGGAATCTGCATTCTTCATTGGTCTAGATGGTAAAATTAGTATTTTAGCATCTCAGTGATTTTGGTCACCTGGTAGGTTTGGAAGCTAAGAAACTAGCCAGGGCTTCTCACCCTGGGCTTCCCAGCGGGATTGCCGGGAGAGCTAAAAACAAAACAGCAGCAGCAGCAGAAACTGGTGTCTGGGCCTCCTACCAGACCAATAAATGGGAATCTTTCTAACCTTCCTAAATGGATTCTCCTGTGCAGCCAGTGTTGGGAACGGCTGTCCCTGGGCACTCTTTCCCTGACTTCCCCGCTGGTGTGAATCGTCTGGGGGCTTGTCGAGCATACAGCTTCCCCCGGCCCTTCCCCTCGGCATCCTGATACCCATGCATCGGGTTGCAAACCAAGAACTTGTGTTTCTAACAAGTAAATGGCTTGACCTTCCCTATCGTAGTGGGACAAACATAAGCCTTGTGTTCTCTCTGTGGAAAGGAGTTCCCTTCATTTTTCCCTTCCCCTCTCCTTATTTCCAACAGCCCTGGACAACAGCCCTCCCTTGGAAGAAACAGGTACCTTTTTGGACACATGTTTTGTAGTCCGTGTACCCAAGTTCCTTGTCAAGTCCCAGGTAGCTAGTCTTCAGAGATGTGCCTCTTTCTGCAGCTTCATCTTTGTCCATTGCCTGTGGTGTCCTCCTCTGTGCTTGTCTCCCCCACCAGGGCTGCATTCCCTGCAGCTGCCGGGGGGGGGGGGGCGCAGCTGCCGGGGGGGGGGGGGGACCTGGGGCTCGCCCAGGCGTGGAGTCCAGGAGGCGAGGTGACACGCAGGAGCTATTGCTGCATACTGGGGGCTTCCCAAGGTGGTCTCTGCCTGGCCCTCCTGGTTTGGACGCTGTTGTCAGTTCTTCCTTGAGGCCATTAGGTGAGGGCTCTGAATCGAACACATTCTCCTCAACCAGAGCATCTGAGAAATCCTGTTGTTTCTTAGGACCAGAGAGCCTTTTTGAGGTTCCTTTCGCCATCATTTGCAATGTCTCTTCACTTCATTTCAGTTTAGGTTTTCAGTACACACGATACATAAAGGGCTGCTCCCCTCTCCCAAAGGAGCAAAAGATTATCTAAGACAGAATACAAGTAGCCAATAAACAAGTAATAATACTAACAAGAAATGCAGATAAAATTATTATAAAATGTCAAGTTTTTACTTCCTCTGGCAAAGATTAGAGAGTAATAACAGTGTATGTCGTTGGCAAAGTTGTTGCAAGACAGACATTAGTGGGGACTGTGAATTGGCCTGACAACTTTAGAAAACAATCTGGCAGTAGCTTTCTGAATTTAAAATATACGTATCATTTAGAAAGTAATTCCATTTCTAGTAATTTACTTTATAGAACTATTCACAAAGGTATGCCAAGATATCTTCATATGTATCTTTGCACATATCTCTCCATATCTGTATCTGAGTGCAGATACAGACGTGGATATTTACTACCGCACTTCTCAGTGTGAAACATGGGGAAGCAACCTAAGTGTCCAGTAGCAGGGGAGCAGCTCAGTCCTCTCTGGTTCATCCCGACACCGTGCAGGAGGAGGTGGGAAGATGGCTGTATCACTAACTAGAAAAGGCCAGGCTTCTCTTAATTAAATAATGAGGAATCCCCAGTTTGCTTCCAACTTATCCTCTGTTCTGAGGTCATGAGAAATAAAGAGGGAAAAGCAGACTTGACTCTTCACTCCTGTCACTTACAAGCTATATAGTTCTGGCCAAGTTATACAACTTCTTTGACCTTTATATCTAAAATGGAAGTCATGAGAGCCACCTCATAGAATTCTCATGCCGTTGAAAAGGTATAATGTATTAAAACTCAGCATGTGTTAATTTCCATCTCCCGAAAGGTAAAAATGAAGGTGATGTAAATGAAGGTCTGTATATAAAGTAAGACTAGATCAGTTTTTTTTTTATCAATCTTAGTTTTATCCTGTGAACTCTGACTAACTTTCCTAGAATTGGCCTTTTATCTTGGAGTCTGAGTTTCAGGGAGGCTGCAGCTCAGGGGCAGGGGAATGAGAAGATAGAGAATGTTACATGCACTGTTCTCAAATCCACCTGGCCACCTTAGCCTAATTCAATCCTGATTCATTTGTTTTTCTCTCTCATTCTGAGTTCTCACTTGATGCCTTTAAAACAGAGGTTTAGCCAAAGCTGTATTTCAAAGCCAACAAATGCTTACCTGAGTTTGGAAGGTAACACCTATTTAAAAGTAGGAACAGTCTTGATTTCTAGAAAGAAACTTTTTATGAAATTTTTAAAAACATTTTTATTTATTAGTGAGGGACTGGAGAGATAGAGCATGAACATGGGAGGAGCAGAGGGAGTGGGGGAAAACACAGAATCTGGAGGCGCACATAAGCGCCCCTATTTCTACAAAGAAATTGGCTCATGCCCTGTGTGCCAACTCCCAAGAAGGAGTCGAAGGCTCTGTGAGCCCGATATGACCTCAGGAACTGAGTTTACAACCTTGATGTTAGCTTCTTCATGGACAGGGATGGAGGAGAATGTAAGGAGAGGGGTGTGTCTGTTGGGCTCTGTTCAGAAAGGAGATGGCACATTCAAACTGGTATTGTTTGAGAAGGCATTATTAAGAAAGAAACTGATTGCAGGGTGCCCGGTGGCCCAGTTGGTTAAGTGTCTGACTTTGTTTCAGGTCAAGATCTCGCAGTTCGTGGATTTGAGCCCCACTTTGGGCTCTGTGCCGACAGCTCAGAGCCTGGAGCCTGCCTGCTTCACATTCAGTGTCTCCCCCTCTCTCTGCCCCTTCCCTGCTTGCACGCTCTCTCTCTCCCTCTCTCTCTCTCTCTCTCTCTCTCTCTCTCTCAAAAATAAACATAAAAATTAAATTAAAAAATGAAAGACACTGATTGCAAAAGTGTGGGTAGGACGTGGGGAGCACCCCTCCTCAGGAGGAGTCCAGCCTGGGGCTGGCAGTGGCGGGACTGTCACCACCACACTTTGCAAGTGTGGAAGAAGGGAGAGCTGCCTCGGTGAGGCTCTCTGAGAGGGACCTTCTGCTGAGGGACAGAGCCAGTCGAGCTTACCTTTCAGAGAGGGAGCCAGAGGAATCAATTTCCTGCCCTCCGGCCCTCCTGCTCCTGGTGCCCTCCCCTGACCCAAGGACGCAGGAGCCGGAGGACCTGGCAGCTCATATATCCAGGGCATCCAGCTCACACTTTAGGAGCAGGGTGGAGGGGAGTGGAGACGGGTGAGGTGCAAGGACAGCTGGGGTCATCTGGCACAGGGGATGGAAGCAACGGATGTTTGGAGATTTCCTTTTTTTTTTTTTTAATGTTTATTTATTTATTTTGGAGGGAGTGCACGAATGGGGAGCAGCAGAGAGAGAGCGAGAGACAGAATCCCAAGCAGGGTCTATGCTCGTGGGGCCTGACAGGAATCTCAATCCCAAAACCTCACGATCCCAACCTGAGCTGATACCAAGAGCCAGACACTCAACTGACTGAGCCACCTCGGCACCCTGATGTTTGAGGATTTCTAAGGCTTCTTTCGGTCAGGTTTCTGTTGGGTGCTGTCCAAACGCACAGAGTAGCTTTCTACACAGTCAACTCACTAGCCCTTCCCACATTTTAACTAAGGAGGAAAAGAGCCTGGGAACAACTGCCAGGGGACTTGGCTGGGTGGACAGTTCAGGCCCCTGGAGAGGGTCCGTCCTCTGCTAAAGGGACAGAGAATCGGGAGTGCAGGAGGCCCGCTGGCAGCTCCGCAGACAGGGAGCTGCCTCTGCTCTGTCCTTCAATGTATCCCAAGCACCCCCAGTGAGCGCCTGGCAGACAGATGCTCCGCCAGCCCCTCCGGCATGAATGAGACTCGTGGGCGGTGCAGCAGTCAGTCCGGGATCTCGGCGTGCGACCCATGGGACCTTGCCGCCAGGGGCCGTGATGTGTCCTGGTCATTTTAGGAACTGCTCTTGGCGGCATCCCAACATCAGAAGAGTCTGAGCGGTGGGGAACCACGTCCCAGGATCATTCCATTGCTTCCTGGTTCAGAGAACAAAACCAAAAGCCTCTTCCCCAGCTGCCTCCTTCTCACCAGCTGGAAAGAACTCTGGGAACAAGTGGCTTGTGTTTCTGCGTATTTCTCACTTGGCAAATGAACAAGCAGTTGGATTAGAGGATTAGGCACTAAATGAATGACTAATGGCTTCTGTGAGGACATGATGCAGGTGGCAGGGCACATGCTGAACTGGAGGCTTTCCTGAGGCGGGTCTCAGGCCTCGGAAGCCCTGAGCAGGGGCGGGAGGCTGGTCTATTTCCCCCTCCTCCTCAAGGTCCAACCTGGCTGGTATCCTAGCCTCTGTCCCGCAGATTGCTAAATCCAAACAAAGGGCCGGAGGCTTTTCTCATTCCGTCAACTAACATCTACTGGACATTCGGTTGTGCCAGGAGGACAAGGCACTGAATAACATGGCCACTTTGCCTCCCCTCGCCTCGCTTACAGTTGGGAGTATGTTTCAGAAGCACAAGGAATTTGTTCTCATGCAGGCTCTGGGGCCACATGCCTACACGTTCTGACCTAGTATGTCCAGAGTGGGGACCAGGAAGCTACATTTTGAAAAACAAGCCTCCACAGTGATTTTCACACAGTTGGTTCCAGCCATATCTTGAGAACCAGCAAGTCTACCAAGAGTCTCACACATGGAGAAAAAGGTCCCCAGTCAGACCGTTAACACCCCACTTCTCCAGACTGGAAGTACTGTCTCACCCTAAGGACAGTGGGTTCTGAGGCAGAAAAGGGGAAAATTATTGTCGATATTATTCTTGAAATTGCTTAGGAAGGTGCCACATTGGAAGCTGTTACACTATCTTTTTTAGAAAGACCAGCCCAGGTTTTCCTCCACTATGGGGAGACACCTCTGTTTCTTCAAGGGGCATCTTGAGAGTTCTGCTGGTCAAACAGTACAAAACTTAAAAAAAATTTTTTTAATTGTTTATTTATTTTTGAGGGAGAGACAAAGCATGAGCACAGGAGGGGCAGAGAGCGAGGGAAACACAGAATCTGAAGCAGCCTCCAGGTTCTGAGCTGTCAGCACAGAGCCCAATGCAAGGGCTCGAACTCACGAGCTGTGAGATCATGACCTGAGCCGAAGTCGGACTCTTAACCAACTGAGCCACCAGCAGTTGCCCCAGAAGTATACATTTCTAAATACTCCACACAGTGTGATATTCTCTTTGTAAGAGGCACACAGGAATAGCAGATTCAAGGCCCCAGTTCAGGCTTGCTCTGGGGTGTGTGCTTACCAAATATTAAGTTGCAGGAAGAATTGCCTGTACTAAATAAGGTTACTATTTCTTTTTCTTGATTTTTTTTTCAATTCAAGGAGTTAGATTTGCAGAAATTAAATATGTATGTGATACCAGGTCCATTGCACTAGACAGACCATGAAAGTTGCCTGCCACTTGCATTTCCCTATCGCGAGAAAGCTCGGGGCACGTCCAAGCCCGCCACTACCTTTGGAGGAATTCTTCATGATTAGGCCCCTAGGCTTTGCACCATATGACCCACAGGTTATTGTACCCCGGGCGTGCACTACACAACCTTTAGGGCTGCTATTTACGCAGACTACAGTGTGAATGGCACCCCTGGAGTTTTGCAGTACACAACCTGCACAACCTGATGAGGGTACTAATTGTACCCAAAGGCAGTCCAGCAACTCCAAGAATCTGCGCCAGGCCTTTGATTGGGTGGGTGGGGAGTACACTTATTTTATTGTTTTCAAATAATACAGCCGTGAAAACCCAGACAAGTGAAACACCCAAGAGAATACGAGTATCCGGATTTCCAATTACATTGAACATACATTCTTCACCCACATGAGTGCCAATTTGTATTATTCTGAGTTCCACTGAAATTGGCCCAAGCCCCTGGGGTGTTTCTTGCCTAGTTTCACTTGTTACCCTGGGATAATTGGTTTAAAACTGATTACTGGGTCACTAATTATGGGGCTTATTGACAGTGTATTTCAGCTTAGGGAAGCAATTAAAAAGTTCACCCTAATTAATCAGGGGTAATTAACAGGTCTTAAATTTTGTTAAGAGATTAATTATCAAGAACTTCAGAACAAATCAATGTGCCTTCTGGTAGGGTGATAGAGGACTCAGTCATTGGAGCTGGGGGTTATTTGGACCATTTATTCATTCATTTATTCGTTCAAACACGGATGTTTACTGAGCACCTACGTGGTGCCGAGCACGGAGCCTGCGGACACTGGAGGCTTTGCTGAGGTCGCTCCCCCTCGGGCAGAGCTGCCG
The DNA here is from genome assembly GCF_006229205.1 of Suricata suricatta. Classification (NCBI taxonomy): domain Eukaryota; kingdom Metazoa; phylum Chordata; class Mammalia; order Carnivora; family Herpestidae; genus Suricata; species Suricata suricatta. The sequence continues at coordinate 16,467,945 of NC_043707.1, forward strand.
GGCATGTGAGCAGGCGCTTTTCCCACTGGCCACAGAGAGCCTCTCTGAGGGCGTGATGACAGTCATACTCCTAGCTGACTGTTCTGAGTGCTTACTCTGTGCCGCGGGTGGCACTGAGAGCTTACGTGGTTTATTGCGTTGTTTCTAGTGACCCTATTGTGTGAATACTGCTGGTCAGTTAACAGGTAAGGAAACTGAGGCCTGGGTAGGTTAAGAAACTTGCCCAAGAGCACCCAGGACTATGCTTTGGTGCACCTCTCCACGTGAGTGTTCTGGGAAAGGAGCAGGTTCCCCAAGTGTGCCTTCCAAGAGTAGCTTCTGGGCAGCTACCACAGCATGACAGAGTGAGGCTCAAGGGCTCTGGGACCAGGCTGCCTGGGTCATATCCTGTTGCCACTGACTAACCATAATAGCTTGAGTAAGTTTCTCCCGGCCTCTCTGTGACTCCCCATTCTCCTCTTCTGTAAAATGGGCACCTACCTCCCTGTACGGTTTTAAGATGATTCATGTTGGGGCACCTGAGTGGCTCAGTCACTTAAGTGTCTTACTTCAGCTCAGGTCATGATCTTGCTGTTTGTGAGTTCGAGCCCTACATTGGGCTCTGTGCTGACAGCTTAGAGCCTGAAGCTTGCTTTGGATTCTGTATCTTTCTCTCTGCCCCTCCCATGTTCATGCTCGGTCTCTGTCTGTCAATAATAAGTAAAAGATAAAAAAAAAAGATGATTCATGTAAAACATTTTACATAGTTCTGGCACATGATAAGTCTCAGTGTCAGCTGTTGATATTACTACTACCTTTTTTTTTTTAATATGTTTATTCACTTTTGAGAGAGAGAGAGAGAGAGAGAGAGAGAGAGAGGGAGAGAATGAGTAGGGGAGGGGCAGAGAGAGAAGGAGACACAGAATCCAAAGCAGGCTCCAGGCTCTGAGCTGTCAGCACAGAGCCCAACGTGGGGCTTGAACCCACGAACTGTGAGATCATGACTTGAGCCAGTGTCAGATTCTTAACTATCTGAGCCACCTAGGTGCCCCATTATTACTACCTTACAGAACTGGCAGTTTATTGCCTTAGCTTTTATTTCACCAGCTTGTATTATTCTACTATGGGGCTTTAAGAATGAATTTCTCTTTTGTTTGGGAGTGTGCTACGGACTGAATTGTATCCCAAGTTTATATGTTGACACCCTGCCCCCCAATGTGATGGTATTTGGAAGTAGGGCCTTTGGGAGGTGATGAGGTTTAGATGAGGTCCTGAGGATGGGATTAGGACCCTCACAAGCAGAGAAGGAAGAAGACAGAGCTTGTATCCTGCTCGGCCCCCTCCCTGCCCCTCTCCCTGATTTGAGAACACAGTGAGACAGTGGCTGTCTGCAAGCCAGGAAGGGGGCTGTCCCCGGAACCCGACCACGCTGGCTCCCTGATCTCGGATTTCCAGCTTCCAGAACTGTGGGAGATGTCTGTTGTTTAAAGCCATCCAGTCAGTGGTGTTTCGTTATAGCAGCTCAAGCTGACTAATACAGTGTTTACTAATTTTCTAGAATTGATTGTTTGGGGCCAGTCAAGAGGTTAAGTGCTGTGTAATGAGTGTCAGTCCCATGTTTCTGATACAAAAATTCTCCACAGCCTGTAAGACAACATTGATAGCAAGGTGGATGGCAGCTCTGCAGAGTGGGGTGGGGGGTATCCCATAATAAATTCTACAGTTGGATCTTTTCTGGGATCTGTATCTGATCTTTTCATAGATAAAGTTAGTGATGGACGCATCAGGCTATGCCCAATGCAATGGTGATGGCCAGGGACCTGTAGGGGTGAGAAAGTGATGCCTGGATGGTTGCAGCGAGGAAATGTGGGCTACAGAATGGAGCCCGGCATTTACCCTGTGTCACCTCAGTCACTACAAAAATAAGAATGCGTTTCCTTCTATGTCTCACTGCTAGCCACAGGAAGCCATTAGGTATGGTGGTCAGGAGTGTGGAAGCTGGAGTCAAAGGCCTGGGTTCAAAACATGACCCTGGCACTAACTAGCCAGCTGACTTTGGGGAGATCATTTAATCTCCCTGATTTGGCTTCCTCCTCCACTAAATGGGCATCACAATAGATTGTCCCAATGATTCAGTGATGTCGAGTGTGTGAAGTGACTGACCCAGTACGTGAGCATAGCGAGCGCCCCCAAATGGTCTAACATAACTCCATGTACCACTTGCCGGGATGAGGAGAATATTTAGTTTGTTCCCGGAGTTGCCTTCCCAACACATTCCCGAAGGCCCTTAACATCCTCTTCCTGCTGTTCTCTGCCTTATGCACCAGGGAGCGGTAGGAAAAAATGCTTATGAGCACAGAAGGTCAGTAAGCGTGGACTGACCTAAATCCTGTAGTCTCTGAACCTTTGCTCTGATGCTGTAACGGAACAGTTCCCCAGCTTCTCCTTCCTGTCTGCGTAGGTGTCTTATATGGATCTGGTTACTAGGTTGAATTCAAGCCTTGCTGTAGGCTGACCTTTGGGGGGACATACAAGTCCTCCCTGTCTGTAGGAGCAGGGGGTCTAGTTACAGGATTCTCTGGTGCTACATGCTCAGCAAAGAGGTGTGTCTTGTCAACCAGAACAAGGAACTGGCGAAGAGCTGCGAGGGTCCCTCAGGATCCGGCTCATGCTCTCCTGCTATGCTCAGCGAGAATGCCTAGCAGGAAGCTCCTTGGTTGGGCGTGGGACCCACCAAGGGGAGAGTCCAAGTCACACCAGCCCTTGGGGGCTGGAGCATTGTCAAGACAGCATGTGCAGTGGGACAAGGTTTCAGAATTCTGGAAGCAAGCTCCGTGTGGCAGGATGATAAAGTTTGCTTGGTTAGCCAAGGTATGTTTCCCCTCTCTGTGTTTGCTTCCCTTTTGTTCTCTCTTAGCATTTAACAATTTGAATATCTTAGCTGGTTTAGCTTTGCTACAGGATAGGGTAAAAATACTCATGTTGAAGCAAAGCTTTAAAGGGAAGCATGTTTCTTCTGATTGGAGGCAAAATGCATTAATTCATGCTTCCATCCATCCATCCATCCACCTACCCACCCACCCACCCACCTATACACCTATGTATCCACCCACTCACCCATATACCCATCCAGCCAGCCAGCCAGCCATCTATCTATTAACCTATTCATCCTTACTTTCCTCCACCCATTTATCCATCCTTTTACATATCCCTCTATCCAGCAAATACTTACTTAGCACCTGCTGTGTGCCAGACACTGCTCTAAGCATTGGAGATATAGTAATGAATGAGACAGAGAATTGCCCTCAAGAAGCTTACTTCCTACTGGCAAAATGTAAGTATGAAACAAAGTAAAATATATAGCGTATCAGTTGCCGCTAACTGCTCTGGACACCGTAAGTCAGGGAAGGAGAAGAGTGAGTGCTGAGAGGGGGGCTATTTGAAAGGGAAACCAGGAAGACAAAACCAGGCTGCAGGTCCCAGCCGCCCTTCCTTACAAACAGCCCTTTAAGAAAATGTGACCTCACCTTAGAACCTCCTGAGGCTGACCGCATCGCGATGACTGAGGCGACTCAGTAGCAGGCAGCTGCCTGCTCGAAGAGGCATATAGAGCATGCACATATCCTTGAAGAGGGCGTCCCTTATCTCTGCCTGGGTAGCATCCACTGTCCTTAATCCTAGTTTTTCCCTTGGGGAGCAATTCTTCCCTTTTCTCACCTTCCTTGGTTTAGGGGCTGATCTCCCTCAAACTCCATAGTGAACATGTGACCAAGGTCTGGTCAATCAGTTCCTTTCCGGGTCACATTGATGGGTTCAGACACAAACACCTGAAGATGTGGATCTAATGAGAACCATGCTCTAAACTTTACCTAGTGCCATTGAGGAAGAGGCACCTTCTTTTTTGATGGCTATAAGGATATAAGGTAATGAGATATAATTTAAGAGTCTACAATGACCAGTGGCCACCTTTGCCTTCTGGGGAAGACTCTGCCTGAGCCTGAATTCAGTACAGAGGAGACCTGGGAGATAGAGGTCACTGGGTCTCTGGACCCAGTGGAACCTGATCCACCAACCACTAGATCACCAGCTTTGTGAGCAAAGCCCTTCTTCAAAAAAATGAATTTAGTCATTTTGATTTGGGCTCTGTTACATGTACCCCAAGAACCCTCATTAACATGTGCTCAGTGAATATTTATTGAATGGATAAAAACATCAGAATTTTCTGGAAGGAACTTTAAGAACTTTAATCCCACTCACTTTGTTTCTAGAAGTTCAACGTAACACCCAACGTGACATGTACTGGCTCTTCTTACATTTGCAGCTTTAAAAGGAATTTGATGTATGTGCAGAGTCATAAAGCATAGGAAATAAGACACGCCTTCTAATGTGTTTAGGTATTGATGTTAACATATTTCAAAAGTAATACATGTTCAGAAAATACTAAGAAGAAAACAAAAATCATGGAACTATTCACAAGTAAATAGCTTGGCATACTAGTTATTTCCCTTTGCATTTACATTTTTGAAGTAAGATACTCTTGTAATTTGTTTATTTTCATTAAAAATGTTTTGACTGTTTCCCCCATGCCAACAATTATTCTCCAATAACAACATATTTGACCAAAATCTGGAAAGAATTTAAAGTTACAGAAAAGTACAAAGAACAACATAATAGACACCTACACTCCCACCATGTACAATTAACAACTGTCAATATTTTGTTATATTTGCTCTCATTTTTTTAAAAGAAAAAACATTACATATGTAGCCAACTTCTCCCAACAGTGAGCCCTTATTTATTTTCACCAGGGTGAAAAGCACTATGAAGAATATCATTATTGAACTATAACTTTGTATACATCCATCATTGGCTCCGGGTAGAGTCTTAGAAATAGTGGACCTGCTCAGATCACTGAGTCTGTTCATATCTCTGCCTCCTAAAAATGATAATACCCCTGTGCTCACATCCCAGCAAACACATAATTCCCATTATTCTTGACAATTACATTGGAGGAACGTGGCATTTAGTTATTGTCTTAATTTGTATTTCTTTAATTTCTACTGATGTGACGTGTGGGCTTTTTATGTGTATCAGTCAGTTTGTAATTTTTCCATTGTGAGTGGCATCTTCAGGGCCTGTGTCCTTTACTCTGTTGGGGTATTCATCTTTACTTTTAGAATTGATGGACGTTTTTCAATGTTAAGGAGATTTTCATATTTAGCAGAGATATTTGGCTATGTACCAGTGGCCCTTTGGTTTCACTTATGGTGGTTTTTGAGGTAGGTGAGTTCTTCCTTTTTCTTTCTGTAATAAAAACTGTCAACCTTTTCCTATATGTTTTCTGCCTTTTTCATGATTAGAAAATATTTCCTCATTGCAAATTCCAAAATTATTCACCCAGAATGTTTTCAAGTGGCTTTATGGTTTTTCATTTATATAAAACTTTAAAAACCACCTAGAATTAATTATGGTATATGATGTGAGGTAGGGATATTATGCATTTTTCTAAGTGATTATCATATGTCTTTATTTTTATTTTTTAATTAACTTTTTAATGTTTATTTTCAAGAGACAGAGAGAGGGAGCAAGTGCCTGAGTTGGGGAGGGGCAAAGAGAAAAGGAGACACAGAATCTGAAGCAGGCTCCAGACTCTGAGCTGTCAGCACAGAGCCTGACCCAGGGGCTTGAACTCATGAACTGCAAGATCATGACCTGAGCCAAAGTTGGACACTTAATCAACTGGGCCACCCCGGCGTCCCTATCCCATATCTTAACATTGAATACGCCCTCAAAGGAAGAGTGCCCATTTTACCACATGTTATATTGCCTTTTGTGTATTTATATCAATTTCTGAAAATATTATTTAGTTCCATTCATTTCTGTGTCTTAGCTCCATTACAGCTCCATTCGTATTTAAATTATTGTATCTTTTTAAAAAATTATTTATTTTTAATTAAAAAATTTTTAAATGTTTATTTATTTTTGAGAGACAGAATGCAAGCGGGGGTAGGGCAGAGAGAGAGGGAGACACAGAATCTGAAGCAGGCCCCAGGCTCTGAGCTGTCAGCACAGAGCCTGACCCCAGGGCTTGAACTCATGAACTGTGAGATCATGACCTGAGCCACAGTTGGATGCTTAACTGACTGAGCTACCCAGGTGCTCCAATATTTTAAGTTTTTAAATTATGATATGTTTATAATATAGCTTCCTATATACTCTAACAAGTGTCCCTTCTTCATTGCACGTGGCCACAACATTCTTTGCAATTAGGCTGTTGCCTACCTCTCTAGTCTCATTTACATTATTTTCTCCCTTGTCCTTTTTTCAGGCACATTGTTTTTTTCTTTCAGCCTCTCAAATTCAACACATGCCTTTTTGTCTCAGGACTTTTGCATATGCTATCTCCCGTGCCTGGAATGTTCTCTCTGCATTCCCAACCTCTCCTCTCACCTCTCCTCCACAGACTCCAACTCATTCATCAGATCTCTGCCCAAGTGCTGCTGTCTCTGGGGAGGCTCCCTGAGCTAAGAATGTCTGGTATATACTTTCAAAACTTTGGTACCCACTAGATGCAGAGCCGGGAAGTGAGGGACTCACTTCTGCTGCTTTCCTTGGTGTTCTATGGGAAAGATACTGGCCCAGAAGCCTTGGTGAGCTGGCTAGATGGGGTCCAGTCAGATTGTGTATATGTGGGGTGCTGCTTTCCCTTAAAACAGAGCCCAGACTTTTTGAAAATTCTACTCTATTTCCCTTAGGCTATGTTAGGGCTAGCGTTTAAAAGGAAAAGCAGCAAAAGCCAGAAGCAGGGTCTCTGATGGAAAGAGAAATCTAGTAGGATACCTTCAAGGGCTCTTGATCAGACGTCCTTCTTAACCAGGGATCCTCCCCCTCATATTAAGTCACAGAGATTGAGTTCCTTCCTGCCGAATAATCACAATATAATGACAGCAGTAATGCCAGCCTTTACTGAGCATTTACTTTGTAACGCTGTGCCCTGTACTCACTTGCCTTATCTCACTAATCCTCCTATCAGCTGTAGGAGGAGGAATTATAATTTCTCTCTGTTGAAGAGACGAGGCACACAGAGGTTAAGTAATTTGCCCAGGATCACACTTGTAATTAGTGACAGAGCTGGGCTTTGAAGCAGGGCTGTCTGAGGACTGAACCAACTGAGCCGAAGCAGCCCGCACCCTGTTTTTTTGATGTTGGCACCTCCCCGCATTTCTCTGAGGGGCCCGAGCCTCCAGCCTGAGCCCAGGGTCCTTAGCAGCTCTTGGACCTAGTCTCTGCCGCTGTTCCATTTGCCCATCCCCCAGGGTGGCCTCACCCCTCCCACCAGCCCCCCACTCCCCGCCACTGCTGAGGTCCCAGCATGCCTCAGGCTGCGGTCGGCTTGAGTTATGACATAACTCTGCCTGAAAATTCCCCTGTAAAGGGAAAGGGGCCAATCAAATGTGAGTTATTCTTATTGTAAGCTCCCCAAAGCCAGGGACCTTGTATGATTTATCTTGGTGTAACCCACAGCGCTGGGAACAGGGCCTGGCACATAGCACACAATAAATGTTTATGGAATTGACTGGAGTTTTCCGAGAGATAGGGGACCAAGCGCGTGCACACACACACACACACACACACACACACACACAATTGTCCACACACAAGTACATAGAAACTATACCTATACATCCTCCACACACACCCACTCTCTCTACCCACACAGACATGCTCCCTAACACACACACACACACACACACACACAGGAGATTTTTGTTTTTGTACATGGGAATGTGTGTCTGTGATTTTTGATTTCCCGCAACATGTTACATGTATAACCCCATCACTCATTTTAATTACGTTACTGTGGGCTCTACTTGGCCTTAGGCTGTTTGTGAGACCAAATTAGAAAATTTAACAACAGCCATCTTTCTTCCCCGGGAAACTTCCTTCAGTGATTGCAGTAGGGTTGGGGAATGGGGGCACAGGCGTCGGGGAGGGGGACCGGCTTTTCACAGGAGCCCCTTTTGTTCTGTTTGCATTATTTTTAACCCTGTCCCTGCATTATCTTTTCAAAGCCTAAAAACAGAGACATTTAGAAAATAGCTACCTCATTGCATAAACAACCACTGACTTACATCAAAGCTTTTAAAACTGCGTTAGTGTGAGATTAAAGTGGAGGCCGGTTCTGGATGGGCTCACAGGTCCCCGGGGACATGCTGCCGCTGCCCCCAAGGGAGCGGAGGACAGCCCTCTGGGGCCTGGGCTCAGGCCGTCCTCCTGGATGAGCCTGGAGAAACGCTACCTCTGCCTTCCCAAAAGCCCCTCCGTGCAGACCCCACATGTTCATTTGGTTATTCTCTTTGCTGGGTCAGTGACAGATCTGCAAGGATTAGGCGAGGTAAGCTCTGAAATCTACTCAGTAAGATGAAAATCTGTCCCTTCATTCTCAGGCTCAAGTGGAAATGATTAAATCTGAGGAGTCGGGCCTGGGGGGAGGGGGCGGCAGAGGGGGACCTGGCTGCATCCTTTCCCATGACTTTAGATCGCTGGCCTCTGATCCCTGGACTCTCAGGCAGCTGTGTGGGACCTTGGAGTCCAACCCGGGAGGACTGGAGCCTCCGAGGCGACCTGCGTACTTAAATCCAGCTAATGAGAGAGCTGGGGCTTTCTTCTGAGTCCAAGATATTCCTGGAGGGATTAATTTTTATCAAATGACTTCTTAATGAGAGTCTGCTTACCTCCAAATTTGGAGACTTTAAAGCTCCTGAAATTTAAAACTAATCAGCAAGCTGGACTCCTTTGAATGTAGGGAGTTCATACAATCAGAAGCTCGAAAGAGAAGAGCCCGGGTTGGTAACAGCCAGCAGCTAGCAAAGTGGAAAATGTTAGATTGAAATTGAGCAAATGGCCCTGTTCGGTGTCCCCGAGCACAGAAGTGCCAGGTCGGGGTCTGGAATTGGTGTCTTAGGGCTGGCCCTGACTTGCAGATGTATTTTGTTTAGTCCACAGATGATTTTAAATTGGGGGAAATTTCCTGTACAGATGTGGCCGAGGGGCTTTGTAAAACAACAGACTCTGGCAGCTGCTGGCCTGCATTCCTGCGCGGGCAGGGTGCTCCTTCAGCCGCATGGTGCCAGCCCCTTTGCAAAGGGCCCTGTGGCCTCTTGGGCCGCAGTCTCCACCGTTCCCTGTTACCCGTTCAGCCTTAGGTATTGTGTTATCTGCCAGGCCTTTGTGGGTATTTGAGTTTCCTGGCCCAGATAAACCACACTCATCCTTAGAAAGACCCACGGAATGGACCATTTTACAAATTTGGGGATCACTGGGAGGCCAGGACCACCCCACTGGGCTCAGCTGGGGAAATTCCTTCACTGTAACCCACATTACTGTGCTGATTTAGTGGCCCTTGTGAGTTGACTTCAGTGGCCTAATGTTTCTGTTTTGTACCCTGTGGTGGACAGACTCTAAGATGGTCCCAAATTATCCCTGCCTTCTGTGACTCATGTCACTCTAACCAGCAGAACGCAGGAGAGGTGACAGGATGTCGCTCCCAGGATCACACTACATAAGACTATCGTGTCTGTATTGCCTTCAGACTGTCTTCACTTGCTGGCGTGGAGGAAGCGAGTGGCCACACTGGGACCTGAGAGCACCTGCTGGCCAACAGCCAGGAAAAACTGAGGCCCTCAGCCTGACAGCCCCTGAGGACCTGAATCCTGCCAACAGGAGGCTGACTCTGCCCCAGGTGAGCCTTCTCGTGAAATCACAGACCCTGCCGACAAGGCTGATTGCAGCCTCGTGAGATCCTGAAGCAGAAGACCCAGGTAAGCCGTGCCCTGGCCCCTGAGCCAAGGAAAACCTGTGAGGTAACACATGTGAGTTGTTTTAAGCTGCTAAGTGTGTAGTAGTAGTGTTTGTTAGGTAGCAATAGAGAACTAATATGCACTCCCTTTGGATTTGGAGTTTCAACTACCACATTTCTTCCTAGTTGGATGCCACCTCTGCTTCTTATCTTTTTACTCGGGTGCGGTTGCTAAATGCTGCTACTGATTCTCCCAAATCTGGGCCACTTGCCAGGACAGACATTTTTTTGAGGGGTGGGGGAAGGGGCAGAGTATAGCCACACTCACTTCACAGCTTTTTTGTGTCATTCACTAAATGTATCCCATAACAAAATGTGTGTCCCTAGATGGTAGGGACTCTGTTTTATTCATCTTGACATCAGTAGTACTAAGTATAAGGAGTATGTGGTCAGTAAATAGTTGATGAATAAACATAGCTGAATGGCTGAATTATCCATTGCAGGTGCTTTTTCCCTCCCGTTTCAATTTTTTAAAGTTTATTTATTTGAGAGAAAGAGACAGAGAGACAGAGAGAGAAAAGAGAGCACATGAGTATGGAGGGGAGAGCAGAGGGAGAGGGAGAGGGAGAGGGAGAGAATCCCAAGCAGGCTCCACACTGTCAGCACAGAGTCCAATGTGGGGCTTGAACTCATGAAATCATGAGATCATGACATCAGCCAAAATCAAGAGCCAGTCACCTAACCTACTGAATCACCTAGGCACCCCTTGCCCATTTCAGTTTTGAATGACTGGATCATCTTCTGTCATTTGAAGGCACTGTAACTTAGATAATTAACTTCCTTTTGGCATAATCTTGTTTCTGGGGTGTTTTTGTTTTTTTGCTAATATAATCACTGCTTTGAGTAAGCATTCTAATAGCCAAATGTTTGCGCCTATTTCTGATTATTGGTGGATCAAGGCATATGCACAATAGTATAGTTTTTAATAGTTACTGAAAAAGTATTTACATTCCTAAGAGTATAGTATATGGGAATGTTAACTTTTCCTGCACACTTGCCAATACTAAATAGTGTTTTTCTGGTTAATTTTTGCCAGTTCAATAGCTGGGAATAGTATATTATTGTTTTTATTTGCATCTATTTGCTTATGAATGAGGTAGAAATTTTATTTAGCTGTTTCTATGTCTTTTGTCAATTTATATTTCATCTTCATTAACCGTGTTTCTAATGGAACAGTTGATCTTTTATCTCTTGTCAGAGCTCTTTATATATTTCATGTAAATGATTCACACCAGTTTTGAAAATTTTTTCTTTTTAAAAATATGTTTTAGAACACATTAAGAAGTTTTTCTTTGGTGAAATTTATCAGTCCTTTATTGTATACTTTCTGTATTTGTTAACCATACTTAGAAAGTCCTTTTCCGCCTTCAACATTATGTAGTCATTCTCCAGTCTCTTTTCTAGTGAAGTAGTTGAACTTCAGAGGACTTTTTTGTTAAGTTTGGCAGCTGATACATGGACTTTCTTTACAGTTGTAATATTTCGGTCAGGCATAATTGGATTCTAATCATGTAGGATCAAACTTGGTCCCTGGCAGATTCATACTGATAGATTTTTTAAAAAAAATTTTCAAGTGAGTTAACATACAGTGTAGTCTTGGCTTCAGGAGTAGAACCCAGTGATTCATCTTTTACATATGACAGCCAGTGCTCATCCAGAAAAGTGCCCCCCTTAATGTCTGTCTCCCATTTAACCCACCCCCCACCCCACCACCTCCAAAAACCCTCATTTTGCTCTTTGTATTTGAGAGTCTCTTATGGTTTGTCTCCCTCTCTCTTTTTATCTTATTTTTCCTTTCCTTCCCCTGTGTTCATCTGCTGAGTTTCTCAGATTCCACATATGAGTGAAATCATATGATATCTGTCTTTCTCTGACTGACTTATTTTGCTGAGCATAATACCTTCCAGTTCCATCCATGTTGTTGCAAACGGCAAGATTTCATTCTTTTTCCTCCTTGGGTAGTATTCCACTGTATATATGTGTATATATGTATACACATATATATGTGTGTGTGTGTGTGTGTGTATAGCACTCCTCCGTAATCCATTCATCAGTTGATGGACCTTTGGGCTCTTTCCATAATTTGGCTATTATTGATACTCAACCCAAGACTCCAGAGACATTCTTCCTTTTCCAGTGGTAGAAGCCACTTTGTACCTTGAGCTTATACCCTGGGAATAGACAGATTCCTTGGTAGACAGACTCAGCCATGACCCCTGGGGGGCAGAACGGGGTAAGTGGCATCATTGGACAATAGGTGATAGACTGGACAATCAATGCTGAAGGGCCTGTAGGACATGGGAATGTCCTTACCAGTCATTGGAACATAAAATGGGATCAGGCAGTGACTCCATGACAGGTACTGAGGCAGAGTCTTACCACCCAATGTCCTTCAATCCTCTTAATAAGGCTCCAGCAGATGGGAGGATATTATCACCCACACTTGGAAGACGAAGGAAATGAGATTCAGGATCTTGATTCAGGTTGGTCTAACCTGAAATTTTTTCAGCATCCAAGACTGCCACATCGCATTTCTCCACCAGAACGTAGCAGTATTCAAGGACAGGCTGGTGGGAGCATCTGGAGCAAAATGGCCAACCTGTGGGACTTGGTTTCCAATGAGACTGGCTGTAAAAATGGATGCAGAAAAAGAAAGAATTTGTATGAGCCCCATGAACTCAGCCCATGGCAGAAACATACATTCAGCTGCTGTGGCTCACTGAGGTTCTTGCTAGAACTTTCTAACATTTTGCATTTTTAAATCCAGGTATAGGATCAGTCTGTGTTGACCATTATTTGAAGCAAACTTGCTTTCACCTTCCCCCTTCTTGTGTCTGTAGGATTTTATTTAATTTGTCTCATCCCTTGGGGATGACCTAGAAATGTACCCAACATTCTCCTTAATGTTGAGCATTAGAAGTGCATTATCTACCACTTCTCTGGTGCTTATAAGCAAGGACTTCACACCCCAAGATTGTAGAGAGATAAGAAAAGTTCACCAGGTGGAATTACCAAGAACAAATGTCTCTGAAACCATATTTCATTAATGTATTCCACCAATATTTATTGGGCACTTATTATGTGTCAAGAAAAGCATCGAGTGGATAGATGCTTGTAGGATGTCAAGTGACCCAAACTGAGAAGGAACCTGCCCTCAAGGAGCTCACATTCTAACTGAACAGAGAGAACACAGCACAGAAGAGAGAGGGTCAGAGAGGGAACGGGGTGGGAAGAGCAGGCAGGACCTTAGAGGCCTTTGGAAGTACTTTGGCTTTTCCTCTGAAGGACACGGAAATCCACGATGTGGCTGGACATGTCTTTTATCTAAGATGAGGAGGGCTGTGAGACAGGTTTTGAGAGTGAAGATAAGGGACTTGGTTTGTGACGTTTGAAGGCTTATTTCTTATGCTTCTCATAACATCCTTGGACTCGTCTTGGAATGTGGCTCGAGGGAATGGGAGCTGAGAAGACCCAAGAGGGCAGTGGGGAAACGTGCAGAAGAGAGGGGGGTTACCCATCTGACCCTTCTTTGAAAGTGCTTCACGAATAAATTGTGAGGCAACCCACTGCACTGCTACATAATCCCGATGGGCCTCCAAGTCAACAGGGTTTCCTGAGAGTCTTAAAGCCACACTGATCTCTGTCCTTGCTAGTTAGTAGCAAGAAATCCCTACGATTTGTAGAATGTGACAAGGGTGTCATTGAGGGAACAAGCGATTTCGGACCAATGATCAAGATGGAGGCTCAGGCATGGGGACCAAGCTCAGATCCAGATATGAGAAGGGTGGTCTCTTTCTGTGGGGGAGCCTTCTAGTCTGACCTGGCCTCCTGTGCCCACTGGACGGTGATGCAGAGCCACCCTCGTGATATTGGGCCAGAGCAGAAGTGCCCATGTCACTTCTAGGCCAAAGCATCTGTCATGATAATTCTGTTGTGAAGACCAATGAAGCCTCATTTCCAGATGGTGCAGCTAAAAGATGTCAGAGCCTCCACCATCCTGAGACCCTACCTGACTGTACAGTGAGCAGCGCCCAGTGACCTTGCTACACACACACCTTGAGAAGGAGACAAAACTTGCCACGGTAAAGCCACTGAGACTCCAGAGTTAATGTCATCCCCGCGAAACCTAGACTATCTTGACTAAAACACCTCTTAAAGACAGAAGCAAATTACACCTTACTCCATTTCCTCTTTCATCTCTTATCCTTTTAAGAAATATAAAAGCTGTTAACACTCTTCCGATGCTCCTGAAAATATATCAGTATATCAGAACTCCCACTCATCCTTAGAGACTCAGCTCTGCACGAAGACTTCCACCCCCAGCCCCAAGCGGAGTTAGACACTTCCTCCTTCCTGCTCCCACGGCGCGCTCTTCTCATACCTATTAGAGCACTTACCACATCGTGTTGAAACGATTTGTGTATGTCTGTCTCTCCCTCTAGACTGTAAGTGTCAGAAGCCTCCTGTATTTTCCTTCTCAAGAATCGGGGGGAAATACACCAAAGAAATGGCAAATACAGATAAAAGGCAGCTACGCTGAGTCTCTCCTCCACCTTTATCTGGCAGTGTTTTAGTTAAGGCTCTTTTCAGGGCAGGTAACAGAAACCTAATCTGGCTAGTTTAAGTGAAAAAAGAAATTTGTTGGAAGGATATAGTGGGTTCTTGGAATCCAAGGAGAAAACGAACAAGAAACTCAAGGAACTGTGGGTATAGGGATGGCCCCAGGATGTTAAAGCCGGTGACAGGACTTTATCAGCCGTCCCCCTACGCATCTGCCATGGCCTGACACAATTTCCAGCTCTAGGATTCTGGGTTCCTCAGTTAAGTGTTTCAGAGGACAGAATCTGATTGGCTCAACTTGGGTTAAGAGTGTGCCCTCAGCCCAATTGCCGATGGCCAGGAGACATGTCATGCAGGACATATACAGAGCTGTGGCTTTGAGCGGTCCACATGAGTGGTTCCCAGCGATAAAGGGCTGGCAGATCATCTAACAGGAGCTCTTGTCTAACCTTCTGAAAAGCCATCTGCTACCTCACAGAACTCTCTCGACAGTTCCTGATAAATTCCCGTACCTGGGCACACATTCTCCATCCAGATACCAGGTGTGCCCAAAGTCCAAGTGATCTTATCTGCCTTTAGCTGGCTCTGTCACCCCCGGTTGCTTTTGTCCTTAGTGTTTCTCAGTGTCTGGGACAGTGGGCTCCACTCACGTACTCTATAAGCCTCAGCCAAGCTTGACTCTTAGCTGGGAAGGGACAGTGGGCCCCAGAAATAAGCCTATAGCAAGTGTGGAAACTAAAACAGATCCCTAACAGCTAGATCGGGTCTCTCACCAGAAGTAAACTGGAGCCCTGCAGAAAAGGGGGTGTGGCATCAATTCTGGAAACAGATCACCTCCAAGTCCTGCCCATCCCTTCCCATTTATTCATTCCACAAGCACCTCTGGGTGCCTGTGATGTCAAGCATTTCCCTAGGTCTGGGATATTAAAACCTGGTCTTGCCATTAACTCATGAAAATGGATGCCGTCTTCTCATGAAAAGTTAATGCCATTAACTCATGAAAAAAGTATATGTTTTGGGGGAAGATGCAGACATCTAAACAGACACCTGAAATTCTGGGCAATAAAACACGCAGTCAAGAGTGTGCGTTGTGGAGAGGCCTCTGTGTGAACCCTCTTCCACCACTTCCTAGCTACATGACCTTGGATAAGTCATTTGACCTTTCTGGATCTTAGTTGCCTTATGACAAAAATAGATACTGTTGTTCTGAGTATTAGATATTATATATATATTTATATATATCTAATATGCATATTAGATATAATATATAAAGTATCTTAGCATATGATAGATTGCCAGTAAACAGTAAGTATTAATATCATTACAAAACCCAGGTGTTTTTTTTTAACTTACTTATGCTTTTTGCATAACTTCTGGAGTTATATCAGGCTTTCATGCATATATTTGTAAAATAACTTTTAATCTAAAGAGAGGCAATACAACGGAGAAGACTTTCATCCTTGGTGTTAGAAATATCTGTGCTCTCAGCCTTACTATAAATTTGGGCTCTGTCTGAGGTGGGGTCCTAGAGGCAGAAGCTGGGAAGGACCTTCTTTGGCAAATGATGAGACTCTTCTCAGGAAAAACTTGTAAAAAGAAAAAAGCAAGAGAGGCAGGATGAAGCAGGATAAGAAGCTACACAAAGATATGGTTGAGTTTGGTGCCCGTGTTCAGGCCTGGCAAGAGCTCTGGAGAGTGAGTTCTCCAGAGTCAGTGCTGTCTGGTAGCAAGGGGCTGGCTTTTGTCCCCCCCCCCCCCCCCGCCCCCAACGTCAGTTAGCTGTGGGCTGCAAGTGGCCTCTGGAGAGGAGCTCTGTAATCTTGGAAGTCTCTCCAGGCAGGGGGCCTCCAGCTGACAAGAAAAATGCAAATATGAGGCCCTAGCAGCCACCACAAAGGAGCCGGGTACCTAGAGGGGACCCGGTGGCTCTGGGCTTGTAAGAACTCTCACCTTCAAAATGGCACCCTTGGAACTCACAGCACATGAGGGAACAGAGCCTCAGGAACTCGTCCTAGATGCTCTAGCTCTAAGCAGAAAGTGAGTCCTAACGACAACTCTGTGTTCATAAGCATGACTGCCGGTTATTAAGTTGCCACGTGCAGGTAGTGAAATAAATGCTTTATATCCACCATTGCATTTAGTGCTCACAACAAACCCACGGCGTAAGTAATCTTATTATTGCCTGATGAAAATGAGGAAGCACTTGTCAGGAGGTGTTAGGAGACTGGCCCCAAATCACATTACTAGCAGTGGTGTGACCAGGATTTGAAATCAGGGATGTCAGGCTCCCAAATCAAAAAAATGGTAACTACAACTCTAGGGAAATATTTAGAAATATTAGTGGGTTTTTTTTTCCCTCTTCTCACACATTTCCCTTCTCTATATTCCTATTTCCTTTCCTGTATTCAAGGAGGGAGCAGCCTCTGAGACCCTTTCCTCATGGGGCATCTGTGGTGGGGTAGAAATCAGAAAAGAAGGTTTCCTTTTGGCCCTTTCCTCCCACAGCCTCTGCCTTCAGGGAAAAAGGATCCAGGAACACTCACGGAGTGTGCTGGCTTGAAGAAATGGCAAGATTTATTCTACTAGAATTAGGATCTGCCAGACTGGAGGAGGAGGGAGAGAATGAGCAGTGTGGGGTGGGGGCAGAGAAAGGGAGAGAGATGGAGAGACAGAGAGAATGAGACTGCACGCTGGGAGGCCCTGGGCAGGAGAGGTGAGCCTGGCCCCCGGGCAGCACCGCTGGGACAGCTCACAGACCTCGGGGAGGAAGAGCTTTGTGATGCTTCCAGGGTAGGTGGGACCACGGGAAGCCTCATAGAAGACTCTCTGCGAGCAGAGAAAGGGACTGGATGAACTGAAGCCACGCAGAAAGGGACAATGAATGCATCAGTGGCAACCTGTGTAGACAGATGACTGAGAGCCAAACACAGCCAGTCTTTGGATGCAGAACACATGGGTGTGAGTGACCCAACGAAGGACCAAAACTGATCTTCTCCACAGATCAGAGGGATAGAGAGCAGGCAGTGGGATAATCAAGTTAAGCTAGGAGAAAAGAGCATATTTATTGCATATCTGAGTTTGAAGTTTGAAATATATACCTATGACCAACAGAGAAAGAACTGGCCTTGGGGATTGTGGAGACAGTGGCCTCTGTTTATGGTGAGTCAGCATCACTGATCACTGAAAGCTAAACCCTTACCTATTAATTTGGGCTGCTCTACCCACCGTACCTACCAGGATGGTGGTAGGTCTAAGTAAACTGAAACTAGAGCCCTGGTAGGGTTATAGCCTTAGTGAAAGGGATTTAGAAAAACTGTGCCCATCAACCATGGGGCTCTGGGTTGGTAACAAAACCAACTCACTCACTAGAAACTAAGAGGCCAAGTCTGCCCTTCCTGGTGATGTTGAAAATCAAGTTTACACTACTTGTAAGTCCTGGATTTCTAAAGTGATGAGTTCACATTCAAAACTTGCTCTAGACTAGTGAAATTGTCTAGTTCCTTGTATACACAAAAGCAAAAGTAGTCTGTGTACCATTACCATAACCCTAGGTTCAGTGGGACTCCCATGGTATAAACAGCCCCCACTGGGATTTAGTTATTATTTAAAAAACTACAAGCCACAGGAAGAAATGGTCAACCATGAGGAAGAGTCAGCAGCCACCACAAGCAGTAAAATTAGTGACCTCAGGAACTTTAGGCAACAGGATGGCAATCTGAAAGACACTTTGGGTCTGTTTAAGATTTTTAAAGAGATAAAAGAAAAAATAGAAATCATCCTGAAAGGACAAAATCATATGAAAATGATAACCAGAACTTTGAAAAGACAAGCAAATAGAATGCCAATAAAAAAATGTGGGCACAGAAAATAAAACCCCAGTGAATGTGTTAGCATATTAAACACTGCCAGAAAAGAGAATTATTGAAGTAAAAGAACTGAGAACATCATCCAGGATGAAGCTCGCAGAAGAAGAGATGGACAAGAAGGATAAAAGACTTGGAGAATAGATGTGAACAGAGTCCTAATAGCAAAGAATAGAGAGTATGGGAACTAGGCGATATTCAACGACAATTTTCAGAATGCACAGGGTTCTGCACAGAGTATGGACATATGGTTCCATGAAGTTGAAACTGAAGAGTAAAAAAGACAAGGAGAATATTAAGGACATTGAAATTATCTGCAAAGGAAACACAGACTGATGGCCACAAAAGAACCCAGAATAATGGAAGAGTCCCTTCAAACGCCTGCAAAAGAAAACTATCAATCTAGAATTCTATACTCAGTTTAAACATTGGCCATGAAGGTCATAAAAAGCCATCTCTAGGCAGGAAAGGTGGAGGGAGGTTAATGCTCCAAGGATGTATTCTGGTAAAAGGGTATTGACTGTGGAATGAACGGATTGGCTCCAGAGGCATTATTTAGCAAACAGCACTGCTGCTCTCTGTCACTAAGTAAGCAAGTGTTTCTCTTAAAAAATAGTAACTAATATTGGGGGAGGTGGAAACAAAATAACCAGTTCAAATCATGCAGTGAAAACGAATGCAGTGAAAGAAAGCAATGAGAGCTAAGCCTTCCAAGGTCTGCATGTGTTCTGGAGCAGAGCAGAAGTAGCAGTAACCTACAGGGACAAAAGTATGCATATTAAAAACTTAAGGGGGAAAAAACAAACTTAAGGGAAACTGCTAGAAGAATAGAAACAGAACGCATGACTTCCAAAACAGTAGCGAGGAAGGAATACCTAACTCCTTCAACACAAAAGTGGGAAATATACACTAGATCATATCAAACAAACTCACAAAAAAATGGTCCAAATCCAAATGTGCAATCACAATAGATGTAAGCAGACAGGGGTCATCAGTTAACACCTGGGGATTTCTGCACTGGACAGAAAAAGGTATTTATATGCTATTTATTAGAGATACACCTTAAAAGTAATTTTGTACATAATGGGATTGAAGAAGATATCCCAGGTGAAAGGCAACCAAAAGAAGGCTGGTGGATCAATTAGTAGCATCAGATAAAACATTGTTAAAGGCAACAAAGCATAATTAGGGATAAAAATGACCACTATGTAATTGTTAAAGGGAAAATTCACCAGTAAAATACAAATCCTAGAAGCTATGTTCAACCAACAACACAGCTTCAAAATAAAGCAAATATGACAGAATGACAAGAAGAATTAGATAACTCTATAGTCATGGAGGAGGATTTTATTCAACATTTTGTAGAAACTGATGCGCAAAGGAAATGAAAAATAAGGATATTGAAGTTTTGAACATCACAATTAATAAACTTGGTCTAACAAACATGCTTAGGATATAGAACCTAAAAATTAGTATATATTCTTGTTAAACACCTGTAGAATATTTATTAAAAATCTCCAAGTAAATGCCAAAGATACAATTCCTGCAGACCACTTCCTTGCTGGTGCCGGAAGGGCAAGGTTGTCTAGGTGACTCAGTCAAGGTTAAGTGTTGGGTCTTTGGCTCAGGTCATGATCTCATGGTTCTTGAGTTCGAGCCCTGCGTTGAACTCTGTGCTGACAGCTCAGAGCCTGGAGCCTGCTTTGGATTCTGTGTCTCCCTCTCTGTCTGACCCCTCCCTTGCTCACACTCCTATCTCTGTCTTTCTGTCTCAAGAATAAATAAACATTAAAAAAATTTTATTAAAAAAAAAAAACCAAGGGCAGAAAATCAGTCAAAGCTTCTCTTCACTCCCTTGGGAAACAATTACACTTTTATTTACTTATTTAATTTTTATTTTTAAGATATCTTAAATAAATTTAAGTAATCTCTACACCCAGTGTGGGGTTTGAACCTACAACCCTGAGGTCAAGAGCCACATGTCCCACTGACTGAGCCAGCCGGGTGCCCCTCCTTTGGGAAATGCTTACACTCTTAAGCAATTCACATGTCAAAGGAGAAATCCAATGGAAATTAGAAGATATTTAGGCATAAGCAATGATAAGAAACACTTCCTATTAAAACACATGGATGTTGATTCTAAAAACTCACACAGAAGAGCAAAGCTCCCAGGTCAGTGGAAATGGGGGAAATGCAAATTTAAGTAAAATGAGATTCCGATACAAGGATTTTGGGAAAAGTCCAACAGGGACCAGCATCTGCTCTGGTACAAGGCGGCAGGAACCCCCAGCATGGCTGCTGGCAGGTCTGGGGAAGCTTGTCAGCAGTGAGACAAATTAGCACCAGCACCCTCAGACTCAGATGTCTCTGGGCACGTGCCTGGCCTGGCCACCACCCATTAGGGGGTCATGGGGTCAAAAGGTTTCTAAATAGCCTTCAAAGCAAATGCAAAAAGAAACAAAATATTTAAGTGCGTTACCCATAGTAAGATTAGGTATTGGTTTTGTAAAAACTGCATGTTGGTGACAATGTCAGTGTATGCTTTCTGGGGATCATGGTTAAAAAAAAAATAACAGACTGCCATAAAGAAACCCATTTGTCCACAAGGAGGTGGAGATGTGTATTCATTGTAGGGTCATTGGCAATAGTGAAAATGGGAAATAGCCCAAAGTATAGTGAAAAAAAGAAAATGTTGTATTTACTTAGTGGAGTCCTATTTTGCAATTAAACTAACTTGGATCTATATTTTTCAATGCTGAGAAATGTTAAAACACAAGGTTGAAGATGAGGAGAGCAAGGTGTTAATTTCTCTGGTGTAATTTTTTTAAATGTTTTTATTTATATTTGGGGGGCAAAAGTCAGGGAAGAGCAAGAGTGGGGGAGGGGCAGAGAGAGAGGGAGACACAGAATCTGAAGCAGGCTCCAAGCCCTGAGCTGTCAGCACAAAGCCAGTCACAGGGCTTGAACTCATGAACCTCATGGTCATGACCTGAGCCAAGTCTGACGCTTAACTGACTTGAGCCACCCAGGCGCCCCGTTCTGGTATATATTTCAAACATACAGCTATATGCAGTAGAAACACTGAAACATTCATGGGGAGGATGCACAGGGGCTTCAAGATTTGTTTCCACCTGAGGAGAGAGGTTGGGAGACCTGGATGGACTGTGTACATTTGGGAAGAAGGACGTCTTGTGTTTTACCTGTGACATTCTATGTGCAGATAACAAATACTTATTGGTACAAATCTGGGAAAATGTGAACAAACTGTACAATTTGGGCTCTGGGTACATAGATGTCTGGTTTTGTGTGTACACACACACACACACACACACGCACACACGCTGTAAAAATCTAAAAATTAAAATAGCCACAATAAAGATACCTTCAGAGCACGGCTTATCCCGCACAAGCTCTCAAGCACAGGGCCAGCTGAATGGCCAGTGTACTTGGCTGTTTGGAAGGGGACTCCTGCTGGCATTTAGCTTGGGGGCAGGGAGACAGAGTGTAAATTTATATCACACACTCCGATGAAATCAATAGAGGTAATTTCCTGATCCAAACCCATAGATGTGCACAAAACCACCCAGATCTATGGAGAACGAAACACACAGAGAGGGAGCTCAGCGGGCCGTTGGAGACCTAAATTATTCAGTGTCTGTCTCACGGCCCCGTCAGTTTGGGCTTCATTTGGGGTGTGGTGGAAAACACATGAGTTCAGCTGCCGGCCTGGCCTCAGCTCCGATCCTCTGACAATAACAGACCTGTGATGAACGATGATTGCATTTTCTCCACATCAGTGTATGGAAATCTGTTTATAGATTTGGATTACAAATTCTGGAAGCTTTATATGTTTAATGATTTTTCGCCAACCTTAAAAGGCTCTGTACTATTTCAACCATGACTCTGCCTGAATTTTGGGCATTGTAGAATGAATCCTGATTTTTCCCTGTGGAATTAACTTTTGCAATTAAGAAACACTTGAGATATCACTTCTACCTCTCCCAAGTTTCTTGTTTTATTCAGAAAAAAAAAAAGGTGGGAAAGGGAAAAAGCAGGTATTTCAGAATAGGCTTTAGTGAATGCTGGTTTTTCCCTGCTAGGCTTACAGGACAACTGTAATCCCTAACTTCATAACTGAAATCCCTGCTGGGCAGAGAGGCAATCCATGGGGTCTCACATGTGCCTCTAGGAGACCAAAGCAACTGGCCATGAAGTTCAGTTCTAACAGGATTAGAAAATACGGCGGCAGCAGGCAGATGGCCACAAAATCAAAAGGTGCTGAGTGACATACACATTAGAAAAAGAAAATTGAATTAGCAGTGACAGTTTTTGGCCTGAGGCCCTTTTTATTTTTTTATTTTTTATTTTTTTGGGGGGGAGGTTGTGGCAATAAAGACAAACTTTGATCTATTCTGCTCAGAACCTGACAAAGACATCAAGGCCAGAATATTACCTCTAATCTTATTTGCCGTTTCCAGACTATATCCCTTTGGCTACTCTGCTCCTTGAGAATGGGGCTGTGTGTATCTCTGAATGGACTTTCTTTGGGAAAGTTTATTTTTAGTAGTCTTTACACCCAAAGTGGGGCTCAAACCCATGACCCTGAGATTGAGAGTCACGTGCTCTTCCCACCGAGCCAGCCAGGTGCCCTGGGAATGGACATTTCCATGTTTCCGTTACAACAACCCTGTAAAGGAAGTCGAGACAGGTACCTAAAAGGCATCCATGATTGTAGTGGGGAGTCTGGCCAAGGGTCTTCATTCATGAGATTTATGTGGTGTTTGTCAGCACTGGAAAAAGCACAACTGGCAGAAGTGAAATATAAAAGAGGTCAAGGAAATGGCTGTACAGCCGCTTTAGAATTATGAAAGACAAAATAAGCAAAAACTTCAAAAATTCATTAGTTTTTCAAGAACAAAAATAACATCCATGGAAGAAGACCTGCTACTAGATACAATCTAAAAATGTCTCTTAGGTCTTGAAGGTAAAGAAATTATGCTACAAGCATCCAACCAGGAAAATAATCATCTTCAAAAACAAAAAGACACAAAAGGTAAAACAAATATATTTTAATTTTATTAGAATTTAAATCCAAGTTAGTTAACATATAGTGTAATTGTAATTTCAGGAATAGAATTTAGCGGTTCAGCACTTACCTGTAACACCCAGTGCTCATCCCAACAAGTGTCCTCCTTAATGCCCATCTCCCATATAGTCCATCCCCCCACCCAAAACCCCACCAGCATCCCTCAGTTTATTCTCTGTATTTAAGAGTCTCTTATGGTTTGTCTCCCTCTCTGTTTTTATATTATTATTTAAAAATTTTTAATGTTTATTTTTGGAAAGAGAGAGAGAGAGAGATGGAGTGCAAGTGGGGAAGCGGCAGAGAGAGAGAGGGAGACACAGAATCCAAAGCAGGCTCCAGGCTCTGAGCTGTCAGCACAGAACTGGATGCAGAGCTTGAACTCGTGAACTGCGAGATCATGACCTGAGCTGAAGTCAGACACTTAACCAACTGAGCCAGCCCAGGCGCCCCTGTTTTCAAAAGTATTTTTGCTTCCCTTCCCTTATGTTCATCTGTTTTGTATCTTAAATTCCACATATGAGTGAAATCGTATGATATTTGTCTATTTTTGGCTTATTTTACTTAGCACAATATACTCTAGTTCCATCCATGTTGTTGCAAATGGCCAGATTTCATTCTTTTTCACTGCTGAGTAATACTCCATTGTATGTATATGTATGTGTGTGTGTATACACACACACACACACACACACACACACACACCTTCTTAATCCATTCATCAATTGATGGATATTTGGGCTCTTTCCATACTTTGGCTGTTGTTGATAGTGCTTCTACAAACATTGGGGTGCATGTGCCCCTTCGAAACAGCCTTCCTGTATCTTTTAGATAAATACCTAGTAGTGTAATTGCTGGGTCACAGGGTAGTTCTATTTTTCATTTTTTTAAGGAATCTCCACACTCTTTTCCAGAGTGGCTGCACCAGTCTTCATTACCACCAACAGTGCAAAAGGGTTCCCCTTTCTTTAAATCCTCATCAACATCTGTTGTTGCCTGAATTGTTAATATTAACCATTCTCACAAGTGTGAGGTAATATCTCATTGTGATTTTGATTTGTATTTCCTGATGATTTTTTTTCATATGTCTGTCAGCCATCTGGGTGTCTTCTTTGAAAAGCATCTCTTCATGTCTTCTGCCTATTTCCTCACTGGATTATTTGTTTTGTTGGCTGTTGAATTTGATAAATTCTTTATAGATTTTGGATACTGACCCTTTATTGGATATGTCATTTGTAAATGTTGTCTCTCATTCCATAGGTTGCCTTTTAGTTTTGCTGACTGTTTTCCTCACTGTGCAGAAGCTTTTTATCTTGATGAGGTCCCAGTAGTTCATCTTTGCTTTTTTCCCCTTGCCTCCAGAAACATGTCAAATAAGAAGTTGCTGCAGCCGAGGTTAAAGAGGTTGTTGCCTGTTTTCTCCTCTAGGATTTTGATGGCTTCTTGTCTTACATTTAGGTCTTTCATCCATTTGGGGTTTATTTTTGTGTATGGTGTAAGAAAGTGGTCCAGGTTCATTCTTCTGCATATTGCTGTCCAGTTTTCCCAACATCACTTTTTGAAGAGCCTGTCTTTTTTCCATTGGATATTTCTTTCTGCTTTGTCAAAGATGAATTGGCCATACATTTTCGTGGGTCAATTTCTGGGTTCTCTATTCTGTTCCAATGATCTGAGTGTCTGTTTTTGTGCCAATACCACACTGCCTTGATGATTACAGCTTTGTAATATAGTTTGAAGTTCAGAATTGTGAGGCCTCCAGATTTGGTTTTCTTTTTCAGCATTGCTTTGACTGTTTGGGGTCTTTTCTGGTTCAGTACAAATTTTAGGATTGTTTGTTCTAGCTCTGTGAAGAATGCTGTTGTTATCTTGATAGGGATTGAATTGAATGTGTAGATTGCTTAGGGCAGTATAGACATATGTTTTTTTAACAATATTTGTTAACAATATTTGTTCTTCCACTCCATGAGCATGGAATATTTTTCCTTTTTGTGTGTGTGTATATATGTGTCTTCTTCAATTTCTTTTGTAGGCTTTCTATAGTTTACACTGTATAGATTTTTCACCTTTTTGGTTAGGTTTATTCCCAGGTAGTTTATGGGTTTTGGTGCAATTGTAAATGGGATCAATTCGTTGAATCCTCTTTCTGCTACTTCATGACTGGTGTTAGAAACGCAACAAGTTTTTGTACATTGATTCTATATCCTGCGACTTTGCTGATTTCACGTATCAGTTCTAGCAGGGTTTTTTGTTGTTGGTTTTTTTTTTTTTTTTTTTTTTAGTCTCTTGGGTTTTCCACATAGAGTATCATGTTGTCTGAAAAGAGTGAAAGTTTGGTTTCCTCCTTGCCAGTTTGGATGCCTTTTATTTCTTTGTGTTGTCTGATTGCTGAGGCTAGGCCTTCCAACACTTCGTTGAATAACAGTGGTGAGAGTGAACATCCTTGTCATGTTCCTGACTTTAGGAGGAAAGCTCTCAGTTTTTCCCCATTGAGGATATTAGCAGTGGGTCTTTCACATATGGCCTTTATGATCTTGAGATATGATCCTTCTATCCCTACTTTCTTGAGGGTTTTTATCAAGAAAAGATGTTGTATTTTGTCAAATGCTTTTTCAGCATCTGTTGAGAGGACCATGTGGTTCTTATCCTTTCTTTTATTACTGTGATGTATCACACTGATTGATTTGCAGATACTGAACCAGCCCTGCATCCCAGGACTAAATCCCAGTTGATCCTGGGGAATAATTCTTTTTATATGTTGTTGGATCTGGTTTGCTAGTATCTTGTTGAGGATTTTTGCAGCCATGTCCATCAGGGAAATTGGTCTGTAGTTCTTCTTTTTAGTGGGGTCTTTGTCTGGTTTTGGAATCAAGCTAATGCTGGCCTGGTAGCATGAGTTTGGAAGTTTTCCTTCCATTTCTATTTTTTTGGAACAGCTTCAAAAGAATAGGTGTTAACACTTCTTTATTTATTTATTTTTTATTAATAGTTTATTGCCTAGTTGGTTTCCATATAACACCCAGTGCTCTTCCCCAACACTTCTTTAAATGTTTGGTAGAACTCCCCTGGAAAGCCATCCGGCCTTGGATCTTTGTTGGGAGATGTTTGGTTACTGATTCAATATCTTTACTGGTTATGGGTCTGTTCAAATTTTCTATTTCTTCCTGTTTCAGTTTTGGTAGTTTATATGTTCCTAGAAATTTGTCCATTTCTTCCAGACTGCCCAATTTGTTGGCATATAATTGCTCATAATATTCTCTTACTATTGTTTGTATTTCTGCTGTGTTGGTTGTGATCTCTCCTCTTTAATTTGTGACTTTATTTATTTGGGTTCTTTCCTTTTTCTTTTCAATAAATCTGGCAAGGAGTTTATCAATTTTGTTAATTCTTTGAAAGAACCAGCTCCTGGTTTCACTGACCTGGTCTATTTTTTTTTTTTTTAAATTTCATTGTCATTGTGTTCTGCTCTAATCTTTACTATTTCCCTTCTGCTGGTTTTGGCTTTATTTGCTGTTCTTTTTGCAACTCTTTTAGGTGTAAGGTTAGGTTATGTATTTGAGACCTTTATTCTTTCTTTGCAAAGGCCTGGATTGCTATATACTCCCTGTTATGACCGCCTTTGCTGCATCCCAGAGGTTTTGGGCTATTGTGTTTTCATTTGAATTGGCTTCCATGTCCTTTTTAATTTTCTCTTAATTTCGTGGTTAACTCATTTATTCTTTAGTAGGATGTTCTTTAATCTCCAAGTAGTCATGATCTTTCCAATTTTTTTCTTGTGGTTGATTTCGGGTTTCATAGTGTTGTGTCTGAAAACATGCAAGGTATGATCTTGATCTTTTTGTACTTGTTGAGGGCAGATTTGTGACCCAGCATGTGATCTGTTCTGGAGAACGTTCCACATGCACTGAAGAAGAATGTGTATTCTGCTGCTTTAGGATGAAATGCTCTTAACAGATCTGTTAAGTTCATCTGGTCCAGTGTGTCATTCAAAACCATTGTTTCCTTGTCAATTTTCTGCTTAGATGATCTTTCCATTGCTGTAAGTGGGGTGTTGAAGTCCCCTACTATTATGGTATTATTATCAATGAGTTTCTTTATGTTTGTGATTAATTTATATATTTGGATATCTCATTTGTGGGGCATAAATCTTTACAAGTGTAAATATTTGTAAATTGTTAGATCTTCTTGGATAGACCCTTTAATTAAAATATAATGCCTTTCTTCATCTCTTTTTACAGTCTTTGCTTTAAAATCTAGTTTGTCTGATATAAGTATGGCTACTTCAGCTTTCTTTTGGTGAAAGACAGTGTGAAAGATAGTTTTCCATTCCCTTACTTTCAATCTGCAGGTGTCTTTAGGTCCAAAATGAGTCTTCCGTGAGCAGCATATAGATAGGTCTTGTTTTCTTATCCATGCTGATACCCTATGTCTTTTGATTGAAGAATTTAGTCCATTGACATTTAGAGTGAGTACTGAAAGTATGAATTTGATGCCATTGTGTTTCCTTTTGGTTGGTATTTCTGGTGATGTTTTCTGGTGCTTTTTAGTCTTTGTTGTTTTTGGTCTTTTTTGTTTTGTTTTTCCTCCACTCAAAGAGCCCCCCTTAAAATTTCTTGCAGAGCTGGTTTAGTGGTCATGAACTCCTTTAGTTTTTGTTTGTCTGGGAAACTTTTTATCTCTCCTAGTTTGAATGACAGCCTTGTTGGATAAAGAATTATGGCTGCATGTTTTTCCAATGCAGCATGTTGAATATATCCTGCCACTTCTTTCTAACTTGCCAAATTTCTGTGGATAGGTGTGCTGCAAACTGGTCTGTGTTTCTTTCTAGTTAAACGACTTTTTTCCCTTGCTGCTTTCATAATTCTTTCCTCATCTGTGTTTTTTGTGAATTTGGTTGGTTGGTCATTTTTTGTTGAGGCTAATGAGCATTCTCCGTGCTTATTGGATTTTGATGTCTGTGTCCTTCCCCAGATTAGGAAAGTTTTCTGCTATAATTTGCTCACATAAATCTTCTGCCCCTTTTTCTCTTCATCTTCTGGGATTCCTATGATTTGACTGTTATTCCTGTTTAATAAGTCACTAAGTTCTCTAAGTCTTGTATTGTGATCTTTTGCCTTTGTCTTCCTCTTTTTTTCTGCTTCATTAGTCTCCATATTTTATCTTCTAAATCGCTGGTTTGCTACTCTGCTTCATCCATCCGTGCTGTCGTGGCATCCATTCGAGACTGCATCTTGGTTGTAGCATTTTAAATTTCGTCCTGACTGGATAGTTCTCCATAGAAAGGGATTCTATGCTCTTTATAAGCCCCAGCTAGTATTCTTATTATCATTGTTCTATATTCTATTTCAGACATCTTGATTATATCTGTGTTGATTAAGCCACTGGCTGTCATTTCTTCTGTTCTTTCTTTTGGAGTGAATGCCTTTATTTTGTCATTTTGGAGGAAGAAAAAAAGTTAATAAATTAAAAAATTAAAATTAAAAAATTAGGAGCGCCTGAGTGGTTCAGTCAGTTGAGTGTCTGGCTTTGGCTCAGGTCATGATCTCACAGTTTATGGGTTCAAGCCCTGCATTGGGCTCTGTGCTGTCAGCTAGCTCAGAGCCTGGAGCCTGCTTCGGATTCTGTATCTCCCTCTCTCTCTGACCCTTCCCTGCTTGTGCTGTCTCTGTCTCTCAAAAAGTAAATAAAAGACATAAAAATTTTTTTTAATTAAAAAATGAAAAACAAAACAAAAAATCAAATAAAGGAAGCTAGATCCTAGGTGTATTTTGGTCTGCTTATTGGAAGAATCTTGATAGAATAGAGAAAAAAGGTAAAGAGAAGGAAAAAACATAGGAAAAAATTAAAAATAAAAAAATTATATAAGAATAACATGAAATAAAGAAAACAAAATAGAATAAAAAATTAAAAAATAAAAAGTAAAAAATATGTAAAAATAAGTTTTTCTCTTTCTGTATCCAAGGATGAGGAAGAAAAGAAAGGGGGAAAAAGAAAACAGAAAACAATTTAACAAAAACAATTTAGCAAACCAGCAATGAAAATGAATAAGTGAACCAGCAAACAGAGTGAAACACTAATGAATTTATATCCAATTTCCCCTAGAAATGAAACTGTGAAGCCCTCTATAGTCCTAATACTAAGCAAGTGGAGTGACCTCTGCTGGTCTTCTAGGGGATGTGCTTGGAGGGGCAATTGGGTGGTACTTGGTGTAATAGCTTTGTTCTCCACTAGGTGGTGTTTCTTAGCTTAGGGGGGTGGGTGCATGCAGGCGCGTGCATGGGAGAGGTGGAAATGGTTTCACCCAACTCCCTAGTCTCTGACCCAGGAACTCGTGCTCTCACTGACCCACAATCAAGCACCCCTCCTTTGTCTCAGGCCTTTGTCCACTCCCTGCTTTTACAGTGTATCCAAGCTGTCCACCTGCCAGGCCGTACCTCTCTCTAGAGTTTTATCTCAGATGGGGTTGCGTTTCAAAACCCGTTACCAGAGACCCCTGTGGCTTGGACCCGGGGCCAACTCTCTTGAGTAGGGTCTTGCTGAGCAACAGCCGGGTGCCAGCTTACCCCAGAAAACGTTCATGAGATCGCACAGCAGCAGAGGTTCAGAATTTGTGGCAAATCATAACACACAGCAGGGACCAGGTTTCACCACACTCTGGCATCTTTGTCTCAATACCAGCAAACATGGCTTCTCTCCAGGGCCCACTGGGACCTTTGCCTGTGGGGAGGCTATATGGCCTCCACCAAACCCACTCCAGGCAGCGGAACTACTGCTCCCTGTGTGGCCCACAGACCCCTCAGACGCCAGGGCCTGCTTCTGGGGAGTTGGCCTGCTTCCTTACCAGAGGACCATCAGACATTGAGCTCTGAAATGTCAGACTCTGTGCTCCACTGTTTATAGAATCCTGGTGGCATTGAAACCCTCTCCTTTCTTCCTGTCAGTGGTTTTGGGGAACGGATTCCTTGTTCAGCCCTCTGCGAGTGTTTTCACTTTTCTTTCTCTCTCCAGCTACTTTCAAATGAGTGCTTTCCTTGCACTTCTGATGTGCCACATTACTCCCCCTTTCTCTCTGTCCTCTCTGCAAAAAGAGCTCCTTACCCTCTGCAGTTTTCCTCTCCCCCAGCTCACCTGTCTGCACCACACACCTGCTGAGTTCTATGGCTCAAGTTATGCAGATGTTGTGTTAATTCTCAGATCAGTTTCCTAGGCGATCAAAATGGTTTCGTGCTGATCTAGCTGCATTTCAGGGATGAGACAAGCCCAGGGTCTCCATGCTGCTCCACCCTATTTTAATTTTTTATATGTTTATTTATTTTTGAGGGAGAGAAAGAGACAGAGACAAAACACAAGAGGGATAGGGATAGAGAGAGAGACACACACAGAATCTGAAGCAGGCTCCAGGCTCTGAGCTGTCAGCACAAAGCCCAGTGCAGGGCTCAAACTCACAAACTGTGAAATCATGACCTGAGCCAAAGTCAGACACTTAACCAACTGAGCCACTCAGGTGCCCCACAAAATATTTTTGTGAAGAGGATTTGGGTGACTTTTCCACTTCAGCAATAAATGCCATGATAGACCCACTGGTGCCTATATAATTTGGAGGAAAGAAGGCTAACTCCCTGTGCATCCAAGTTGGTGTTCAGGTATGAAGACAACAGAAAAGCATGTCAGAGATTCTGGCAGAGGGAACGGTATTGGAAAGATTTCCAAGTGAAAAGATGCAGAACTTTGAAACTTCCAGTAAGAGCTGAACTTTTCTTCCCCCTAAGAGTTTTAAGCAAAGAAGTGGTGTGATTTGATAGATTTTTTAAAAAGATTAATCTCTATTGTGCCATGTGAAGAACAGACTAACAGGCCGAGATGGGGAGGGGACATGAAGAAGGAGAGTTTTGCATATGCTGGGCAAGAAGTGACGAAGACCTGGGCTTCCACATGATGGGGGAGAAGAGAAGTAGTCAGTTGTAGGATCTCTTACAGGAGGATGATAGAAGAGGGCTTTCTTGACAGATTGCACTGGGGAAGGACAGAGAAAGGGAGGACGTAAGAAGGTTCCAGGTTTCAGGTGTGAGCACCGGAAAGCTGGTTGCCACCTACTGAAGGGAGAAACACTGGCAAAGGCACACATTTGATGCTGAAGATCAATGGACTGGTTTTGAACCTGTTAAGTGTGAGAGACTCAGACCTCCAAATGCTGTGGCCAAGGAAGCAAGTCCAAAATGTGCGAGTCTGGAGTCATATTCTCAGCTCTGTACTTACTTCTCCACCCTCTCAAACCTTTCCATGGACCGTCTGGAACCCCTATCTTGTGATCAATAAATGCCTCTATTTCTTCAGCCTCCTCTGCCCCCAAACCCACTTGCTCCTTATTCCAAACCTGCTACATCCACGCTGGCTCTTGATCCCCACACCCACTCGTTTCCTCTACAATCCTTCCCATTCCAACTAACGGCACCTCCAAACTTTCAGTTGTTGAATTATCACTGACTCCTCTGTTTCTCTGACACCCTACATCCAACTCTCTAGGAAATTCCATATGCCTTAGAGTAAAAACCAAAGATATTACAGTAAGTCATACAATCCTACATGACTTAGGACCCTCTGCTGTTGTATCTTGCCGTTCTCTCTCTCACTTACTTTGTTCCAAACACAGTTAGTCTCCTTGCTGTTGCCCAAGACTCCAAACATGTTCCCACCACAAGGCCTCTGCACTGGCTCTTCCTACTGTCTGAAACCCTCTTTCCCCACTTATCCACATGGCTCCCTCATTTCCTTCACACCCTTCAAATGCATGCCCTGATCTGATATAAAGCAACATCCTTTCCCTCCTTATCACCACCTGGCATAATCTCTGTATTTACTTGTTTACTGTTCTTCACTAGAATGCAAGTCCCATGAGACCACCATTTTGTTTGTTTGCCTCTGGATCCCCACAGTCTAGAACAGTACCCAGTCCATGATAGGTGCCCTATCAATACTGTTGCTGTGTGTTTTTGCTTCTATAACCTCATGTGACCTCCCTGAGATCATCTTTCTTAGCTGGGAGGAGGGGGGTTATTAGTACCTGGCCTGTCCAGCACACGGGGCTGCCATGAGGCCCGAGTGCATTACTGTGCCCCATGGCTCAACTGCCCAATCTAGACTTTTCAGAGGCCAGAGTCCCATGGCCAAAAATGCAAACCAGAGTATGTGCAACTCGTAGAAAAGGATGTTTAATAATTTTCTATATAATTCCTCTGTGTGTGTGTGTGTGTGTGTGTGTGTGTGTGTGTGTGTGTGTGTGAAGAGCAAGGCCCTAAAGAAACTAGTGTGTTCTCACAGGGAATTTGCTGGCAAGGCCTGATCGTTTTAAGATCAGTTCATAAAAATGGGAAGACAGGCACAAAACCAAAGATGAATACAAAAGTTGTTAAGCATGGACAAGAATGGTTTCAGGGAGGCTGTGGGGAAAAAGAGCTAAGGTTTGCAAAAATGTTAAGGATGAGAAAAATTGATTTGGGGGCACTTCTGAGACAAGGAGATAAATGACAGGATCGTGCCAACAGATGACAGATTAGAGGTAGAACTCAGGTCTTACTTTGCTTCCAACAAAGAAAATGGTCTTCAGGTTTGAAATAAAGCATTAAAAATGACAGAGCAACAGACGTATGCAAAGAGAACTTTGCATCGCTAAATGAGACTGGGTCCTCAGACCCAATGTAATTGTCAGTGCCAGCCCCCCCACTTCATTCCGTGGGTCTTTTTGTACCCACACCAGGCTTGGCAACCAGGTTATGCATCCAAGTTCTAGGCATATTCTCCCCAGTTCCCAGTGTGTTCTGATGAAGAGAACCCTGCCGGGCGGGTGGCGGGGGCTCTCCTCAGCCATGACCTTGCTGGAAGGGTCACGAGCAGGTGAACACCCAGCTGCTTGGTTGTGTGTGTTGTGTGTGTGTGCACAAGTGAGTTCCTTCACCAGGGAGGTCAGGGTGGGGGGATATGTCTCCCAGTGACCATGAACTAATGGTTTATTGTCTCCAAGCATCCCCTCCACCAGAGGTAGGATAGTTTGGGGAACATAAGGGCCATCTCTCCCCTGCTGCCAACAAGTACAACATGAGTCATATTTTTGGATTTTTATGCTTCCTATTAAATACTCCAAACAGCTTTCAAGACCTTACCTTCTCTTCTGGGAGCCCCACAAAATGTTCCTCAGGTGCAGGAAACTCTGGGCAGGCTGTATACCTCATTTTTTAAAAATATTTTTTAGTGTTTATTTTTGGGAGAAAGAGAGAGAGAGAGAGAGAGAGAAAGAGTGTGAGTGGGGGAGGCACAGAGAGAGAAACAGAATCTGAAGCAGGCTCTCAGCACAGAGCCTGATGCAGGGTTCAAACTCACCAACCATGAGATCATGACCTGAGCTGAAGTTGGATGCTTAACCAACTGAGCCACCCAGGCGCCCCTACTATATAATGTATTTTAAAATTTTTGTATTGTGGTGAAATATATAGAACATAAAATTTACAACTTTAATCATTTTGGTGTACATTCCAGTGGCATTCAGTATATTCACATTGTTGGACAGCCATTACCACCCTCCATGTCCGGGACTTTTTCATCTTTCCAAACTGAAACAGTACCCATGAGACACCAACTCGAGGGTCCCCTCCTGTCCCCTCCCCTGGCAATCACCATTCTACTTTCCATCTCTATGAATTTGACTTCTCTCTGATTGTAAGAGGAATCCCATAATGTTGGTCTTTTTGTGACTGGCTTCTTTCACTTAGCATAACGTCTTCCAGGCTCATCTGTGTTGCTGCATGTGTCAGAATCACGTTTCTTTTAAAGGCTGAATAATACCGTATGTCAATTTTAACAGGTTAAGTTTTCACCTGGTATCCCGTGGCTAAATGGCAGGAATATGCAGCTGCAGGATGGGATACTGAAAGCTTACCGAGCCCATGTCATCTGGGAGGAAAGGCGTCTCAGGAGTTTCCACAGTAGTCTTGCCCAGACTGCCCTGGACAAGCTTAATAACATTGGAATGACAGAAAATTGGGCATAACCACTCTTGTGTGGAATGATGAATATGGATTCAAAATATTTAGTATACTAGAAGGATATACTGAAACCAAGGAGGTGAAATTTAACAGTAAATGCAATATAGTAAAATTAGGTTAAAGTGTATCTTGCAGGTGTACATCCACATGCGCGCGTACACACACACACACACACACACACACACAGATGCAGCAGCACAGGATGGAGCAAAACTGGCCTAAGAACAGCGTGAACAAGAGTTGTGGGTTTTAATTGACCACAAGCTCAGCCTGAGTCAACAGTGGGATGTGGTTGCCAACAAAACAACTAAAGTGATCCCAAGATGCATTAATAGAAGCACAGTGTTCGGAGCGAGGCAGGAAATGGCTCCTATGCCGGCCTTGCTGGTTAGGCCGCGCCTGGAATGCTGTGTTCGGCGGGCACCACACTTTACGAGGGATATCAGAAACCTGGAGGGCATTGGGCAGAGGGCAAAGGGTCTGGAAAACATGTCTCGTGAGGAGCAGGAAACAAATCTGGGAACTTAGTGGGCAGGACAGAAGACTCGGGAGGGGAGCACAGGAGGCAGCTTGAAAATACGGAAGGCCTGCTGTCGCTTGACATCAGAAAATGGAACTGTATGTAACTCATGGGTGGAACTCATGGCCAGGGCAGGACCCACTGAGAAAAACAAACCACTTCCTTATCTTAGACCTGTCAGACAGTAGACGGTGGCTTCTGGACTGAGTTCCTCATCACTGGAGGCAACCAACCAGCTTTGATTCAGGAGAGTGGTTCTCAGGGGCAATTCTGCTGCCCAGGAGAGAGAGGGAGAGAGAGAGAGAGTGAGAGAGAGAGAGAGAGATGCTGGGTGTCACCAATAGGAGGAGGCAGGGGTGCTACTGGCATCTAGTAAGTAGAGGCCAAGGATGCTTGTAAACATCCTGCAGTGTGCAGGCTACACTGAAAACAAAGAATTATCCAGCCCCCAAATGCTGATTCTCAGGCCGAGCCTGAGAAACCGCAGAAGGAATTCCTGTGCTGGAATGTTTCAGAGCAGAGGCCCAAGCTCCCTGGCTGGATCTAGCCTCCCCATGTTTTTCTTTTTACATCACTTGCTCAGGTTTAAGAATCCTAGGATTTCATAAAAAGATATGGAATCCCAGCCTTTCTTTAAAAAAAAAAAAAATCCTACATTTGACAACACGGGGCCCACCTTCCTGCACGGCAACAGTTGCCTGGAGCTGAGTAGCTGAGGTCCCTTCTTGATGAATCTAGAGCTCTCTCGCTCCCCACAGTCCCACTTCATTACCTGTCTGACCACTGTAGGCATTTCCATTTGTCACCCCCTCATCCTTTTCATCCACTGGTGCTCAACTTTGCTCTTACATCAAATCGCCTGGGGAGCTTCACCGGTACTAACACAGCCACACCCCAGATCGGTACAGCGGACTCTCTGGGCGGGACCCAGGGAAGCACGGCTTCTTACATCTCCCTAAATGGTTTCAAGGTGTAGTCAAGGACAAGACCATGGCTTTATCATGAAGCAATAACCTGTGGACAGAAGTTCTAAGGCAAATGAACTCATACTCAGTAGAGAAAACTTTCTATAGTCAAAGAATTTGAATGGGTGAATGGGCTGCTTCAGGACTGAGCTCTATGTTTCCAGTGGTAATCAATCAAGATTTTTTTATTTAAAAAATTTTTAAATATTTATTCATTTATTGAGAGACAGAGAGCATGAGCAGGGGAGGGACAGAGAGGGAGACACGGCATCTGAAGCAGGCTCCAGCCTCTGAGCTGTCAGCACAGAGCCTGACTGCATGGGGTGCTGCAGTCCTAGTGTGGGAGACAGTCACCTGAGGGGCTTCCCCAAGCACACAGGTCCAAGTCCCATCCCAGAAGAGTATGACCTAGAAAGGTCAGGCAAGGGCTGAGCAGGCACAAATTGAAAAAGATCCCCTGATGATGCTGGTAAGCGCTCCGGGGAAGAACCACTGAGCGAAATGGATGACCTCTAAAGCCCCAACCTCAACATTGGCAGTGATTCAGGTCTTTAAAAAAAAAAATCTACATAAATCTTCAAATACACACTGAAATAGAAATATACAGAGCATGACCACCATGGATTGGGGAGTATTTTAACACCCACAAAGATGAGGGTAAGCCTGAAGCTGCAAGATTCTCCAATTCACTCAAACACTGAGGCCCAAAGGATTCAAGGAAAGAACTCTTAGAGGCTCTAGCATGTTTCCTGACATATCGGACATGTGATGTTTGCTTAAATAACCTCTTGGAAAGCTGCTTACATGCTTGTGTGAGTTTTTAGCTTTAAGCAACAGATACTGTTGCTGCCTGCTTTAAGCTAGAAAGAATTCCATTAAATGCGTATTAGAACAGCATAAGAAGGTTTTAAAATATGCCTGCCTTAATAAAGCATGATGCATCAGGGCAACAACTTATTACACGGCCCTTAGAAACTATCACACAGATTAAAATGGATACATTCAGTGGGTGTGTGAAGATGTCCACAGTATAGGGCTCTGTGAGAAAAGTAGGTTACAGAATACGATGTAAGATAGTATGTAACTCATTTTCATAATACATGTTAGTAGTTACATACAAAATCGGGGGAACATCTGAACCTTGGCCTAAACCTCATATTTTATATAAAAATTCACTAAAAATGGAACATCAACATAAATATAAAACGTAAACCTACAAAACCTTTAGGAAAAAAAAACAAGAGAAACCCTTCTGGATCTAGGGCCACAGAGTTCTTAGATATGATACCAAAAGCCTTTCCTGTAAAAGGAAAGATTGATAATTTTGACATCATTGAATTAAAAACTGTGCTGCAGAGGAACTGTGGGGAAAAAAAATGGAAAGAGAAGCTACAAATTGGGAGAGAAGATGTGCAAACCACATATCCAACAAAAGACATGAAAAGATTTCCCCCCAATAAGATATAAAAATGGAAAAATAAGGCTGGGAAAAGATATTCAACATGATTAAGTATCAGGAAGACATAGTTAAAACCACAATAAGGGGTCACTAGGCACCTATCAAAATGGCTAAAATGAAAAAATAGCGACAGCCCCCAGTGCTGGTGAGGATGCAGAGAAACTGGATGCCTCACGTAGCATAAGACAGTATGGCTAGTGTGGAAAACAATTTGGCAGTTTCTTAGAAAGTAAACAGGCAATCACCATTCGATCCAGCAATTTAGCTCTTGGGCATTTACTTAACCCAGAGAAATGAGAAGATACGTCCACATAAAAACCCATCCATGAATGTTCCCAGCAGCTCTATTTGCAATCGGCAAAATTGGAGAACAACCCAAATGTCCTTCAGTGGGCGAATGACTAAAGAAAAGGATACATCCATACTAGGAAATACTACTCAAGCTCACTTAAAAAAAAATCTAAGTATAAAAGGAGGGTGATATAAATAAATTGTATAGAAGTAATCCTATTGTTGGTACATGGATGGGTAGGGCAGAAATTATGAAGATGCCACCATGTAAATGACTGAAAGTCAAAACACACTGTCCTGGAATGTGCTCAATTCCCTGCTATCTCTAAGGAGCCCGGGCACAGAAAATTAAAGAACCCCAATAAATGCAGTTCACATCTTTCCCCTTCCCTTTTATTGATTCATAAGGGGAGGAGGATTCTAGACACTAATACTTTATATGTCAATAAATGATCTGAAATGAGCCATGGTCCTTAGAGCTCCCAGTATCATTAGACAGGGGTTGGGGTGGGAGGCTGGGGGAGGGATGAGGGAAGAGGCAGTCGCTGATGAAAACAAGCATTTTCAAGGTCTGTAGCGAAGCCTCAAGCCATCGCTGTATAAGCAAGAAGTGCTAGGAAGTTGTTTGTGTGAAATGAAGTGTAAACTGCAAACATGTCACCGAGGTGGAGGGGAAAGGACAGAAGGAGGGACCCACAGAGGAAGCATTAGCCCCCACCCTAAGTGAGAGACCATAGGAGTCTGGCGGTCCTTATTTACAGGATACCAGATAACACTGCAGCTCACACTCCATGTGTTTGCCGCCGCGTCTCCATCAACAGATGGAGGTAATAAAGAGGCTAAAAATGGAAACACGAACTGGTGTGTAGCTTTGTTATGGCAGTTTGTCACAGAACAGTCAAGAATCCCTTGCCGGTGAGTGTGCTTGTCAAGGTCACCCGTGACCTCTTTGGCATTAAATCTAACAGACACTTGGCTGGCCCGGCTGTAGCAAGGCCAGGGGGGCCAGTCTCTTGGGGCATGAGGTTGGCCGCTGCCCACTAGCGATCAGCCAGGCTCAAGCAATGGTTTCACTTCCCTGGGGCTTCTGGAGGCTGTTAGTTCCAGCTTTGGTCAATAGTCTATGTAATTAATCAACTTAAAGGGAGTGCTGGTTAGCAATGGTTCTTGACCCTGGCGGCACACTAGAATCACCTAGGGAGCTTTAAAAATAATACTAGGCCTAGACCTCCCCCAGAACCAATCGGTGGGGCTGAATATAAGCAATTTTTAAAAAAAAGAACCCCAGGTGATTCTCATGTGTAGCTAGGCTGAGAGCCAATAGACCAGATCATTAAGGGGCCAAGTTCAGACACATGGGAGATGCCAGGCTTGTTCCTTCTCTATTCTATGACCTCCTACCTCTTCCTAGAATACTTTGAATTGGGGTGGAGCTATGGGATTGGCATTGAGAGAGCAAGGGACTATAATTTAAGCAAAAACCAATGGGATGCAGTTTTAAGATTGCTTCTAATTCCATATAAAAATGCTCTAATGAACTGATCACCTTACACGCATGTGTAAATGTAAGTATCTATATATGTAAGTATCCATAATCTGTTTTCTTTGGGATAAATTACTACTCTGAGTAAAAAGGTATGAACACTTTCTAAAGTTTCAATAATTCAAATATTCAATAATTCAAAAAATTATTGGCCACCTTGGTTGGTAATAAGTTCTAGCTAATATTTTTCGCTTCTTTAATGGTCATTCATTCCTTTTGTCTATTAGTCATTTGTATTTCTTCTTTTCTGAAGTGGCTATTCATATGCTCTGACCATGTTTCCATCATGGGGTTCATTTTTTCTTACTGATTTTTAAAGGCTCCTTATAGAGAAGGGTATTAAACTTGTATGTCATATACAGTGCCAATATTTTTATTGGTGCAATATTTTTGTTTTTAATTTTATTTGAGACTTTTAGGTACACAGTGTAAATTGTGTATGTAGCCATGTAGCAAAATTTACCAGTCTTATCCTCTTATTCCACTACTTTTAGGTTTAAGAAGTTTTTTCTTTCAAATTGTTCTTGTACTTATTTAATGGCCTAATTCCCAACATTAAATATTTTGGTTCATCTGAAATTTCTTTTGGCAAAGAAACTGCCGTAATTTCAACACCCAAATGACATAGGAAACACAGGGGGCCCTGTTGTGAGCTTTCTCTTTTGCCCTACTTATCATTCTGTCTGTTCCGTCTTGAGCTAGTACCACACAGTTTTAATGCTGTAACTTTATCATTTACTTTAAGATCTTGCAAAAAGTACAGTTGACCCTTAGAATAACATGGCTTTGAACAATGCACGTCCACTTATATGGATTTTTTTCCCTGATGAATACAGTCCAGTACTGCAAATGTATTTTCTCTTCTTTATGATTTTCTTAATAGCATTTTCTTTTCTCTAGTTTACTTTAAGAATACAGTACAGAATACATATAATGTACAAAATATGTGTTAATTGACTATTTCTTTTATCAGTAAGGATTCCAGTCTTCAGTAGGCTTTTAGTTGTTAAGTTTGGGGGGGTGTCAAAAGTTACACACAGATTTTCGACTGTGTGGAAGACTGGTACCCCCAACCCTGTCATTATTCAAGGGTCAAATGTGTATCATTCATATTTTTATTTCCCAAAAACATTCTGCCTATTCTTTGATTCTTGCTTGAATATTATTTTGGAAAAGTCTTAAAATTATCACAAAATTAATGCATGTGAAGACAATATTGTTTGCAAATATTGACAAATAGATCTGTGGAACCCAAGAGAGAGTCCACAGATGGGGAACATAGTATTTTATACCTGCAAGAGAAGAGAGGACTATTTAGTAATTGATTTCAGACATTTGCTTATCTAATTGGAAAACATTACAGCACTACCTCAGATTACCTACAAAATAAATTCCAGTAAAGTTGGCAAGCTCTGTAAACAGTCAATTTATAGACAAGGAATCGAAATGCCAAGAAACAAAAAAGAACCTTACCCACAGTGATAATCAGGGGAATGTATATAAAAACAATAGTTAGATGTCATTTTTCTTCCATATGAGCTGGCAAAATTATTTTTAAAATATAATCTCTTAATATGTTGAGGTGATGAGATTGAGGGGAATTGCTGAGAGGGTACAGTTTGGGAGCATCTATTAAGATTTAAAACACACACCTCCTATGACCTAGTGAATCTACTCAGAAACACTGGCATGTGGACATACTAAGAGCAGGTGTTGCCAGGGCTCCACCAGCTGCTAAGATAATGAAATACTTCTCTTTTGGTTGGTAGACAGCCCCCACCTCAAGTCCTACAAGTGCACTTGTGATTAAGGATTTAATCCCACTGCCCAGGCCACTTTAACCTTCTCCCCGCTGTCCCATACTGTCCTGTGATCAACAACTAAAGAGTTAATGAGTTAATGCTAGATGGAGGTTAGCTCACAGACCCTCTTCCAGCTCTGGAAGCTATTCTAGTTGGTTGGGGCTATTTGACTGTGATCTCTCTATGTTAAAAGATGTTCATCAAAGCATCGCGGTATGGACAGACTGGAAACGAATTGAAGCAGACACTGCTAACCGCCTGCCAAATACCCACTTTTTCTCTCAAACCAACAGAACCTAGTAACATTTCCATCCATCAAAAAAAAAGAGTGCACATCTCAGTTTTCCTTGCAGCCAGGAATAGCTGTGTGACTGAATTCCAGCCAACGAAAGGTGCACAGACATTCATGTGGGATTTCTGGAAAACCTCTTCCCCTTCCTCCGTGCAGCTGTCAGGATGGAGGATGTGATGATTATGGGACCGCAGCACCCAGCTTCAACCAGAGGCAGGGGGGACACATCCAAGGTTACCAGGAGCCCAGTGCCAGTTAACTGCACGGAGCCATGCTGATGAGTCAGACCACCTCCTTCTGGACTTCCTTTAAACGAGACACATTAGTATCCTATTCAAACTGCTGCTACTTTGGGTTTCTTGGTTATAGGCAGCCAAGTTTAATCACAATGGATACAAACCTAAACACCTATTAACAGGGAAATGGCTAAATCAACTGTGACATATAAACAATAGAAATTGTAAACAATCTGAGGCATCATGTATTTAATTCTTTGCAGGGATGAGTTAAATCTATAGGCATTTCCATGTTGAGTGGGAAAAAGAAAAAGCAAGGTGCAGAATGTCTTCATCATACATGG
Organism: Suricata suricatta; assembly: GCF_006229205.1. NCBI lineage: Eukaryota > Metazoa > Chordata > Mammalia > Carnivora > Herpestidae > Suricata > Suricata suricatta. The sequence continues at coordinate 16,509,774 of NC_043707.1, forward strand.
TCTCTCCACTCCAAATCCCTAGTAAACTCTGCTGGGTCTTCCTCGTTTCCATGGAAGTACAGAAGAAAGACCGGAAGTGTACCATGCAAGCTGGGGGAGAGGAGAAAAATTGCTGAGGGATGGCCAAAGGGCCCCTTATCTTTGGCCTCACTCGTACATTCCTACAAAAGGGGTGATTCCTGTACTACTTGTATGGTACAAATTAATTAGATTTCCCATCTACCCACCAGCTGACCTTCTCCAACTGTTTACTAGCCTGCTGCTTGCTGCCTGCAGTGTCCACATTTGAGAGCTGGCAGAGTTGAGGGCTCAGATCTGGAGGAGCAGCCTTGTTGGCACATAGAGATTAGCTTGAGAGCTACCACCTGAATGCTTTGTTTTGGAGAAGTTCAAGGTTCTTTCAGATCCTCTCTGCCGCACAGATTGTATACCACAGTGTCTGAGGGAATGAAATACAGGTATTAATCTACAAGGACAAAGAAAGTAAGACGACGCAGCCGCTCATGAGAAATGACAAGAAAAAACCCGAAGCACTGCTTGACACAGCAGAGCTGAGAAAGTTGAGCTGAACACTGAAAAGAAAAACGACTGCCCAAGAGACTGGTCAAAAGCTCAGTACTTGGAGGCATTGGGGGCCGTAGAGGGCAGGTGACAGGTGCAGGGGCTGAGGACTGGCCCCTGGGTACCGCTTGCCAGGCACACCACTGCGAACTTGTACTGTCCACTCTGCAGTTGCTTGTTCTATGGAAAGCTTGACTAATATGAGCTCCAGGCAGAGAGATCTCAAATGGAGTGGAGAAGAGGAGAGATGTGCTGGAATGAACCGAAGGGAGGGGTTAAAACCACCCTCTTATGGGATATTTATTCCTGGGTTCCCTGCCAGAGTCCTCCAGTTAGTTCTCATTTTGGAGTGAGGCCAAAGTGAGATTCCTTGTTGCTGGAGGATAGTGGAGCCAGAGGGGAGGGGAATGATCCGCGCAGTTGGCAGTTTCATTTCAGGCTTACTGTCTCCAAACAATTCTTACCAGCTTGACAATTCTTTAGCCGCTGGGCTGGATCCTCCCTTGGAATGAGCTGAGAAGCCACAGAAAGCTTTAAACAGAAGGATCCCTCTCAGCATTGAGAAGGTTTTAGGAAAACCAAGTGGAGGCTATTTTGATCAATGTCTCATCGGGAAAACAGAAACAGAAATCCTAGGTATTTCAGACAGAAATTATTTAATACAGGGGATTGCTTCTGAAAGTGACAGAAGGGTGGATGGAGCAAAGGGAAGGGTGGAGTTACTTAGAAATTAGGAGCTGCAGGAGCTAGCCCCAGGCTGTGGAAGCAAAAGGGAAGATGTTAGCAGAGCTCAGGACTACTCTGGCACTGGCTGTCCTGGCAGTTCCACGACTGTCACTGCTGCCCCAGGGACCACAGCCACACCTACCTGGCAACAAGACAGGAGGTCACACTCCCACTAACACTGCAGGATCCTCCAGGCCCCAAAGGTATCCAACAGGTGGAGGGTCTGCTACCCCCGGGAGGTCTGTGCTGCCGAGGCCACAGGAGTGCCCACCTGAACTTCCAAGCTTCACAAACACGTTAGAAGCCAGCTGGCATGCCAGCCGTGGAGGTGGTGAGAGGCGGTCAAGGTCAGTATGCATTTTGAGTGGGGAAACAAGGGTTTGCTCACAGATCAAACATGCGGGATGCGGGAAAGAGAGGTCTGGATTATTCTTGGCTTGAGCAAGTGGAAGAGAACTGTCATTTACTTAGATGACCAAAATAATGGTGAAAACAGGTTTTAGGGAACTAGGAAGAGTTCATTTTGGGACACGTTTAGTTGGAGATGCATCAGTAGACACTCCAGGGGAAGGAGCTATGAATTTGAGGTGCAGCAGTATACAAGAGGTGTAGACACCAGGAGACCCAAGGCGTCACTAAGGGAGGGACTGTTCACAGGAAAGAGATGCTGTTCAAGGACCAATCCCTGGGATCGTCCCAAGTAAGAGGTCAAGGAGGTAAAAAGAAGCCATCAAAGGAAGCTTAAGAGGAGCAGAAAAGTGAGAAAAACACCAGAAAAATGCAACACCTTCAAATCCTGATGAACAAAAAGTTTCAGGAAGAAAAGGGTGTCAGCAATGTCACATGCTGTGTGTAGGTCAGGTCCCACGAAGATGAAGAGGTGGTTTGAGTTTCACACTATGGATGGTACTAGTGACCTCAGGAATAACCATTTCAGAGAGGAGGAAGCATAAGCCTGGCCGGGATGGACTTAGTGGTGAGGGGATGGAAGGAGTTGGGACCCAGGGAGTAGAGAGCACTCTTGAGGAGCTGAGCTATAGACAGGGATGGTGTGCCAGGTGGATGGAGAGGGGAGGTCAAGACAGCATTGCTTCTTTCTTTTCTAAGGTCGAAGAGATATCAATTTCTTGATATGCTGATGGTAAGGACACAGTGGAGAAGGGACACTGATCATGGGAGAGAAAAAGGGAAGGCTTGCTGAAGCCATGTCCTTGAGTAGACGAGAGTGGACCGGAGGGGCTGGCCTTGTCAAGAAACATAGACTGTGAGCTCCTATTAATAAGAGAGAAGATAAAAGTATATGAATGTAGCTACAGGCAGTTGGGTAGAGGCGGTGGTAAAAGTTCTCTTCCAGTTGCTTCTATTAACTGTGAAGTATGGAGGAAGCAAGGCCATCAGATAATCAGGCTGGGGGGAGGGGTTGTCTGAGGTTGGAGAAGAGGAGTGAGGGAACCAAATAGTTACATAGGAGAGCAAAGAATGAATGGATGGGGGAAATGGAGCATAATTGCCAGGAAATGTGAAGGGTCCACTTGAGATCCGGAATGATGAATTCTAAGTGAGATTAGTCACCATGTGTGTACATTTGCTGTGCTCAGCTGTGTGGGTGCAGGCACCAGGCTCTGAGTGGGCAGAAAGTTGACTTTAACCAGAAAATACAGCACAGTGAGAGAGGGTCAAGGGAGTTGATGGTGTAAATGAAAAGTGACTACGTATCATGCTTATCTGAGCAGAGAGGGCATGAAGGGGGTGATCAATGTAGTCAATCTTTTAAGGTAAGTTATGCTGTGTCCTCACGCTAAGATTGTTGTCCTCCAGGCAGAGGGGTCTTTGGGGGTAGTTACCTATTTATCTAATAGTCATTTATTAAACACTTGCCATGAACTAGATGCAGAATGGATATGTGGTTGCTTTCCTAGAAGCACCTAAAGTATGAGGCAGATAAGCTCAGGATCCAAAGCAAGAGGGGTCCTCGGGGATTGCTGAGAAGAGAGGTTGACTTTATTGTATTGTCAATAAAATTTTCAAGTAGGTTGAAAGATGCAGATCTAGTTGAAAACTACATACCCCTATCAATCAAAATAAGTAAGCAAAAAGGAGAGAGAATTTATGGATGCATGTAACTGCAAAGTTTGCGGTGTAATGATGGCTAATGTTTACTGGGGGCTTGCTGTTAGCCAGGCTCTGTTCTAAATGTATTACATCTATAATCTTGTTTTGTCACACAAGCAGAGGCAGGACTTGAACTCAGGCAGCCTCCTTCAAGATACTGAACTCCTAACCACTGTGCTTTACTGTCTCTTGAAGAGACAGCTTCAGGCAAAGCTGGATCCAGGGAGTCAAACACTATTATCAGGACTCAGTCTTCCCCTTTCACTCTGCTTAGTTACATGTTGAATTAGTTCAGATGCATGTTAGGTTCTCTCCATTCACGGTAGTTGCAAGATTACACCATTCCTAGAAAGAGAGAAAGCTGTTTTCTCTTTCTTTTTTTAGGTTTAGTTTGGTATTTTGAGAAAGAGAGAGAATCCCAAGCAGGCTGTGCACCAGCAGCACAGAGCCCAATGTGGGGCTCAAACCCATGAACTATGAGACCATGACCTGAGCCAAAACCAAGAGTCAGATGCTTAACTGACTAAGCCACTCAGGTGCCCTACTATTTTCTCTTCCTGAAAGTACTAGACCTTCATAGGTCTGTATTTAATAATATATAATACGTAGATTCACAATACTGTCAAGTACAAAAGCATTTTATGAAACAGTAGATAGGGGCTGACCCATAAACAAACAAACACACACATTTTTAATAGGAAGTGTGTAGAAAAGCATTAGTGATAGTTATTTCTGAGTATCATGATTTGGGGGACTTTTTTTTCTTTTTGCTTCTCAGTATTTTCATTTGTTTCTACATCCAGGATAATATAATCTCTAATAACAATGTTAAAGTGAAACACAAAACCCAATACAAGCCAACAGATGTATCTCCCTAAGTTGTTCTCTGTAGCCAGGTATTCTTCCTGTACTACTAAGACCTATATTTCAGAAATGGATACCCTGGGGGGCGGGCACCTGGGTGGCTCAGTCAGTTGAGTGTGACTTCAGCTCAGGTCATGATCTCGCAGTTTGTGAGTTCAAGCCCACATCAGGCTCTGTGCTGACCGCTCAGAGCCTCCTTCAGATTCTGTCTTCCTCTCTCTGCCCCTCCCCTGCCTGTGCCTCTGTCTCTCTCTCTTTCAAAAGTAAATAAACATGAAAAGATTATTTTAAAAAGAAGAAATGCATACCTTGGGGGCCATAATGGTGACAATCTCATCTGCTCCCATTTGGTTAGAGACCAGATGCGAGGGAGTATCCCCAGGTTCTCCAGGTCAGCCGTACCACATTAATGCACAAGCGAACAGGTTAGTATTTTCCCCAACAGTTCACATAACCCACGGTGAATAAATTTTGAAATATTAGTTTCTTTCTTGGAAGCCCTAACATAGCAATACGTGGTCCATCACGGAGGAGAAAGGAGATGAAAATCCAAGGGAGTCCCCACATGAATATGCAGCCCAGATGCTCATGCCAGGCTGATCTGGAACCGGCTGTTTAGTCCCTGCCCCCAAGGGACAGTCGCAGTAGCATGGTAAGATAAGGTGAGCAGAGGGCTGTGTGGGTTACATAACACCGGGCGGGAGTGGGGGCAGGTAACCGTTCTGTTACCAAGGGAAGGTTGTGGGTGCAGCTGGTCATCATGCTTTTTGCACTGGTTTCCCTTCTCCCGCCTGCAGCATCTGGGAGAACAGGGAAAAACCCACCTCCCTGAGATGGTTTCCGCAGGGACGGTAGGGATCCCTGTCTTCCTGGGTTATCTCAGGTCCTGCGTCCAAATGCTTAGCCCAGGGCCTGGTGCTGAACAAATGCTCAGTATGCGGTGCCCATGATGATGACGATGATGATGACGACGATGATGATGATGATGATGATGATTACTGCCAACAGCAGAAGTAAACCAACATGGAGATGACCGAGGACTTGGAATCTTACATAGTACTTACAATCAGCCATGGTTGCTGGCCTTCGAGATTTGGTTCCCTTCTATAGGCAGCACCTGACCCCTTGAACTTTTGCCCTCTTACTTTAGCCAGAGGATGGGGCACACAGAAAACCTTCTCTTACCCTCACTTCCAATCCGTTCCTAAGTGGAGAGTGATCATGCACACACTTCTGCTCAGATGTGAGCTCTGCCCCCCGACTCAGCCTGCAGATTTCGTGAGTCCATTTCACGGGCCTTTCCCTCTGAGGAACCACCCTCTTTGGAACATTTTCTCACATTTCACAAAACTCGGCTCTGGGGGGTAAAAAATGGAAACTTAACACTGAAATAAAACTGAATAATAAGGCTTGACCGGGTCCAAAGACTTAAGGGAAAGAAAATTTCCTTGTTTTGTTTACTTCAAATTCAAGGTCTTAAATGCAGGGTGTAAGGGTGGAAAGGAAGATTCAAGAGAATGCGGATGCGAAAGGGGAAATGAAGACCCAGAAAGGAAGGGAAGAGGAGGCGGCTTGTCCTATTGCTGTTCTGTTTGTGCACCCAGTCCCCCGCCTTTCCAAATCCCCCTTCTTGCTTATATTAGCCACAGCCAGCTTCTGTTGCTTGTGACTCAGTAGCCCTTCCTGGTTCATAAATTAAATGGTGTAAAAAGGCAGTTAAAAGTGACAAGAAAATAAAGAAGGTCCAAAGAGGAACAGTCAAGATGGAGAAACGTAGCCGGATCTCAGGACTGTGTCAGATTTTGAAGGATTCCAGTCCTAGTCTGTGCCTCCCACCCCACTCCCCATCCCCTTAACGGAGAATCACAGTACTTGTAGAAAAAAGATAGGGGTGGGGGGTGATGAGCAGGCATGCCCCTGTCCTCTGGAAAATTCTATCCAAACCACGGTCACTACTCTGGTTGGAAATCTGAAGAGGCAAATCTGCCTGGCTGTGATGGGTTGGAATACCCAGGCATTTCACAGCTTATGAATTCAAAGATAAAAATAATTTTTAAATTGAGCCAAGTAGAGAATTATGAGAAGTAACTACATTCATTTTTTTCCCTAAGGAAAAGTTCTTGTCAGAGCGGATTAATCCACATTTAACCTAGTAAATTTAACAATGAAGTGCAAGAAATAACAGGTTCCCGATGTGAAAAACTGTCGAAGGTCTATATTAGAGCTGCTCCCAACATATTTGTTTTGACATGATTACTAAAACCATGAGTGAAGAATTAATTAAATCGTAATCAAACACGGAGATGACATAATGCGAACAGAGTGGTTCATACTTTGAATAGTGGAACCACACAACAACAGAAAACCAAGAGGTTTTCATAGTTAATCCTCACTCTCCATTTTACAGCTGAGAAAACTGAAGCTCCGAAAGGTCAACCCATTTGCCCGAGTAAGGCTGCCAGAATTCAACTTTTCTGTGATTTCTTTTGAATAAATGAAAGCGGCATTGTGATTCAAGATTCAAGTAGTCATCTGTTAAAAACTAGAGCAGTGAACTGATGAGAAGAGAGAAAATTTAATCAGGTCAGATGTGTGAGGACCTAACATGTCGTGTCCAAAGAAGCCCACTGTACAAGCACAGTAAGGGGTAGATATGCCTTAATCAGCGGCCCTTGTAAGAAACACTTAGCGATGTTACTCAGCTGTGAGCTTGAGATGTCAGCAGTGTGACAGAGCTACCAGAAAATGATAATGGAGTCACAGGTGGCATTACCAGAGACAGAGTTTAAGGAAGGGAGGTGAGCTTCCCTGTGAATTTTTCAACCTACACCTGAAAGTCCTCATTTGGTCCCAGGTGTTAGGTTTTAGAAGTTATATAGACCTGTTAGTTACATCTGGGAGAGGAGCCTGGGGTGGAATTGAGAGGAATGATTAAAGGAAGATAGGAAATTGCAAAGTGCTGTCATTAAGCGCCTGAATCCTGGAGTCAGTTTCACCCGAGCTGTGTCAATTATTGACTATATATATTCCTTAAACCTTACTTTTACTGTCTGTAAATTGGGAACTATAATAGTATCCATCTCCAAAGATAAAGGAGGTAGTGCATATCAACTGATATGCACATTACTGGCACCAAACAAGCACTCAGTAAATGTTAGCTACTAGTAGAGTTAAGGAAGGGAGGTGATGTGGGGATAATGGTAACAAACTCATAGGTTGTGGCCCGTATTAAAGGAGTTAGTTAACCCTGGGAGGGCTCTAAACAAAGTTAGGAGCTATGGTCTGTAGTAGAGGGACTGGCCTAAGGTTTCTAGGGGGCCCGGTTTGGGGACAGAATATTCCCTGGCTTGGGCTAAGGTCCACAGAACCTGACTAGGTTATTCTCTGAAGAAGGATGTTTAGTTTGTGGGGGTAGGCAGTGGACGCAGTGGTGGTCGCTCAGTGAATGGTGTGCAGGTAGCACTTGGTGAACACCTGGGCACAGTGATTGGCATTCCTGGGGGGCGACAACTTAGCTGCGTTCTTGGCCACGGGGATTTAGGTGTGTTCTGATGTGCAGTTCTGATCCACTAGTGTGGCCACTCAGGACAGCACTGGGGTTGGTCACACATGCCTGTTCTGCGGGCAATTACTGGGGAATCATTCCAAGTGGAAATGCTCCTGGAAAAGTCCTCCCCTGCGTCTCCTCCTCCTCGTGCCATCGCATGAAGTCCGCAGCATCCTGGACCTCAGAGACGCTGTGGGACCCCCCAACAGCTCCCCGGGGAACAGTCCGCCGCTAGGGGGCGACCGCCAAGAGCGGAACCGGCCCTGCGAGGAGTCCGCTTGTTTTAGGCACGCTCGCCCGCCGCGTCCCCGGAACTGTGTTGTGACAGTGGGGTGGGGGCGCATGTTTCATGGGTGTGAGACAGAGCGAGCCGCCTGGGTATGAGTCAGCGCGCGGGGGGCCAAGGAGCTCCGTGAATAGTCACGGAATCTCACGCTCGCTCCTCCACCCATCCCCGTCTAGAGCGTGTGTCCCAGTCCCGCGCGCGTGTGCGCAAACGGCACGAGGTCCCATTCCAGGCTGTGTGTGTCTGGTGAGATGGGGATGAGGGGGGCAGGGGACGGACCCTGTCGGTGTTTCCATGCCCTGTGGGGTGAGGGGGTGTGTCCTGGTCAGGGTACGTGTGTACCTGTGTATGTGCGTGCGTGTGTGTGTCAATGTGGTGGGACCGTGCATCATTGTAGAGTGCGTGCGTCTGCGCCGGGGTCTGAGGCTGGATGTTGGCGCAACCTGGGCCGGGGTTCCCAACCCTGGAGGTAGTGGGGGCGTCCGGCCTCCTGGAGGAGTAAATGCCTCGCTATCCTCCCCTCGCCACCCCAAGCCGGTCAGGGCTCCTCAGGTAGCGGCCTGAACCGGGAGGGCGCGGGATGGCGCGTCCCTGGGAGGGGCAGGAGAGTGGGGCGCAGGGGGCGGGCCAGGTCCCAGGGCGGGGCGCAAGCTCGGGGGACCCGCGCGGCTGACGTCAGGCGACTCCTTAAATAGAGCCGGCAGCGCGCACTGCTCGGCATTTCTCGAGGAGCCGGAGCGGGGCCGGCGCCAGCGCCACCGTCCGGTCCGCCCGCCAGTCCGCACGGCCGCGCCGCCGCCGAGCGTTCGGGGCTCCGGGGACCAGGAATGGGGCTTCGGGCTCTGGGTGCGCTCCGAAGCCGGCGCACGTGAAAGCCGAGGAGCGCAGCCCGGCCCCCCGTGGTCTGGGACGGGGAGATGTGGGACGCGCA
>NC_043707.1:16518900-16581135 GCF_006229205.1 Suricata suricatta
TCCCAGCGCGCCCGCCGCCGCCGCCGCTCCCGCCTCCGCCGCTCCCGCCTCTCGCTTCCCGGCTGCCAACCACTCGGGCTCGGCCCGGATGGGCACCAAGCGGCTGCCCCAAGCCCTCATCGTGGGCGTGAAGAAAGGGGGCACGCGAGCCGTGCTGGAGTTCATCCGCGTGCACCCGGACGTGCGGGCCTTGGGCACCGAGCCCCACTTCTTCGACAGGAACTACGGCCGCGGGCTGGACTGGTACAGGTAAGGAGCGGGAGCCGCACTCTGCGCGCCGGGTCCCCCAGTCGGGTCCATCCTTAGGGCCATCTCCAGCGTCTCCTCTGCTCCTAATCGGGCTCGTTATGTGGGTCAAGCTGACACGTGGGGGGTACTTAAGCAGGAATCACCGAGAACTTCCCGGGGATGTTGTAGACCGGCACGGGCTTTGTCGAACTGCAAAGGGCGGTTGTTTCTGGAGTCGCCGGAAGGGAAGGGTGATCTCTAGCCAGATCTGAGAGAGAGCTGGTGGGCTGGCTCCGTGTCCAGCCTTTGAAGCGGAGCAGGGTGCCCGGGTAGGGGCGGGCCAGGACACATGCCGCTTCTGAACAGGGCCGTCTCCTGACCTTCGCTGATCTTTCCAGGTGTCTGAAGGACCCTGAGAAGGGAAAGTCGGAATAGGGCCCCCTTGCGGCAGGGCTCTGCGCTTGGATGAGGTCCCCGGTAGTTCAGGCACAAGGAGCGAGCCTCCCCTGAGGAGTAGGGATGGGAGGGGGGGTTCCCAGTATTTGCTGTTGTACTTGGACTGAGAGACCCCCACCCCCGCCACGCCCCGGTCGCTCTGACTCTGAGTGTATGGCCTTAGGGTAGTGGAAAGGAACTCTGGATTTGAGTCACGCTCTGTCACTTAGCTTGAGCAAATTCCTGACAGGCTTTGAGCCTCGATTTTCTTATCCATCCCAGTGAGCAGGAAAACAGCCCCGTCCTCGTCTGCTTCCTAAGGCCTTTGTAAAGTACCTTCAAAGTGTAAAAAAGACACCTGCACTGGGTGGTGCTTCTACCCCAGCAGCCAGGATGTGGAATTTGGAATACGGGGGCACCTCAGATAAGGGCTGGCCAGGGTCCTAGGGACAGCCAGCTAGTCATAGACTGTCAACTCCACTGCACCCAGGGATGAGAGTCACCCCGGTTGGTGGTGTCTGGGTGGGGGGATAGCCTGAAGCTTCTTGAAGGTGACAGCCTCTACTGTTCAGTGCCCGTCTGCCTCCCAGTCCCTGGCTGTGCTGAGGTGTAGGACTGGCCCAAAGGTGGGCTGCGTCGGGGCACCCCAGGAGTGATGTCATGTATGGGCTCCCCACAACACATGGTCACAAAATTCCCATTGTCCATCTGATCCCTTGAAGACCTTCTAGAAAGGTCTGTATAGTATTGGAATTGAGGAGGAGTAACATGGTAGCTATCACAGTAACTAGAGCTAATTTTTAACACGTTTATAAAAGTAAACCCTTTAGGGAGTAGCAGTCATGAGCCTACTGGACAAATGCAAACTTTGTTAGAAAGGGGAGCCCACTCAGCTGGTACTAAGGGGCTCTGGATTTGCAAGGAGGCAGCAGGGCCGATCGCCCTGGCCTGCAGTGGCTGTGGTTGTGGGGGCAGGGAATGGGACACGCACCCTCCCCCCTCAGGAGGCAGACACACTCTGTCTCCCGCGGAGCCCAGCAGGGAATACCTGGCCTGTTGGTGGCCCCTGGCACCATTGTTGCCTTAATGGAACAGAGCAACACAGAATAGGTGGTCTGGTGCTTTCCAAACTGTGACCGACAGGCATCCCATCTGGGTGTCTGAGGTGTGCAAGGACAGCATCAGAGCCAGACCACAGGGTGAGGGAGGCAAATGCATGGAGCAGCAGAGCCGTGTGTGGGTCAGCCATGGTCACACCCTCACGCACATCAGGGTTTCCTCGATGGAAAATCTGAAGATCATTATGAAGCCCTTGGCCAGTATGAAGCGCCTTTTAAGTGCAGAACAAAATTTTGAGCATCTGGCTTGTAGATATTGTGTCCTCCAATAAACACCGGTACCCCACACCCAATGTCTACACTCCCCTCTTCTGGGTCCACGGGCAAACAACTTACCTTCGGCTTCCTTCCCAGAGCTCGTGTCATTCAGGGATGGCTGCCTTTTATTTTTAACCTTGGCATGTGTGATTCTAAACCAGCTTAGCTGTGAACCTTGGAGATGGGAGCCGTGCCTTTTTTTTTTTTATAGCACATTTGGATTCTGCTAAAATTCTCAACTGAGCCTTGGTAGGTTTTATTTAACATCAAGCACACTGACAGCTCTACTGCTCTCCCTCCTCCACCCCGCTTCCAAGGGTCTGAGTTACCCTCCATTTCACCTTTGTATTTCGGGGAAGGGTTAGCCCAGAGGTCCGCCTCACTCCCACACCCCCTGGAGAGGGCTGGGAGCCCACAGTTCCCAGGACCCTGTGGTTTGTGCTTCCGTCCTTGGTAGACCCACACCCTCGGGTCCAGGGTTTGGTTGCGGATTGTCATTTCTATGTAAGGTAACGACCCCATTTGGGTGCTGTTTGTGTACTTCCCAGAACGTTTCTCGGAATGTGCTTTACCCTTTATTATCACTCAAGAGTTATGCGTTAATTGCAGAAATGATGAGGATTCCTGGGATCCTTTTAAAATCCACGTTCTCACTTATTTCTTGCATTCTGGGAGTTTGGACAGCAGGTGATATGATGCTCCTCTGTCTGCCTGTTGCCCTTGTCATTTCCCACATGTGAAAACTGCAGCCCCCAAAACAGAGCATCTGAGATGGGGCCGCAAAGCAAGCTGATGAGCCAGAAGGCACTGGCATGTGGTAGCCCGTGGAGACACACGTGCTTGTGTGTTTGTGCGCGCGTGCATTTCCAGCCAGTGCTCTAGCCCCTGCTCTGCACAGCTCACCACCATAGAGTCGATGTCCACTGGGTAGACGTACCCAAAGAGCCCCTGCTCCCAGGGTGGCAGACTATGTTTTCCGAAGGTGGAGTTCAGAGTGCCAGAGTTGTAGGCCATGGATCGCGTTATAATCTGCCCACAGTTGAGCCCCTCAGCACAGCTTCCTGGGTCCTGAGGCCTCCATCTAGAGAAACGGTAGAAAAATCCAACTGCACTCTCGGCACAAAGGAGAGAACTTTCTTTCTGTGGAGATCAGCCAGGAGGGGACAAACAGTGCCCGAAGGCACAGTGATAGAGCCAGAGAGACCAGGAAGCAGAGTCTGTGTCCTCCTTGCTTCCGGCCTGAGGTTCCTTCTTGGGAACCCGCCCAGGAAAGCCCAGCCCTCTGCAGTAGGATCCCTCCCTTAGAGGTTTCTCTGAGTTCCATCACCTGTGCGTCTGGCCTGGTTCCCCTCTCCCAATGTCCTCTCCAGGTGACAGCTGGGCGTATGGGGCGGGTCGACTGCATGCTTGGACGGAACAGGTAGGCAGAGATGCCAGCAGGCTGATGAGGGAACCAGAGATGGCCTGCAGATGCTGTACGTTTGGAAGACCATGACCATCCTGCGACTCCGCTTCCTCATGGGGGGCGGGGGAGGCCATAGCGATCGTCACAGAGGTTGTGTGGGACGGTGCCCTGAAGAGTCTGTGGCATTTAAAGATATGGCAGCCATGTTTCTGCTATTGCCACTGTGGCTACAGCTTCTCCCCACCAGTGCCCCTGATATCACATCACACCATTAGTATGGAAACTACTGGTTTCTGCCTCTGCTGCTCTTACCATATCAGGCCGAGGAGTTAATTAGTTGCTAGCAAAGTAGTTCCAGAATAGACCACGTAGGGTCCCGGTCTTAAATTCTCGGGTCAGCCCTGCTTCAATTTGTGTTCTGATTTTTCAGTCTTCCTTCTATCTCTCCTCCCCTCCCTCCCTTGCTTCTCTTCCTTCCTTCCTTCCTTCCGCGTTGGTAAAAAGTCACTTCACACGTCTGGGTGTCCGTTTGCTCACCTTTAAAATGGGACTGATGTCTGAGCTGCTTCCCAGTCTTGTGGAACTCAAGACGGACTATGTGAAAATGGAAGACTGTATCTGGGATACTAGGATTTAGCAAGCGTTGGGCGTAAGGCAGAACAGTCAAGGTCTTCATCTTCCATAAAGAGAAAAACTGTGCATTGTCTGGGAGCTTTTAGAGTCTTCGGGGAGGCTGAGTTTTTGTCCTAGGTATTCTCAATTTTGCGAGTTTTCAGGGATGTCAGGGAGCTGAGGTTAGAGGGTGAGGAGGAAGCCGATCTCTAAGTGCCCTGAAATGCCAACAAGAGCAGTTAACACGTGATAATTGGCTCTGTGCGCTGGTGACAACATTATGATAGATAAGCCTGCTCGGTAAACGTTAGACTTCACAACTCAGGTTCTGTGTTCGTTCAGTGTCGGTGGTGGTGTTGGGATGGTGTAAGTCAGAGTATTTGCCCCAGAGGCAACGGCCCAGTTAAAGAAAGAGAATCTCTAGATCATTTCAATCAAGAAATCAAAGTTTAACAGCCAAAAGGAAGGCGACGGAAGTGGTTAATGCAGGAGAGTCTGCCATCTGTAACAAGCCCAGCAACGCCTTCAGGTCACGGTCTCAGGGTTTCGTGAGTTCGAGTCCTGCATCGGGCTCTGCTCTGGCTGTGTGGAGACTGCATGAGGTTCTCTCTCTCCTCCTCTCTGTCCCTCCCCAACTCACTGTCTGTCTCTCTCAAAATAAATAAATAAACTTATATTAAGAAAACCTGAGCCACACCTGACACGGACCATTCCACGCTTGTCAGGTGTGCGCAGATGCATGCACTTGCACACTTCCCAGATGTGCCCTTGCACGAACAGTCACAGCGTCTGTGCAGACATATGTCTTCAGAGGAGTTTTCCTGCCTCGGTCCAGGAGGATGTCATACATGCTGGTTAAATGAAACCCTTGAGTCCATAAATCCGCTGTCTGTGGTGTGCTGGCTGTCAGCCTTGCAGCCCGCCGGAGATGTCATAGTTAGCTCTCGCACGCACACAGTCGTCAGGCACTGAGGAACATTTGGGATGGGCAGGCAGAGGCGTCATTGGTCAAAGACGTGTTTAGAAGAGCTGGCTTCGCTTTCCCCTGGAGCTTACAGGGACGGTGGGAGAGCTTGCCCTGTCCCCAGGGTCTCTGATATGTGGCTATTTAGGGGGGAAAAGACCCCGACAGCCCAGGAGCTTTCCAACTGATACACATTGTTAAGCCTGTTTGGCAGTTTTTGTTTTGTTTTTATTTATTTTGACAGAGAGACTGAGAGAGCGAGCACACAAGTGGGGAAGGGGCAGAGAGAACATCCCAAGCAAGCGCTGCACTGTCAGCACAGAGCCTGATGCAGGGCTCAGTCTCACGAACTTTGAGATCATAATCTGAGCCGAAATCAAGAGTTGGATGCTTAACTGACTGAGCCACCCAGGTGCCCCCGTTAAGGCTGTCTGGGATGTGAAAATGTGAAAATATCATTTATTCAAGATTGTATAAGTGCCCATTTCCCCCCACATTTTAACACCTCTGAAATGAGGATATCTGATGACCATTGATGGAGTCTTAGCTTCAGTGAGATGATATGCTTCCACGTTGGATGGAAACTCTTTCCCCCAGAGGTGCCTTCTGCCGTGGGGACAGAGCCTAAGACTCAGTGGCAAATGCCAGGTCCTGGAGGGAGCCCCAGACTTCTGTCTCTGCAGCCACCAGGGGCCTCTTCTGATTGGCCAAGGAGCCACACCTGTCTTAGACCTGTGTTACCCATGCTCCCTGAAAGCATCCCTCCTGAAATGAGAGAAGGCTGACTCCCACAGGGAGTCAACAAGATGCTACAGTGGGCACGTACTTCGTGGGCTGCTGGACGCCCCGGTATTTGAAGGCACATCCCCAGAGTCCCTAACAGGCTCAGGGCAGAGTCCGTGTCCCACAAGTGCAGTGGCCTGCATGCCTGCTCCTGCTCCGTGCATCTGGCGTGCAGGGCTGCGGGACAGCTTCCTTCCCTTTGCTTAGACCTCCATGAATCAGCCCTGAATGACTGAAGGACGGAGGGTTGGGGAGGGGCTGGAAGCACACAGCTCCCTATTGATCGGGGCCCCCCAGAGGACTCCCCACAGGGGAGGCGTCTATGCACAGAGGGCTCAGCAGCAGGGGCAGCGGGTTGACAAGCCCACAGCCTGTGAGTCAGGCCGGAGGGGCTGAAAGGTCACAGCTGGTTTAAACCTATGGGACTCACCGTCTCCTCCAGAGCTAACCCTGGGTGGGTTAATCCATTTATTTGTCAGACGCCTACCATTTGCCAGGCTCAGTGCCAGGCTGCCTGCCACTTTGTTCTAATGGGCTGCAGTGCTTTGTAGTCCATGGGCAGCATGACGAGGTGGGTAAAAGCCACCAATGAGTGGGAATAACTTAGCATTTCAGAGGTAATTTCTGCCTGTCAAGCTACACAGCTGGGCTGTTGGCTCAGTCCTGCACTCGTGGGGGGGGCTTTCTCAGCAGGATAACGGCAGAGGGAGGGGGCAAGGGTCCTTACCAATCGGATCCTTCCAAGCGTGTGGGCCAGTGGTACTGGTTGGGTTATCTGGGGCTTGAGCATCACGTGGTGTCCTGGGTGCAAGTCCGCTGGGGGTGTGTCTTCCTGAGCTTTGGAGTCAGAGGCTCTGCCCCTGTGGCCACCAGCTCCCATGAGTGTCTGCTCCATGGTGGACACTCTGAGGGCAGCATTGCTCCCTCGTTCTCTGAAGGTGGCGACTTCCAAGCTTCAGGCATTCTCGACCCCCCTTCATGATATTTACCAGATTCTGGTACAGCCTCTGCCCTTATTTTCTTAGTATTTTGTTTAAGTTCCCACACTTAAAGATTAGAATTTTTTCATAAAGAGCCGGGCTTACTATTTTCCTCCAGTGTGTATATTTTGGAGTAGAGAATATGTTCACGTGATGCAAACTTGAAAAGTGACCCAAGGCTGTGCTGTGAAAATGATTCCCCTCCTTCTCACCTGTTTGTGTGCCGTGTGGTTCGCCTTCCCAGGGTCACTGCAGGCATCCGCTGTGTGTGTCCTTCTAGACATGTGTGACGCATTTGTCCACCTAACACAATATGCAGGTAGGCTGGGAACACATATTTGCTTAAAACAGCTTTATTTGAAAACCACGCTAGTGGAAAACCAGCATCATTTGCCATCATTCGAAGGGAATCGTAAAGGGCTGCCTGGGGGGCTCAGTCGGTTGAGTGTCTGACTTTGGCTCAGGTCATGATCTCACAGCTTGTGAGTTTGAGCCCCGTGCTGGGCCTGCTTCAGATTCTGTGTCCCTCTCTCATCCTGCTCCTCCCCTGCTCACTCTCTCCATCTCTCTCTTCCAAGAATAAATAAAACATTTAAAAAAAAATGAGAAAGGAATTATTAAAATACGCAGATTGCAAACGACAGTGCAGTTGAAGTTTTGCTTCTTAAGGTGACTAGAATGTTCCAAGCCTGCAGCCTGCTCAGTCTTTGTTTAAAAGAGGGTACTGGGGATACCAGTAAGGGCAGTTAAATAAATATTAATTGCAGCATGAGACTTTTCTTTCTCAATGTAGAATAGAAGGCATGGAGATGAAATGGAAGAGGTACAGATTTTCTCACTGTGAGAAATATTCAGTGATACTTAATAAATAATTAATCACTACCCAGAGATCTTGGGTAGGTCTGTAGAGTACCCCAGATCACAGAGGTGTGCCGCACAATTGGTATCCAGGGAAAACCCGCTAGAATTTGTAGAAAATCCACCTTAAGTAAACCCTGTAAGGTTTCTGGCTCTCAGATTGCTTTGATGTGTGAATGATTGGAAGAGACAAGCCTATGGAAAACTCAGAACAAATAAGAGCCTTCAGAGAACTATTTGGACATGCAGTATTTACAAGGAAGTCTAGACTTCAGGAGAACGGGGTTCCCAGAGTAAAAGGAATAGCAGGTATTTAAAGGGAACCCCCTCCCACACACCAAAGTTGCCATTGGTTTCTTCACTATTCCCACGGGTAGAAGACTGATCAGATCGACATAGGTCATTGCATACGTGCCTTCAGGCATCAGTGTTGCAAAAATCAGACATAAAGTTGTTTCCGCTAGAGACTCAGCAGTTTATGGCAGTTTATGGGAATGGGTCTCAAGCCTTTTTTAAAATTTTGATGCTCATGCAAGACCGTGCCTTTTTAAAATTTTAGGATGCAAAGTCCCTTTTCTTCTACTCTGTGATGCATGACGTGCGGCTTCAACCTAGGGCAGGGTGACACTTTTGCTTTCTCAGCTCCGTGGAGGGAGCTTCACAAGGGAAAACTGTCTCTGGGACTTCTTGTCCCTGAATATAATGATTCCCAGCAGCAGCAATTTAGAGGGTGTCTTTGACAGCAGGGCACCCTGAGCTTGGGCAGATGGGCATCACCACTGATGAAGAGGTGGCTTCCTGCAAACTCTGGGCCCCCCCCCCCCCCCGATCTCGGCCCTCATGGCTGGGTGAAGGAGATCCGCCTCCACTCGGGGGCTGGGGAGAGGTGAGCAGGGCATTTTAGCCATGGCTCTCTGGGCAGTGGGGTTCCTTGCGGGGTTGGGAGGGGGGGGCAGGATGAGCAGAGGCATCTTACTAGGAGGAGGAAGGACAGCCCAGATTCAAAAGGCATGGGTGAGATGACCTCAAAATGGGGGGAAGGAGGCAGAAATCACCAGGGCAGGCAGCTTCATTGCAGTGAGTAACAGCTTGGCTCTGGGGAGCGCCTGGGTCGCTCAGTGGGTGAAGAGTCCAACTTCAGCTCAGGTCATGATCTCGTAGTTCATGAGTTCGAGCCCTGCATCAGACTCTTTGCTGACAGTTCAGAGCCTGGAGCCTGCTTCAGGTTCTGTGTCTCCCTCTCTCTCTGTCCCTCCCCATTCGCAGTCTGTCTCTCTCAAAAATAAACATAAAAAAAAAAAAGCAAAAGCAAAAAGCTTGGCTCTGGAATCAGAATGAGAGGATTGGAATCTCCTCACTTCCGCCACCTGCCAGGTGTTCCTCCGGCAGCCCTGGGCTTCCCTGGCCCTTGGCTCCATCTGCGCACTGGGATGAGTCCTGTACTTTAACCCCACCAGGGTGCTGTGAGGATTGAGTGAGCGATACCATGCACAAGCACTCAGATTTCTGGCATGTGGGAGGCATCCAACAAGTGTTACCTGTCATTATTAGTTATTGATTTCTTTTTTTTCTTTTTGTCATATCTGTATGGAGCCAGCTGCCAGGGGCCTAGAGGTAAATAGGACACAGGTCTTGCCATGGGGCTCTTCACAGTGTGATGCGATTTTGAGATGTTCATGGAAAATCAGATGCTTAGAGATACCATAATAGACATCCGGGCAGAGCTCTAGCAGCACGGGAAGGAGATAAGATCCACTTGGGAGAATTTTGGAAGGCTTCCTGGAGGAGGCAATATGTTATTTGCGTCTCAGTAGGCAGAGAGGATTTTCAAAGGGAATGGCCAAAAGGATGTTGTTTCTGAAAACATTCATTCCACCATTGCACTTCTGATCTCAGTCCCGCACACATTTATCGCCTGCCTACTCTATACCAGGTGGTCTGCCAAGCCCTGGGAAAGTGGAGATGAGAAATAGAATCTCCTTCAAAGAGCTGAAGGGCACACAAGTCTGTAGCAAGACTTGCAGAGACAGAGAGAGAGAGAGAGTGCTCCCAGCACTGTGGGATCACGGAGGAGGGGGCTTCACGCAGCATGGGTTGGAGAGGCATTTGGGGGAGCTGATGCCTAAGCTTTAGGGCATTTGCCATCTCCTAGATCTGGCTGCTGCTCATCGTGCAGGTTCCAGCTCAAATGTCACCTACTCAAAGACGTCTGTTTTAGATGCTGGCTACATCCTGAAGGTACATTTGCAGGATTTGCTGAGGGACTTTGTGCTGGCAAGGTGTGAGGGTGGAGGGTCAAGACGGTGGTGGTGCTGCTGCTGCTGACGACATCCATTAGGGGCTTGCTCACTTTCAGGCCCTGACAAGTGACAGGCTGGCTTTGACTCTACCATACTTCTAGTCCAGCCCCTGGCTTGACTGGGTCTGTCTGCAGGTGTCCTTGAACTACCCAATGACAGAAGGTCGAGTTCCACTGTAGCGAGGCAGAGTCCCTCTCCCTCGTTCTAGGGGTCTTTATGGCCTTTTTTTTTTTTTTTTTTTACAAATGCAGTGTTCTTAAGTAACTGCTTGAGATCCTTTGAAGATTGAATTAGCTTTGCTCCAACCCAGAAAAGGTATGCGTTTCACCCAATTTCTCACTCTCATTCCAGCCTCATCAACATGCACAGCAAGGTAGCTGCCTTGGTTGGCATTGCTAGATTTAGGGGACGTACATGTGTGGGGCCCTTCAAACAGAGCCGAACGCCATAACGCCTGCCTGCAGGATAATCGGGATCTGAATCTCCCCGACTTCCCCAAAGCCGCCGGAGCATGGGGAGATGTGCTCTGCCTTGGCAGCCTCTTTGCAAGTGTTTCTGCTTTGATGGTTTTAATGAAGATATGAAATCACCTAACAGCTTTCATTTTGCTCAAGCGAGATGGCTTAAAGTGGAGCCAGCATTTCCCAGGATCAATCCCCATTTTCAGAAGTGGTTGGTTAAACTCTCTGCAGTTTATGGCCACTTCTGGCTGAAACCGTGGGGGATCTGAATTATTAATTCCGTGAAAAATGAGTTAAGTCATTGCAAAGCTCTGTGGTGGCAAAATCCCTACTGTAGGCCGCCTTTCTGGTATTTTCTCTAGCACAGACCTCTCCATTAACCAGAAATCCTTGGGCAACTGGTCCACATCGCTGTCTATCATTTCTCCGGGAGAGGAAGAAGGGCTTGACTTAATTCAATTGTCCTTTCCTGCTGAGGATGAAGAGGAGGAAATGGGCACAAATGGCTTTGGGAGGTACTTATGTCAAAGCCATTTTTACAGGCACTCAAACTTGGACATCATTCAAATGACAAGTGTGCAAGCGAGGTCATCTCCCAGACATGAACCCCGTGAGCACCTCTACCCGATCTGGGTGGCTGATGGCCGGGGAAGTGTGGGAAAGCATGATGAGCTTGGAGCTGGTCTGAAGATGGCACTGCGACCGAGCTGTCCAGGCCTTGGGTCTTGTGGAGGAGCAGGTTGGACCTGGGGTTCCAGGCCTCTGCCAGGGATTCTGTAGGCACGTGCGCGGGTGAATGAAGTTGGCTGTGGGGCAGTAGAGACAGAAGGGACCATAAGGACAAGTTCCAGTTAGAGAGGACGCTGGTCCCAGTTAGAGGGACAACCACTAGTTAATCCCGAGAGTTTTTTTTTTTTTTTTGCCATCCCCACATTGCCAGATCTTCTAGGTTTTCCCTTTTTTAGAACAAAGCTTGAAATATGGCACTTTTTAAAAAAAGCGGATCCCAGTTTATAATTGTGACTTACTGATTCACAACTTCTGTAGAACAGCTGTGGACCAAACCGAACATGTTTGTGGGCTGGATGTTACCTGTAACTGTCTTTTCTCGACTCTGTTGGGCTGGGTCCTCGAAACAGGCACTACTGCTTTTCCAGCCTTGCCGCTGACAGGTATCAGCCGAGGGGCACGTTGCCGCCTTCCGCAGCTTTGCTTCTTCCTGTGCCAGACGAGGCTGTCGTGTGTTCATCCCTCCTGGATCGTTGTCGTGATTCCATGTCGTAAGAATGCATTAGATTTTATTACTCCTGTGATCCCGCTCCCTAGATTGTGCTTGGAGGAGGTAAGCTGAAAGGCATGCCTGGACAAGAGGTGCAGTGTGGACCTTTGTCAAGGTGAGGAAAGCTGGGGTCTTATCAGTTGGAACAATAGGGAGGAGAAGAATCTAGAACCAGGATGACCTATGGTTGGAGAAACCCATGAAGTTCTAAAACTGGCCCCCTTGGGGGAGCCCGCGATCCCCAGCACTCCTTGTCATCATTCACATGTGTGTCTTCAGAGTCCCTGGAGGTGTGGAGGTTGTGCCATCCTGGCTCAGTGCAGCTGGGCCGCTGCCCCCAGCACGCAGCGCCACTTAGAAGTGCCCAGGGCTCTCCATCCTTTGGTGTTCTTCTTTTGCTTCTCATGACTGGATGAGGTAGGGAAGCTCAGAAGTCCATGTTCTAGAGATGACCTTGCTTGCACAGAAGGTGGTGGACTCTGATTCGGTGATTTGGTGTAGACAGAAGTCCAACCTGGAGAGTGGATCTTGCTAACAGGGAGAGACGAAGGGTTGGCTAGGGCTGGACATGAAGATCAGCCTGGAAGAATTTTTGTTCAGCCTTGATCAGTAGTTGGCAGCTTCGGAATGACAGAGGAGCATGGGGCTGGGGGATGCAAAGGAGCCTGGGGCCAGAGATCTTGGTGGAGTGGAGAAGCCAGCCACCCCTCAGGGATCCAGGCATGATTCCCTTTAAAGCCAAACAAGGCCTGATGGGAAGGGACATGGATGGTCAGTCCTGAGAGCCTGGAGGCATGAGCTGATGCTGGTGGAGAGGTGGCTTTGTCGTCTGCCGAGTAGTCCTGTCCACGAGCCTTCTCAGCCATGGGGTCCTCACGGTTCTACCTGAAATCTGACTGCACATCTCGTCTCAACCTTCAAGCATTTGGGTACCATCTTCATGGTTTATTTTTGGATGTGTCTACAGATATTTTAATATACTTCATATGACCTTAAAGTCCACTCATAAATTGTGCTTTAACGTATTTACTTAAAACGTGAAACTTCCTATCACCATCCAGCATGAGAATCCCTGCTTGCCTGGCACAGAAAATTGTCATAAACACAAATCTGGTAAAAACCAAACAACGCAATTCAGTTCCAGCCCAGACGGTTGCTGTGCCACGAACGGCCTCAGGCACATGGCATCAGGCAGCCTCCTCCTCTCGGAGGACCCAGAGGGAGGAAGCAGCCCCTTAGAGGGGTGTTAACAACCTTTTAGCACCTAACTGAGACTCTCTCCCTGGTGAAATCAGAAGTCTGAATAGGAAAGAAAGGGAAAGATCGTTATTTTCTAATGATGTCATTAGGTGACATTTCAAGTCCTGTCCCAGGGCCACCTGTATCTTTCTCTTTCCGCTGGAGTACGTACTGCACACGTTGGGACATGCTGGCCGACCCACTCAGACCCCCTTGCTTTGATGGCGCTGTTTTATTTTATCATACTTGCTTGTCATGGTCCATCAACAGCTTGGGAGGGACTGGCTGACATTACGAAGTCTGGGTGGTTTGAAAAGCTGTGATTCCAATTTTAATTGCAAATCGATGGGGCATCATGGGAAAAGCAAATGGAGACGTGAAGAACTGGAGGAAAAGATTCAGCCTTGCAGTATTTTTAGACTTTTTGCCCCCCCCCCCACCTCCCCGGATGGGTTGTGTATAATTTTATCTGGACTCTGGGGTTTGGTAAGTTCCAATACCTTCTCCCTATTGCATTACCCGAGGGCTAACCCAAACTTTCTTTATGATCCCAATTTAAACGACCTATGTAAAACCTTTATCTGTGGTTCCTTTAAAAAACTGTGATTTGGATGAATGTCAAAGGCATTACGCCCAGTGAAAGAAAGGTTAGGTGCTGTATGATTCCATTTATATGACACTCACAAACAGACAAAACTGCAGTGATAGAGAACAAATCAGTGGTTGCCAGGGTTTAGGACAGGGGGAGGGTTTGATTATAAAGAAGCGGATAAAGGGATTTGGGGGGAGGGGGTGATGGGACTGTTTTGTATCCTGATCATGGCGGTAGTCGCATGAATCTATAGGCGTGTTAAAATTCAGAGAGCTAAATACCAGTAAGAAGTCTATTTAACTGTGTAATACTTTTCAAAGATAAAGCAAAACTTGATTTAAAAAAAAAAACCACAGAGGATTGTAGAGCTCCACCGCTAATGGGCATCCTGTACCCCAAATCCTAGTTATCAGAAGGCGACCCTGTTCCCACATGTTTGGAGTTCACCAGCCTCTCTCACTTACATCCTGGTTATGAATTAGAGTCAGGGATGTGGGTAGCCTTTCAGTCCTACCCATCCCAGTACCTGCCCCCGCCTCCATCCCCGAAGCCAAGGTTGGGAAGTGTCCATTGAGGTCTCGGGCTGCCGTGGCCAGCACAGACGTCCAGCCAGGCTTTGCCCTGAGGGTCTGAGGTCAGAACTGTGGGGAGCAGCAGTGGGAAATGCATCTCATGATCTGAGTGCCTGCAGGTGGACAGCAGACCTGGCCGGGGTCCCAGGGACAGTTGGGGGGGATGCAGCTTGGGGAAAAATGGGTCACAAACCACGGTTGGAAGAAGAATCCGAGGATTCCCCCTCAA
Source organism: Suricata suricatta (assembly GCF_006229205.1). Lineage (NCBI taxonomy): Eukaryota > Metazoa > Chordata > Mammalia > Carnivora > Herpestidae > Suricata > Suricata suricatta. The sequence continues at coordinate 16,533,214 of NC_043707.1, forward strand.
ACAAAACAATTTACAAGGTACTGACAGTGTGTCTTGACCTGATCCCTAGACAGCCTAAGGACTGAGCTAGAAGCTTCTGCTTGCTTATTCTACCCTCCACCCCAGCCAAACCAGCAGGGACAAAAAGCTCTCAAATGCACCCTCTCAAGCCAGAGTGTCCCCAGATCTGGCTGGGGAAGAGCACCCTGAGCTGGACGTGCCCACATCTCCCTCTTCCCGGCATTTGGTGAAGAACCCTTGCTTCCCAGAGCCCCACATGCCACGAGACTTCACTTCTCCGCCACTGCTCATGGTGGGCACCTAGTCCCTATTTTCTCTTCCTGTGGTGTCTGAAATTGGACACAGAGACCATGCGTACAGCAGAGAGTAGCCATGAAAGCTACAAGGCTCCCCTGCATCCTTCCCCAAACCCCACTTTCTGCTGGGTTTGCTTTGAATGGGTTTCTTTACCTTAAGTGACGAAGATGCTACTTGGGTGTCTATACTGAAGCTACCTGGGCTGCAGCAAAAAAGTGTGAGCATTGCCAGCCTGTGGGTGGTAATTGAATTCATGGAAGTGGCCGCAGTAACTCAGGAGCCAGAATAGCTGGAGAAGGAGGTTACAGGTGGGGTGTGACCAGGAAGTCAATGAACACAGTGCTGGGGAGGCGGGGAGGGGTGTGTGTGCATAAACCACAGTGGAGCACAGGGCATGCGCACGGACACGTTCGAGGTCCCCAGCACCAGGTAAGGTGCCAGCCCCTGAGGGAAAGATAGCTTATATTTTGTGACTTTACCATTTTGCCATGGCTACCAGTCTATTTGGGCTCTTCCACAGTCTGCATTGGTAATTCCTATTAACCTATTTAAAAAATAATGACCATAATGCATGTCAAGATGTCTGACCTCTGTTACAGTCCTCAGTGTCCCCAGCATACAAACCCCTGGACTTTTCTGATGATAGTCCATCTATAAGTAAGGAAATAAGAAAACTCACAAATAAAGATGTAGCCACATGGTGGAACTCAGCGTTGCTGAATTTTTCCAATAAAGAAATTTACATGCCAATATGAGAAGTTCTCAAGACAAGTTGTTCAAGTAAAAAAAGGAGCAAGGTGAAAAATATATTCTGAAAATTTTGGCTAATTATTTTTACTTTGGGATATTTTTCTTTTTAAAGGAGATGGCTAGGAGTTGAGGATGCTTATTCTGGGTTCCCTTCATACTTTTAGTGCCATTTTCTTTCTGATGCATTTCTGGGTGAATTGAATTTGGCTGGCTCTTATAATTGTAGTCTGATAATCATCTTTCAATAAGAGAATTTACATGTTTATGTGTGTGCTGATTATCAACATACTTGGACCTTCTTCTATCATTTACTTTGCTCACTTTATTTCCTTTTTTCCTTCTCTCCTGATTCTGGTATTGGATCAGTGGAGTTTTCTTTCTTTTTTTTTAATGTTTATTTGAAGAGAGGGAGCATTAGCACAAATGGAGGAGGAGCAGAGAGAGAGGGAGAGAAAGAGAATTCCAAGCAGGCTCCGCAATGTCAGCTCAGAGCCGAATGTGAGGCTTGATTTCCTTAATCGTGAGATCATGACCTGAGCTGAAATTAAGAGTTAGATGCTTAACCGACTGAGCCCCCAAGTTACCCCATGGAGCTCTCTTTATTACCCTTTTTCTTCCTTCTACTTAGATGGAGGTTATACAGGCTTTTTATGTGCTCTTAATAGTTGCCTTGGTATCTGACTAAAGCCTTAGCAAAAAGTAATATAGGGGGTCTTGACTCCCAGCCTCCCCCTGCCAACACTGTCCACGGCTATGGTTGCCCAGTATTTTACTCCACTTGCTTCTGTGATTTTTATGTTTATCAAAATAATGGCTACATCATCTGAACAACTAAGTAATATCATAAGGCTTATCCCCAAAACCTCAGCCCACTGCATGACCCCCGGCATTCTGATTCCCGTGCAGTGGAGGCACCTGATTTTGATTCATTTGACTCTAAGACTTTTGTGTTCCTCTATCTTACTGAATAATGTTTATATTGCCACCTCTTATCACAAAAAAGACTAACCTTGGGAGTTAAAATCGCACCTGTCAATTGCTCAGGAAAATGAAGAATTTCAAACCTGCAGGTGAACAGTAGGTGAAAAGTAATGATAGTGTGTGTAATCAGTCAGGTGTACCCAAAGCTGGGTGCTGCAGATGGAGTGGATGAACTGACCAAAGATTCCGCCCCCAAAGTTAGCCGAATGATAACACAGACATAAGAAAACAAGGAAGGAATGATTTGGAAAGATAAAAACAGAAAATGAATGTAGGAAAACAGCAACATCAATATTTAAAAAGAAAATAACAAACATAACTGATTTTTTGAAAGAGTCATAAAATAGACAAACATAGATACAGTGTCTAATTGAGAAAAAAAAAGATAACATATAACCATACTTAGGAGTGAGAAAGGGCATGTAACTACAGGATTCTTAAAGGTCCTCAGAGGGCTTAAGCATCTTTATGATGGTGTGAAATAGATAAAATTGAATATTTAGTCTTCATAAAGCACTCAGTGTATCATCTAAAAGATATTTTCTTAGCATGATCTTGAAAACAATTCTCAAGCTAATGTTCAGCGTGGTGGCCTGGACAAAGAGGGGGTAGGTAACATCACCCCGAAACTCTATCTGCTGGTAAGTCGGGGACGTGCTCAAGAAAGCGTAAGTCCCGGCAGAGTTAGATACGGCATAACAGCTAAAAGTAACTGTCTTAGGCAAGAACTAAAGAAGGTCATCCCTGAGGGCCCCAGAGACTGGACAGCGGCAGCTGGTGTTGCTGAGTTTGCTGCTAAGTAGTTGTTATTAAATTATCTCCTGGGATGTCTTCTGTTTCAAATACTACATTCGATGTCGTAGTTCAGCTTCTAAGCTGTAGTAACAGCAGAAGTCTCTGTTTACTGGTTCTGAGTCTCCCCTTCCTTTCTCTGTAATTAATACCTTTCTTTATTGTTCATTTGTATTTCTCTCTCAACCAGATGACAAACTCTTATGAAGTAAAAAAACAAACAAACTTTTTTTTGGTAAGTGTCTTAGTGTGAGCCCTGTGATTTAGAGACTGTCTTCCTGCCTTTCTCATGCACGAGCGATAGTTTGAATTAGAATTTTTAGGACAAAATCTTCTCAAAAACGGCTCTGAAGACATGGTCCTATTGTCCTCGGGTGTGTGCACATCTGTGTGTGTGGCAGAGAAGTTTGATGTCAGCTCGATTTGCTTTTTTCGCTTTGCAGACACACTGTTTCATTTTTCCCCCTGCCTGGATGCTCATACAATTTTCTTTATTGTTTGTTTATTTTTTTAATGTTTGTTTATTTGAGAGAGAGAGAGAGAGAGAGAGGGAGAGAGGGAGAGAGGGAGAGAGAGCGCGCGCGAGCCAGTGCGTGAGCAGGGGAGGGGCAGAGAGAGGGAGACAGAATCCAAAGCAGGCTTGTAGCTCTCAGCGCAGAGCCAACACGGGGCTCAAACTCACACGCCATGAGATCATGACCTGAGCCGAAGTCAGACATTTACCCGACTGAGCCACCCAGGTGTCCCTATAATTTTCTCTATTGTTTAAATTAAAACACTTAATCAGGATGTGTTCAAGTGTGCTTCCTGACTTCACCTCACCACTTACTAGTGCTTCTGATCAATAGCATCCTCCTTACTTACTCATCTTGATTCCCCGTTAAATTCTTATTTTTACAGATTTGTCCTCTTTGGGTCTTACCTCTTCTATCACTTATTTCTTTTGCCTCTAAACTGTCATTTTTCCTGAGTTGTCCTACTCACTGGTGACATAGCTTGAAGTGTGGAACCTGGGGCTCCGGCCCCAGTTTCCTATCATTATTGGTTATTCCTTTGAAGCTGTTATTGACTCTAGGTTATTCTGTCTCCACAGATGCAGGGATATAATGTTTCCCTGAGTCCTGCTGAGAATGCAGCTGACGATTTTTCTAACATTACTTCTCTTTCTTACAGTAATTCTATTGCTTTGATAACATGTCCTCTTCTTCCTCGTACTGAATTACTGAACTGCCTTATCCATCCATATATCTGGTGATTTCTCTTTTCTCCGTGGTGGTAGACAGTGACCCACGTCCCTCTTTCATGTGGCCAAGTAATCGTCCTCCCTGTCCACGTACCACATCTTCCTCGTCCATTCACCTGCCGACGGACACTTAGGTTGTGTCCATGCCTTGGCTATCATGGCCTCTTCTTAGTTACGTCTTGCATAAACCAAACACAATCCTTGAAACTCCTGGCACGTGAGTTAAATGCATCCCCACGTCCCAGTACCGACAAAGATATCTCGTTCTGTCATTAGCAAAAAGGACCAGGAAGGTGGGGTGGGGGAAGTTGAAGGCGCAAGGAGTACTTTCCACCTGAAACCAGCATTATAATTGTCTTTTACGAGGCGCCTGGGCAGCTCCATCAGTTAAGCATCTGACTCTCAGTTTCAGCTCAGGTCCTGATCTCGCTGTTTCATGAGTTCAAGCCCCACGTCAAGCTGCTTGGGATTCCCAGCCTGCTTGGGATTCTCTCTCCCCCTCCCCCCAACTGTGCTGTCTCTGTCCTGTCCTTTACCTCCTGGAGCTAATGGATTTCTTTGTGGTGTTTCTCACTGGGGTGCAAATTTTCAGTCTAGCTCTCTTGCTTATGATGGCCTCTTTCTTCTCCTTCCTTCTGTTGTGTCCCTGGGCGTTCAATGCGTGCTCGCTCGCTCGCTCTCTCTCTCTCTCTCTCTCTCTCTCCCCCTCCCTCCCTCCCTCCCTCGCTCTCTGAGAAAGAATGCCCTCGCAGAGTGAGATAGGAGTTGCCCTCTCATAAATTTTTTTAACGTTGTATTTTTTTGAGAGAGAGACAGAGCATGAGCAGGGGAGGGGCAGAGAGAGAGGGAGACATAGAATCTGAAGCAGGCTCCAGTCTCCGCACTGTCAGCACAGAGCCTGACGCAGGGCTTGAACCCACGCACCATGAGATCATAACCTGAGCTGAAGTTGGATGTTCAACCGACTGAGCCACCTGGGCACCCGCAGAGTTGCCCTATTCTATCTAGAATTTTTTCCTAGCATGGCACGCGCTGGCGCCTTATCTGGAGTGCGGGAGGCATTGGCACTCTTGACTTTACCATGTGTCTGAGTTTGGACAAGCAGGGAGTTTAGGTAGATAGTGGTTCCTGAGGGCAGGCAAGGAGGAGCTGATTACGCATAGTTGGTCGGCAGTGTGGTGATCAGAGCCCAGCCCTGCTGGGGAATCTGAGGACTTCTAAGGAATCATCTTAGATGGTGTTCAGGGGTCCTGCACCACAAGGGAAGGAAATCTTAGTGCAATAGTGGTGTCCAAAGACTAAGAAACACATGTTCTAGGTTCAATGAGTTCATGAACTTGCCTTTGACCTTGGGCAAACGACTTGAATGTTGTTAGCATCTGTATTTTCTTTCATAGAATTACAGAGTTTGACAGGCTCCTGCATCCCGTAAGGTGAACTTGCCCTAAACCAGGTGGTCTGGGGCGGTACTAGCAGTGACTTGGGATGTCACACGCTCACCTTACAGACCCCAAAACACATTGTGAGATGGTGATTTTTCTTTTCACTTTTCATTCCCTCTTCTGATTACATCAGAGAAGAGATCTCAGGTTCATGTTCATGGGCCTGTAACACCTCTCCAACACGTCACACCACCTAGGCGGAAGTAAATCTTTTCTCCTTCTGTATCTGGTTTTACAGTTGTCTCCTGTTTGTGGCAAGGGATCCTGTCTTTCCATTTGCGGTTCTAGCAAAAGTTCTAGAAAAAACTAAAGCCATAGACTTATGTAAGTAAAAAAAAAAAAAAAAGGTGAATGGATTTTTAAAGAGAAATAAAAGTAAACACTAGAGCAAGGACATGGCCAGAATTGTGGAGGTCGTGTGTGAGCGATTAAGTTTGGGGCAACTGAACTGAGAGCTCCTTCCAGCCCTGGGAACCCTTCGAGCAGAAACCCCTCGCAGGGTTGGGGCTCTGGGATGCAGCGTCCACAGCCCGGGCTGCTGAATGACCCGCTTCAGATTCCCTTGGAATGTTTCCCCAGCAAACGCACAAGCGACCACCCTTCAGACGCGGCATCTGCAACATAGGATCCACGAGACATTTCTGACAGTCGGTGGGGGTCTCTCTCTCCCGACAGCAGCCCCAGAACGAGCCCTTAAAAATCATAACCGGTAAATTGCCTCTTTGGCTGCTTTGACATCCTTGTATAGTTCAATCCAGGTGTGTTGTAGCTGCGCCGTCTGGGCCAGAGTCCTCGCCGGGGAGAAAATCATTATGAAAAGCTATCGATTAGGTGTCCGCAGCTGCTGAAATCCAGCCGCGGAAGCTCCTGGAGCTGCATTTATGAAAGGGCAGGGGTCATAAACAAGGGCAGGAATGTGATTGAGAGAGGAGGCAATTTGTTCAGAGGACAAGGGCGTGTGGAGGCGGGCAGCCCCCGAAAGTCCCTTCTTCCCCGCTGCAGGCCGTAGGGTGGGCGGTTCAGGTGTGGGCTGGAGTGTGCCCTGGTGCCCTTTGTGGCCAGGGGGAGTAGGGGGAGAGTCCGGGGGTGCCGTTCGTTCCTGGGAAATCCTGCCTCGGTGTCATTACCGTGGGACTCATGGGCACGGCGATGCTGAGCTGCTGGTTTCACTACACAGTCCCAGGACTGCCCAGTCCAGCCCAGCGCTCCTCTTCATGCCCAGCCGCGAGCCCCCCCAGCCCCCCACTTCTGACTCTGTCGCCCCATCTACGTGCCACATTGTGATATCACGAGGCCTCCCCACACTGCCCTTGTAGAATGCCCTCCCTCCTTGCATGAGCTGTCCTCACATGTCCTTGCTGATGTGAAAGCAAGGCACAGCCCTGTCTCTAGCGCTCTCCTCTGTGCCTAGCAAAGTGTCCGGCACCTAATAACCTCGATAACTGTCGAATGAATGAGCGAGCGTTTTTACCTGCCGGGTAGGGCAGAGCTGAGCACAGCTCCCAGGCACCCACTGAATGCACACAGCACCCGCCCGTTTGACTCATGGCTCTGAATGTACGAAAGAGTGCAAAGCTTCTTGGGAATTCTGGAAGGAGCTCTTTGAAAGAACAAAAGTGTAAGTAGTGAAGGAGGAGCACAACAATGTTTCTTTCTGCCTATGGCGTTAGAATAGCGGTAATTTTGAATGGTCCATCAATCACGTTTGATGCATGAAATCATACTTAGAACAGCACTTCTCACATTGTTTTCTTTGGGGCACAAAGGCTGCTGTACAGGTAACTTCTGTGAGTTGTGTGGAATTGTGTTTCCAGGGTGGCCGTGTATTAAATGCTCTTTTTTCTAGATGATACAGTTTTGCCCCCATTTTACCAAAAGGTCTGATATGCCCCCCACCTGCCCTGCCTGCTAGTTAGAATCAATGCCTTGGATGCTTCTAGCCCCATTGTGTTCATAAATTTCTCTGACAATGTGCTGAAAGCTATATTCCCATCCCCCTCAAATTTACAAATATGTGCACACAATATATTGCAGAGGATTCATCTTCTCCCAATGGAAATTGATTGCCTTCAAATGCACGCAGTAGGAGTGTGATCTTTGCAAAGAGCCAGGTCTTTTTACTGGAGCTTTTTCATGTTAATGGTCATTTTTGGGATGGAGGGAAACCCCAAAGTTGTGCAAAATAAGACACACAGTAGCCTTTGAGTTTCCTCCAAAGGAAGCCCCCATGCCAGTGTCGCCCATGTTTTTGGCTTGCACAGACCTGAAATTGTGCAGTGCGCAAGTGTCTTTGACATCGAATCGATTCTGACTTTTGGGTTTGATGGTGATGGGCGCCTGACTGAGGAAGGTGGTAGAAGCAGAAGATTCCACGGGTAGCGTCACCCAAGCGGCCTTGTGTCCGAGAGCACACGATTTCCCCGAGACTCCTTCCGTGGCATTCGTGCCGCATCATTTCCTTTGCACACGTGTTGGGGGCACCGCCAGCCCAGTCCGCGTGAGCCTGCTTGGCAGAGGAACTTCATTATTTCAGAGATGCCGCCTGTTTTTGCAGTTACATGAAGGAGCTCACAGAATAGGGATTCTTCGATGGTGTCAGGGGCACACAGGAGGTGAAAGGGAGCGGCCGCTGCACGGGAGGGAGGCACGGTGCCTGCCGCAGTGAGCGGTTCCTCCGTGACCTGCCGCACGCTGTCAGCGGAGACAGCGGGGCCTCCGCGGCAGATGACCAGATTCTCCAGAGGCTGCTGCTCCCAGCCTTGAGGCAGCTCAAAAGCCTCACCAACTCGTCCCCTTTGACAGCTCTGGACATTGACGTTCTCTCTTCTACCCATGTTCTTCTAGGAATCATCCTTAGTGTTTTGCCAGAACCACCTAGATTGTATCAGGATTGTACCTTATTCCCAAATAATTCAGGAAACTAGGTGTATTGACTGCTGTTGCCACCAGGTACTGTGTAGGACTTCACTTACAGCCCAGATCGTGTTATCATTACTGCCATTTTAAAACCGTTGTTTTTAGGAGCAACTGGGTGGCTCAGTTGTCAGACATTGGCCCAGGTCACGATCTCATGGCTCATGGGGTTCAAGCCCTGCATTGGGCTCTGTGCTGACAGCTCAGAACCTGGAGCCTGCTTTGGATTCTGTGTCTCCCTCTCTCTGCCCCTCCCCTGCTCGCATTCTCTCTCAAAAATAAACACTAAAAAATAAAATATTTTTTAAAGTTTACTTGTTTATCTTGAAAGAGAGAGAGTGTGCACATGCATGCAAGTTGGGGCAGAACAGAGAGCGAGAGGTGGAGAGACAGAATCGCAAGCAGGCTCCACTCAGGCAGTGCAGAGCCTGACGAGGGGCTTGATCCCATAAACCATGAAATCATGACCTGAGCCAAAATCCAGAGTTGGCCACCCAACTGACTGAGGCCTCCAGGTACCCCATTACTGCCTTTTTGAAAGAGAGTAAATCTCTGTGTAGATTTACCCAGACTTTCCTGATTACTTTGCACAAATCACTTCTTTCTCCACTTTCTCCTTCTGAGTTAAATTGCTTTCTACTAAAGAATGCCCTGTAGTCATCTTGTCATTGGTAAATTCTGTCAATATCTTTTTTTCCCTCTGAAATGTCTTTATTTTGCCTTTACCCTTGATTAATTGTTAGCAGTACAGAATTCTAGGTTGATGGTTATTCTCCCTCCAATCCTGGAAGGTATTATTCTAGCATCTTCTGGAATGTCTAACTGTCATTGAGAAATCTGCTCTGAACCTCATCATTCTTTTGTAGGCAAAGTGTCAATTATCTCTGGTGGTTTTTTGCTATCTCATTGGTGGTCTGTAGTTTCCCTGCAGTGTATCTTGGTCTGGATTATATTTTATTTTATTTTGATCAGAATACAGTTTGCTTCCTGACTCTGAGGGCTAATGTCTTTTTGTCAGTTCTGAAAACTTATCAGCCATCATCTCTCTAAGAGTATTTTTCTTTCCACATTTGCTCCTTCCTCCTTGGAGGACCTCCTGTTAGACACATGTTGCACCTGCTAATGAAATTTTCCTAGCATTTCACGTTCTCCTGTTTTTCTTCCTTTAGTCTTTCCTCCTTTAGGCGTAATCCCAGGGTTATGGGATCAAACCCTGCATCAGGCTCTGCACTGAGCATGGAGCCTGCTTAAGATTCTCTCTCTCTCTCTCTCTCTCTCTCTCTCAAACTAAAAAAAACCATTTGTGAACAGAAATGAAATCTGATGTTCACTGCACATTGGAGCAAAAGGTGGTAGCTTTGGGTCCGGCTAAAAGAGAGCTGCCCAGCATTTTTTTTTAAAGCAACAGTGTTGAACTACAACTTCCTTTGTATTTTTCATTTGTTTGAGAGTATCTGTTTTTAACAAGAAGGAGATTCAACACAGGAAGGCCAGAACTTTTGCCAAAACTTAGATTTGCCTGGATTTTTCCTCTCTATTTCTTCATTTGTGTTCTCTTTTTTTTCCTTTTAAACTCTTCATCTATGTTAAAGATTTATTTTTTGTCCTGCTTTGCACTTTTCAAAAGCTTTCTATTATTTTTAATTGAGTTATCACCTCAATTAAAAATATATATATGTATTTTATGTGGCACCTGGGTGGCTCAGTCGGTTAAGTTGGTTTCAGCTCGGGTTGTGATCTCGCGGTTTGTGAGTTCAAGCCCCAAGTGGGGCTCTGTGCTGACAGTGCAGAGCCTGCTTGGGATTCTCTCTCTCTTCCTCTCTTGCCTGCTATGTGTGTATTCTCCCTCTCTCTCTCTCTTTTTCTCTTTCTCCACATAAATAAACTTAAAAAATATCTATTTTATAGTTTCTTTTAAATTGCTTTATTATCTTAAGTTCTTGGATAGATAACATTCCCTTTTTGTCATATTTCTCACTCTCCGTTATGAAGGATCATTTTCTGGTGTGTTTTGCAATTTTCGAATTGCGAGCTCATCATAGCTGGGTTGTCTTTGCCGTGTGAGGACCGTGTGTCCTGGGTGCGGAAGTGTTTCTGCTGAGTGGCGTGCAGCACCGGCACAGCCCCTTGAGTTAATTTCTTGCTTTGGGATTCTTGTGTCCTACATACAAGTTCAGGGTTTCAGTTTCTTGAGACGCGGGTTTTCTCCCCAGAGCCCCGAGTAAAGACAAAGTCCCAGGCAGTCCTTGTGGACGAGCGAGAAGACTTCTCTGGTCTTCCATCACAGTGATGGCAGCCCTTCAGAGATTCCCGGATCCGCGCAGGGATCTCAGTTCTGGTAACAATCTCACACTGGCTTAGGATCACACCTGCAGCGCCTTCTTGGGATATAACAGCTCCTCAGCTAAAGCCTGTTTGTGGTCTGCTTTGTCTCTGGGCCACGGTGGCATGCTGTCACCATCAGTGTGCTCTTCGTGTCTGGCGTCAGGGATTTCCCATCCCTGTGAACTCCTTTGTGCACTTGGTGTTGTAATATTTTACCTAGAACTTCTATTGATAGGAAAGTTCATATCGACTCTAGTGACTTTGCTTTGGGGCCTTATGATGTCTCTTTAATCGTGGTTACATTTGCTTTCAGTAAACAGCATAGCAGGACTATGAAGAGGAGGCTTTGTGTGAAGTCCCAGTCTTTTGAAATGGAATTTCCTTCTCATTAAGAAAAGATCCTTCTGGTCTGACGCCACTTGAGGGTGGACAGTCATGAGGGGACCCTTTAGTGTTGCCACGTCAGGCCAAGAGGGCCGGTCAACACCTGCTGATGTGTTCTTTTTGGCTTTGGACAGTGGTGTCCCTAGTAATCTCACTTCAAACCCCTTCTGTCCTCCCCTCTCCTTTTTAAAGCTTGTTTATTTACTTTGGGAGGGGGGCAAACAGAGAGACGGAGAGAGACAATCCCGAGCAGGCTCTGTATTGTCGGAATAGAGCCTAATGCAAGGCTTGAACCCATGAACCATAAGATCATGACCTGAGCCAAAACCAAGAGTTGGATGCTTAACTGACTGAGCCACCCAGGCGCCCCATCCTGCCCCCTTCACTGCCTCCCTTGTTGAATGCTTGGCCTTACTTTGTTCCCTCATGTAAGCTTAGTGAGACTGGGGACAGTGTCACATACATGTTTCATATCACCGATTGTACCAAAGACATAGTAGGTAGTAAAAAAATCTGTATGCATTATTTGAACTCATTTATAATTGGAAACACCATAATTAAAACAATTTGAGGTATCATTTTACACCTATTAGACTAGCAAAAATTAAAATACTGCCACGTGTTGACGTGGACATGGGGATATTAGGACTCTCCAGGTTGCTGACAGGAAGGCAGACGGGTGTAGCTCTGAGGAGCAGCCATTTATTGTCGAATGAAGCCTGTCAAATCCCGGAGTTCCGCTCCCGGGCAGACAGCCTGTGGACACCCTCGGAGAGCTCCGTGGAAGACACGTACAGAGACACTGGTGCGGTCATGGTGGTGGGGAGGCGGCCACCACCTGGATGTCCGGCCTGGGAAAGTGCGTGGGCACGGATGGGGGCACACACGATGCGGAGGAGTCTTGTGCCACGTCTGGGTTAGATGGACACAAAACAACACGGACAGACCCTCAGAGCATAGCGCTGAGCTGACAGATGCAGAAGGGATGGGATTTTCAGCACAATACCGTTTATGTAAATTTTTAAAGACCCACATGCAAAACAATATACATTTTGCAAGAACATACTCAAGCAAAAAGGTACACATTAAATCTCTGAGAATGGATTGCCCATGGCAGAGGAGAATGAGAATGGAGATGAATACATTATTAATAAATAGGTAAGAAAGAGGCCACGCACAGACCAACAGTGATGAGAAAGCCAAAGAGCAAGGACTGTGATTAACTCTCAACACACAGTGTTTTAAAAAAAGAAGAAGAAAAAAACTGAACGTTTGTTCAGTTGGGAGTCTCATTTTCTCCTTGAATTCTTGTCTGATCAGGTCGGCCTCATGTGTTTTCTGGAATATTGTAATTCTTATTTGAATATGCGTCTTCCCCTCCACTCTCTTGATAAGCCCTTTAAATGCAGCATTTGTTGCTTATTCTTTGTTACTCGGCGGCAGCAAGGAAGAGTTGTAAGACGATGGACCTAGGGGTCAAGTGGGCCTCTTCCTTGGACCATATGACCTTGGGCAAGGTCACATCCTCTTTCTGAGCCTCAGTTTCCCCATTTGGAAAGCAATGATGGAAAGACCTCTGTGTGTTGTGACGGGGACTCAAGTGAGGAAGTGTGAAGTGTTTTTCCCACTACAGAGCCCAGGGTAGATCCTCAGTAAATAATTAAAGCATCCTCTCCTTGATTAGGTTTCCTGTGGGCCTCAGCACATTATAGGTGTCCCATCAAGAATTTGTCAGGGTGCCTGCATGGCTCAGTCAGTTGAGAGTCTGACTCTTGATTTCAGCTCAGGTCATGATCCCAGACTCGTGGGATCAAGCTCCACATCAAACTCTGAGCTGAGCGTGAGCCTGCTTAAGAGTCTTTCTCCCTCTGCCCGCCCCCATGCTCACACGCACTCCCTCCCTCCCTCTCTCTTTGTAAAGTAAAAAAAGGAATCTGAGCAGAGATGAACCCTGATGTTCATAGATTGGAGCAAAAGATGGTGGCTTAGGTCCAGCTGAAACAGAATGTCTCAGCAGATTTTTTTTTTTTTTTTAAGCCTCAGGATTGTTTCTGAGTGCAGTTGTGGAGTACTCGGGCCTCCGCCACCTCACTCCCCGGCCCTGTTTCTCTGCATTCAGTCCTGGGGACTCTGTCACTTCTCACTCGCCTTCCTCCCTGCTGGTCTGGGAGAGAAGTGCTCTGTGTATTCAGGTTGATTTCTCCCTCCCTTTTGTTCTCGGCTGTCTGTTAGTGAGACCAGAACCCGACGCAGGGCTGGTGATTACCCCCACGCCTGCTGCAGAGTGAAGAAACCCTGACACTCTCCCACGGACGGCGGTGATTTTCTGAGGCCTTTAGATTGACTGCATTCATCCTAGCAGCAGGTGATACGCGCTATAAAATTATCCAGCTGCTCTCTCAAATCTTGCATTCAACCTGAGAATCTGTAAAAACTTTCACATGTTGAAACATTTTAAATCAGGCAGATTTGGACAATGAAACCGTGTGGTTCAGGCAGGTATTTTTGTCCCTGCGTGCCTTGTTTTTCTCATCTAGGAAATGGGAGTGAACTTCAGCATGGTGTGTTTAAACGCCCTGAGGGCCGTGAAGTGTGCCCTGTGCCTGCAATAGTGGGTTGAGTGGAGACTTTTCTCTCCCTGGTTCTCACTCATCCAAGACATATACTTACCTTTTTAAAATAGTCCAGTCCTGGGGCATCTGGGTGGCTCAGTTGGTTGAGTGTCTGACTTCAGCTCGGGTCATGATCTCGTGGTTTGTGAGTTTGAGCCCCGTGTTGGGTTCTGTGCTGACAGCTCAGAGCCTGGAGCCTGCTTCAGATTCTGTGTCTCTTTCTCTCTCTGCCCCTCCCCTGCTTGCACTCTGTCTCTGTCTCTCTCTCAAAGATAAATAAACATTAAAATAATTTTTAAAGAATAGTAAAACGAAATAGTTCAGTCCTCCATCTCTGAGATCAGCCAGCCCACACAGAGACCAGTGGTGTAAATGAAGGAGGAAAAAGCCTTTCACTAAGATGTTGCCACACGGAGGTGCTGTGGCTCATCATCTGTCTGCAGGGAACCTCCTGCTGTATCGTCAGATTCTGTGCTGACTCCGTGTACCCACACTAGGCGGGCGAGACCGTGCTGTAGTTTACACACAGCTTCTGCGTGGTTCAGCGCAGCAAAGGCTGGTGTCTTACTCGTGCTGGTGTCCTTCAGTATCAGCCGGGGACCTCTGCTTCTCATGGTCATGCAGGGACCCAGCTCATGGAGGCCTTTTCTGGATACGTGCTCCCTAGGTCACCACAGAAGTGGAAAAGGGAATGTGCTGAATAGTGTGCGCTGCCAATTAATGTTTCTGCCTGGGAGAAGCTTCAGGAAAGGCTTGCTCCAGGGCCTTCTTTTGGATCTGCTCCCTCTGGGTTATCTTAATCCTCAGGTTCTAAGCGTCACATCGTCACAGTGCCCAGTTCAACAAGAGAGACAGGGTCCCCTCACATAGTTCCCGCGTAAATCCTGGGAGTCCCTCTCTCATCGCCCCGGATTAAGTAATATAGCCACACTGACGTGATGACCATGGCTCTGACAATACAGTGCACTGTCAGCTTCGTGTAGGTCATTTCTACTTTTGGGGCTGGGTATAGGAGTAGGGCTGCTCCCATAAAATAAAATTCAGGATCTCTAATTAAATCTGAATTTGAGATTTAAGAAAAATATCTTTGGCATAAGGAAGTCCCAAATACCACAGGGGACTTACTTACACTAAATAATTATTCTTTATCTGAAGTTCAAGTTTGGTATTTTTATTTGCTAAAAGCTGGCAACTCTATGTGGGAACACGTTCCCAAACCACATGCAGGGATAGGGTGGTTCCTCCAAAGCAAAACTGGGATGCTGTATTATCAGAATAAGAGACAGTGTGTACTGAGTGGCCTAAAGCACAGGTGTTCTGTATAATGACCGTGGTAGAGCTGAACGGGCGCCATGCTCCCCCTAGGTGTATATGGTGCCATAGCCCTGTAATAGTAGCTTATTATGGCATGAGACTGTTGCGGCTGTCTGTGGCATGTGCAAACAACCCCCCATAGTCACTTATGCCTGCAGTTTATTATCACTGCGTCTGGTTCCATGGGGCGGACAGGGCTCAGCATCTCGCATGCAGTTGCAGTCACACCCAAGATGTCCCTTTCACACAGCTGGCGAGGGCTGGCAGTCAGCCGGGGCTGCCGACCAATGTGACGGCTATGGCCTCTCCATGTGGCGCGGCCTCCCAGCAGCATGGCAGCTGGGATCTGAGAAGCAGCATCTCAAGGGCAAGCACTGCAAGAAATCCACACAGAAGTTGCAAGACTTCTGACTCCACCTCAGAAGTCCCAGAACATCACTTTTGCTGTGTCCTAGGCCAGCCAGACCCTGAGGCGAGTCTAGATTCAAGAGCAGGGGAATCAGAGGCTTTCTCTTATGGGAGGAGCAGCACGCATGTGCAGGGAGGGAAGGAATTGATGGGGTCATCGTGCAGACCGTCAGCCACATGCTTTTTATGTGCATCATGTCATTTAACCCTTACATCAACTTTGTTGGGTAGAAAGGAATGTAGCCCCATTGTATAGATGAGAACACCAAGGTCATAGTGGAATCAAGGGACAGGCCCAAGATCAAACAGGTAGTAAACAGCCAAGTAAGGACTAGAACTCAGGTCTTCCAGTTCCAACTCAACTGTTCTGTTCTCTGTGGTAGCCCGCTGTCTCCTCTTTGGAGCGGTACAGCTGTTGTATGTGGACTTAAGAATAATGATGGGCGGGGGGGGGGGGCACCCATGTGCATCTGACTGGATTCTGGCTCAGGTCGTGAACCCAGGGTCGTGGGATCGAACTCCACTTCAGGCTCTGCACTGTGTACGCTTAAGATTCTCCCTCCCTCTCTCTCCCTCTCCCCCACTCACACTCTCTCTGTCCCTAAAAAAGAAAAAATAATGATGAAAATTCATCCTACTAAAGGAGGAAGCTCTCAGATACAATCCACATTCTCCCGACTTACCCCCCCCCCCGCCCCCACCAACTGATTGTGTCACATCCCTGCCGTGTCTTCTAGGACAATTTAAGATAAAATCAAGAACTTCCTAGACTGATAGAATCGTATGCCAGTGATGGGGTTGATGGCTGGGATAGTTTGGATTACCATTCTGTAAATATTCACGCACCTCTTCCCTCCATCATGGCATAGTATGCTTCCTTACTCCGTCAGGGGTGCCCTTGGGCACATGACACGCTTTGCTCAAAGGGATGTTAGTGTTGATGTCACATGATCAAAGATTTCACATCTGCTTGGGTCACGAGGCTTGCTCCCTTGTGTTTCTGCAGTCATTGCAAGAACATGCCCCAGGTAGCCAGCAGGTCCTAGAAAGATGGGAGACATGTGGCACAGGCCTGGACCCAACCGGAAGCTTAGACCTGAGCCCAGCGCAAGCACAGCCTGGAGCAGTGGTTTGCAACTGAAAGTGATGGTGCCAGGGGATATTTGACAATGTCCAGAGGCATTTGTGATGGTCACAACTAGGACGGTGCTCTGTGGGCATTTAGTGGGCCTCTGTGGTCAGGGATACTGCTGGACATGCTTCCATGCACAGGACAGCCTCCCTGACCAACAATTTCCTGGCCCAAAATGTCAGCAGTGCTGAGGGTGAGAAGCCCAGGGCTAGGTCAGCAAATTTCCCTCCTAGTTCTAGAAGCTGAGCAAAAATAAATGACTGGCATTTGAAGCCAGAGTTCGAGCAGGGGTTTTTGCTGCAGCATTGTTGGTACTAAGTGGCAGATAGAATGGCAAATAAGGGAACCACCTTTTATGACACAAGCTCTTAAATGGTTCCCCTTAGCTAAACGTCATCTCCTCGCCGGCGCTGGTCCCTGGTCATTTCCTCCAGCAAAGGGTGGCCGAGCATACCAGCTGAGATTCTTACTAGTTCCCAGACACCCCAAGGGGAGGATGGCACCACCTTGGACCCCAAAGATTCCTCCCTCAAGCCGCACGACCCCTTCTTCCTTGCCTTCTGAAGCCCTAATGACTCTGCCTCTCAAGGCCTGCCCCGTCCCTTCTCTGTCACATTCAATTTGTCTGAAGAATTTTCTCCAGCTGGTTATTACTTCTTGTTTTTCCTGCAGAAAAGCGCAGCCTTTTCTCCCATCGTTTCAGGCTGGCCCCTCCAGCCCAGACGACTCCGCGCATTCGATGGTGACTCGTGGCTCCGAGGAGCCTAATTCATTCTGTACTTTCTCAGAAAAGATGAAAATTGGTTCCTTTTGGTCCTTTATAAAATCTTCACATCCCCTAGGATCTTTTTATGTAGTTTGGTTCCCAAACTGAGAAAAGGATCCGGTTCTGACTAATCTGCACAAAAGAAATTATAGAAGCTTTTTTTTTTTTTTTTAAACCTACCGAACAAGCAATTCCATTTTATAGCAGCTTACCTTTTCCACCCACTTGGAAGGATGTTTTTTCAAATTGAGGTATAATTTGCATACACTAAACTGCACCAAACCCGAGGGTATGGCTTGATTAGTTTTCACATCTGTATGCACCAGTGTAACCATGACTCAGATCAAGATCTAGAACATTCCATCACCTCAGAAAGTTCCTTTGTGCCCCTCTCCGGGCAACCACTACCCCCTTAGAGATAACCACTATTCTGTCTTCTGTTACCCAAGATTCATTTGCCTGTTCTCAGACTTCATGTAGCCCAAATCATCCAATGTCTCATATAGCATTTGCTCATTTGTGTCTGGCTTCTTTATGTCCACGTGTTTTGGACTCTCAATAAATTCTTACATAGGGAAGAATTTCTACCCCTATTTCAGGAGGCCATGAATGGGTAAAAGAGAATCCAGGACTGTTGGAGAAGACGGAGCACTGATGTTTTCCCCTCCCCTACTTCCCGCCTCCTCCCTGCCCCCACTCACCCTCCCTCCTCCTCCCATGAGAACAGTCAACACAACAGGAGGAAAATCTGCATTGGTTTTGGGTAGTGTTCTGGGAATACTGTCACCTGTTTGGTAGAAACTGTGAGGAATTCCTGCTGGACTGGTGGCCCTGAGTTTGGTCCGAAGGTGCCATGGAGGCAGCCTCACTCTCCCCATCCTGAGAGGAGGGGACGGGGCCATGGCGGGCCGAGACCCGAAACGCACAAGCCGGCATGGTGGTTGGGTTTGCTCCAAGCCTGGAAGGCCGCCATGTGCAGAAAAGCTCCATGGAAGGCGTCTCTCCAGCCTGGCAGGCAAAGCAGATAAAATCCAGGGAGACTGGGCATCCTCTGAGCCCGGCTGTCTGGTGGAGCAAGAAGCCTGGCGGGCTCATTGGTCCAAGCGGGTTGACTCTTCTTGAGACAATTTTGGTGATTTATCTTTTCCTAGAAAAATGTCCATTTCATCCAACTTCTCATTTATAAACAAAGGCACGTGGTCTCACAATTGTATTTTGAGTCAGCTGATGATTGGCTGGAGGATTAGTTCAACAGTGTAGAATGTAAGTATTGAACGTTCTGAGCCTCCTGTAGCTGGAACCGTCCTGCTGCTGCACGTGGGGACAGCAGCCCGGCTGTGCCTGGAGTCCTGGGCTCGCCGCCGCTCCCAGGACCCTCACACTAGACGTTCCCTTCTGTCTGGTGCCACAGAGGTGACGTCTGACTTTTTTCCTTTGTAGGTAAGCTCTTGCCCTGAGAATCTGTTGAGTTCTTTTCCTTGAAGTTAGAACTTTAGCCAAGATATGTGTCTAGGTTTTGGTGTCTCTTAATGATTTTTTTTTTTCTGATATGGTTTGCATTCTTTTTGAAGGACAGATTTGGTTTAGCTTTGATTCAGGAAACTTACCTTACGTCAAACATTGCTCTGGCTACATTTGTTTTGGCATCTTGTTTATTGATGCACATTTTCTGTGTGTGATGTCATATCACTTGTCTTCACATATTTCCCATCCCTCACCGTTGTCACTTCTAAATCCTGATGAACCTTCTCAAACTTGGCCTTTTTGCCAGTGAATTGCTTTTCTGCATTGCTAATTTAGTTGTTACTAGACCAAACCATTGTTAAATAGTTTAATTTCTTTCTGCCTCAAAACCATAATGATTTTCATCTCTTTTTAAATCTCATGTATGTTTTTGATTCACGATGCCTGCATTTTCTTTAATTTTATTGAAAGTACAAAGTAAATGCTAGTGGAATTTGCTTTTGTTTCCTGCAGAAAATCATTTTCAAAAGCATGTTTTTTCTGCCCATTTTATGACTCAGACACTTCTCATAGGCTTCATGATTTTTCATTTTTTAAAATTTTTAGTTGATGAAACTTCTGTCCAGGTCTGGCATTTCCCCTCACGTAGAAGTGAGTGGATTCTTCTAGTAATCCATGCCCTCACCCAGGTCCTGAGCTGGAAGATTTTGCAGATTCAGGGATTGAGCGTCCTGGGGGACAGAGAAGGAAGATAAGGCCACAGGCAGTCCCAGCACTGGAGGGGGACTTCTCCACATTTGACAAGGGCACCATGGTGTGGTTCCAGCCCCCCAAGGTGTCCAGAGCCCTCACAGGGAGGGTTTTTGCAAAGCTTTGGACTCTTATGTGTGAGTGACATAACAACAAACCCAGACTGGCTTAAGCAAAAGAGAATTTATTTTCTCACGTGACTGCAGTGTTTGAGAGTTATTGTGGCTTCGGGTATGGCCAGGTTCAGGGGCATTCGAAACAGTGCGTCAAGTGTCTGTCCGTCTCTCCTTCCTTCCCATCCATTCTCAAGATTCTCAGGCTTCCTGTGGTGGCATGACACCCACTATAGCTTCAGCCTTTGTATGTTCACAGCTCCGAAAGGAGAAGGAACATCCTCTGTTCTCCCAGCATTTTCAGGAAGCGTCTGCTTGTACTGACCTACTGATTAGGTCATAGGCTCACCTGGGAACCACTCTGATCCCATGGTGGGTGGGATATCCTGCCCAGCGTAGGCCTGGCTTATATGCCCACTTCTCAATCAGGGATTGGAATCTGCCACATCCAAATCCTAAAAAGAAATATTGGGGTACTATTACTGTAGGAAGGATGAATGGATGGTAGTGGCATGAATAGCAGATGTCCATTACAGAAGACTTCTCTACTTAATTCTTAAAACTTCTCTGTTTCCACAGAGTAGTAAGCTGTGAACATACCCAACAGGGCTGCTCTGTATGGTTGGGCAGGTTGTGCACTTTACAACCATGCCACATCTCCAGGAGCCCAAGTCACATCATAGATATTAGAGATTTGTATAACTTTTAGTTTCCTGACAGATACAAGTATCAGATGGGGCATCTTTTGCCAAGTGCATAAAGGTGCCTTAGAGGCTAGCATCAACTAGCAGGCCTCTTAAGGTGTTGTTACCCAGTGGTTCTTTCGGCAAGCTGCATTTCCTTCTCTTGAGCTGCTGGGCCTGATGTAGTTTCTTTAGCTTGCTTTTGCATGTTTAGGTATGTAAGTCCTCGTGTCATTTCTCAGGAGTAGAAGTCTTATTCCTAATATAGGACCATTCTTCTCCCCTGCCCCCATGCTTAGGGCCCAAACATACACCCTCACTAAGAAACCATGCTTTCGCCATCCCTTACCTCTTAACATTTCTGGCGGTAAAGAATGGGGGCAAGTCCATTCTGGGAGCAGTGGATTAGGCTGTGGAAGCGCCCATGCCTGCTCCCACATCGCAGCTGATAAGAGCATCAAGCTGGACACTTCACAGGACCCCAGGAAGCAGCAGTCTTGACTCTTCTCTGCCTTGGGCAGGCCTGGTCACTCTTCGGGACTTTCACAGGAGGGAGCAGGGCTGAATAATTTCTGAAGGCTTCCCACCTCTTAGATCTGATGCCTGAGGGTATCATTCAATTGTAAGAATAAAAACATTTCAACAGTTGCTACATAATTTCAATAACCATTTGTTCAATACTGATATGTAACATAACACATGAGGTGCTTCCCTGGGTGTTTCATATATGCTATGTCATTTAATCCTTACAACAACCCCCCAGATCTATATTACTATCACCCCCATTTTATAAGGGAGGAAAGTAAGGTTCAGAGAGGCTTAGTAACACCTGTGTGTTTAAAAGAAAGGATTCTATTTGGTCTCACACCCATGACTTTATGTGATATTTCCCAGTGCTAAGTACAGTGACAAGATAATTTTAATGACTCCCATTTGTACAACAACTGTGGGAAACCGTGCGATGTGGATTCAGACAGGGCTGGGTTTGATTTTGCCTTTGTCACTTGACCTTGAACTTTTATTTTCTCTTCTGTAAAGTGGAGATGATAATACTTGCTTCATAAGATGGTATAAACACTCAATAAATGGTCTTCCTTGGGGCGCCTGGGTGGCTCAGTCAGTTAAGCATCAGAATCTTGGCTTCTGCTCAGGCACGATCTCGTGGTTCATGAGTTCAAGCCCCACATTGGTCTCCATGCTGTCAGCACGGATCCTGCCTGGGATTGCCTCTCTTTCCCTCCCTCTCCTTCTGCCCCTCTCCTGGTTGTGCTTTCTCTCTCTCTCTCAGAAACAGATAAATAAGCTTAAATGGTCTTCCTTGATTATATACATGCATTTACTTGTTAACCATGGGTTTCTACTGTCTTAATTTCTACACGAGAAAATATGAACTCTGACGGCTTCACAGACGCTTCCTGCATCTTTCTGCACGTATGTTATGCTGGATGATTTCCCTTTAAGAAAGCACCCCCTTGTTATTCCCAGCAAAGCCTCTTGATGAGTAGAGATGATTTTAAAGCATAAACAGTGGAAAACGCGTTAATATCATTTCCTTCCCGGGCCCATTTCAAAATGAAAGGGAAATGTGTTTGGGGAAAAATTCACTTACAACTTGGGCCAAATGCCCGAACTCTCAAAAGAGCCTGACAAACAGAACAAAGTTTGACTCTCTCTAAATAAAATCCCCCCATCTCTGATTCTGTGCTGGGGAAAGCTTTTACAGTGATCCCTTTCCTAATGATAGCCTGCACATCAGTAATGGAACGTGAAAGACAATCTTCCAATCAATTTGTTTTTTCTGCTGGTTTAGATTAAAGCACAGAAAATGCCCAAATGCTCCATCTGCTTCCTCTAAGATTTCTGGTAGGCTGGAGCCCAATTATGGCTGCCTTATCCATTTTTAATAATCTACTTATGATCATGCAAACACGGGGTGTGATTATACCCACATCAGCTCCTGTTTCAGAGCCTCCGCTTCCATCCATAATTAATAAGCCACTCGGTGCCTCGGAGGGGAGCTGAAGGAGAGATGTAAGGGACCGTCAAGTGGGAAGGCTTTTCTGTTGCTTCTCATTCATTCGTTTTGCAGACCTTCCCTGCCATCTCCGAGGCGCAGGCCGCACCGCTGGACGCCAAGGGTACGAGGAGCCCAGCTGGCCTGGCCCCCTGAGCAGCTCATAGGCTGTGGAGGCGGATGCGCACAGACACACTTGTGGTGCGGCCGGTGCTTGTCTGTGAGCCAGAAAATTCAGCTGCTGAGACAACCAACGTGTTTTACATTCTCAAATCAGGAATACAGGATAATTAGATTACTGTATTATTATGAATATAATTCTAGGAAGACCTATTTGGGAACCAGTTTCTTCTATTTGAGGCGTGAGCTATGCTGGGGGGGTAGTCAATTTAGCAAGGAAACCCGATGAGGGAGAGCATGAAACGTCCAGTCCGCCTGGGTTCAAGTCCCTGCTTTATACTGTGTGACCTCAGACAAGTGCCTTTCCCCCTCTGAGCCTGTTCCTGCGTTGTACAAGGAGGGAAATGCTTTCTTCCCTGACCTTCTGTGGGATGTTCATGAATTCACCACGTGGATTGCAGAGTGCTACGTCAGTATAACAGAGAGAGCTCCAAGTCTTGCTGATCAGTAGTTGGATAAAACCACTTTGTTCTTGTTTCAGATCCTACCCCTCTCCCAGTTTTCCCTTCTTGTGAAATGTTCCTGGCACCGTGCTCTGGAAAGAGCGGGGCCTTCACATCAGAGGCGGGTGTGAAGTATTAGGAGCACTCATGGGTCTTGTTCCTGTTTGCATACAATGCAAATCACCCCTCAGAATTTTGGAAGAGATATTGGGGAATCACCAATTTGTAAAAGGCTAGGTGACTGAATTCACTGCCTGCTCTGTGATTATTTGCTGCAAATGTAATTGAATGAAAAATTTACTCCTCATTCTCATATTTGGTACAGCGGCTGCCAGACTTTACTGACCTCCTTTCTGGGCTACCTCGAAACTCCAGCGTGCTCCCCTTCCTGTCTTAGTCTTTTTTTTTTTTAATTTTTAATGGTTTTTTAAATTTATTTTTGAGAGACAGAGACAGTACAAGCAGGGGAGGGTCAGAGAGAGAGGGAGATACAGAATCTGAAGCAGGCTCCAGGCTCTGAGCTAGCAGTCAGCACAGAACCCAACGCGGGGCTCGAACTCACGAACCGTGAGATCATGACCTGAGCCAAAGTCGGACGCTTAACCGACTGAGCCACCCAGGTGCCCCTCCTGTCTTAGTCTTGAGCAGGGCACGCCTCTTAGACCAGGTGTCCATGTCTGCCTTCAGAATTCCCACCGCCCGTCTTGATGGAAAGTTCCAGCAATCTATAACCTATGGTTTTGTAGCTAAAGTAAACCTAAAATCTCAATCTCTAGCAGTACCTGGGGCCTGACAGGTAGTGAGTGGGACGAGGGGGTGCAGAGCCAGGGCTCTGATGACGCGTGCCCCGGGTCCACCAGACCTACACCCCGACGTCCAGCACATCGCTCCTCCCCAAGCGTGTCAGGCAGGCCCAGCCTCAAAACCTTGCCCTTCGCCGGACTCTTCTCCCGCAGGATAGCCACAGGGTTTGCTTCCCTGTCTCACTAGAATCTCTGCTCCAGTGTGAGACTCTCCCTGACCACTCTGTGTGAAATCGCAACCACTCTGCCTAAGGCACCAGAAGTCCCCATCCCACTTGTGCTTTACTTTCCTTCAGAGCGGTGCTCCCTTTTTGCGATATAATTTGCTTTGGGGGAAGGGCCCTCTCTCCCCCTCTTAGCAGGGATTGACTTTTGCTCACTGCTGCAGTCCCTACCACGCACATTGCAGGCTCCTAGTGAATCTTTGTGGAGGGAACGGATGAAACAGCCAGTCTCGGCCTGGGCTTTGGGTGTGGAAGCTACTGTTCTGGCCTCCGGAGCCCCAGGCCACTGGGGGGTCCGTAAGGAGTTCCAGCCCCTGGGCAGCAGTCTCCGCCTTTCTCTTTTGTGTCCTGCAGCGGCTGAACGGAGCCGAGCCCAGGCCACCGCTGGTGCAAACAGCATCGACACCTGTACCTGCCAGGTGGGTGGTTCTTGTTTCGGAGACACCGTGGGCCAGGCTGTGCCCCGAGTGTCTGTGGGGAGAGGGGGTGACAGGGCTGCCAGAGGAGCCACAGTCCCAGGATCAGCCTGAGTTGTCTCTCGGAAGTGACCACCTGCACTGTCCTCTGACCGCTAATCAAATTTTAATCCAGAGTTGGGGAGGGAGCCTCCTTCCTGCGTCAGTGGAACTTGCAAGTAATGAAATACAAACCTCTTACCTCAGCATCTCAGACCTTGGCCACTGGCCGCCTCTGAGCCTTGCCTCCTGCGCCTGCTTGCCCTCCGCGCTCTGGCTGCGGGCCCCCTGTGTTTCTTGAACCCGCTGAACCGCTTTCCCGACTCAGTCACCATGTTTCCTGGAGTGCTCTGCACCCCAGTCTTCATAGCCGAGCCCAGGACATCCCATCTGGGAGACCTTTCCTGTTCAGGGTAGCCCCTCCCCTCCTGTTTATTTTCTTCTTAACACATTTCACATACCTGTTTGCTTTTCACTCCTCGTCCACCCCCACCTCGGGAACGGGAGCCTCGTGACAGCAGCAGGGTTCCCTTACCAGTGTCGCCGTCATGCCTAGCACAGCACCCCGCGCTCTCTGGGTGCTCAGTAAGCATTTGTGGAATGAATGCATGAATGAATGGACCCACAGGCCAATTAGGCCTTCTTGTTTCAGGATCCAAAGACAGCTGATGTGGGTGTCTCCTTCGCGAGGCAGGCTTCCCCTCCATTTCTTTGAAGACAAGCAGCCATAGAGGTTGCAAGCTGGCAGACCTTGGCGCTGGCTGGAGCCTGTGGATCTGTTGAAGTGGTTTGATTGGCCTCCCACGGCGTTTTAAAGGCAAACTAACCAGCCACCTGTTATTCTTGCAATCCCAGCGCTTGGCATCAATTGTCTTCAACTTTTCCCATCTTCTCCATTTCCATTACCTGCCTGGTTCCTGTAGTGCCTGAGCTTACCTGCCCTGGACTGCTGCTGGATCATTCATTTAGATCCAGAACACTCAGACCCCTTCTGCGCCCGCCCCCTGCTGTCTTCAAGGATCAGAGCCCGTTCGCAGGAGGCTGGCCGGACAACCAGCCTTCTCCATGTCTGGGACATTCCCAGGCTCAGGCGGTAGCAAGGTGTGGCTGGTGGCTCTCATCTTCACAGAGAAGTTGATCAGGGCTGACGGTCAAGAGGAAAGGAGGATGGGCTGGGGAGGAAGCTTTGGGACGTCTCCGCTGGGAACGCGGAAGGCAGCCCTTGAGAGCCAGGCCCAGGCCTGCTCTGTTCGCTGCAGGTCTCTCTGGCACCCTGCATAGGTTGGCAGATAGTAGATGCCCAGGAAAACTTGAGTTAGATTTGTTAAATGGCCATGGCTAAAATGACATTGTTTGCTTGTGAATTTTCAGTATCCCTATTTAATTAGATTTTATTACTTTCCCCATCAACCCGCAGAGAAAGCAGAGAATGGTAATTTTGCTGTCCTGCAATGCCTTTAAGATGTAACGGGGCAAAAGTGAGAAGGAATACCTGCCAATGCCAGTGTATCCTAAGAATTCCCTGGCACAGGCTTCCTACTCCCATGAACTTGAACTTGACAGGAAATAACGCTATTTGAGATAAAACAAAACAAAATAAAAAGCAACCTTGCGACCCTCGAGATGAAGGCATGAGGTTGAGCCTTCTATGATTATTTCCACCACCCACCCCTCCGACTGAAACCCCAGTCTCCGCACCCACCATCCAGCTCTTTGTGAGGCACAGGGGTGCTGTTTGCACCTCCACCCTCACACCCACCTCCAGATTTCACACATCTGAAAATGTCCGTCCCCCTGGAAGTGGTGACTGTTCTCAGCACAAGCTAACAGTAGTGTCTGCCTCAGAACTGTCCCACCAGAGTCATCAGGATGCCTGCATTCTCCACTGGAGTTTTTGGGCCGACAGGATGCCTGGTCCCGCCATGTGGGTAAAATGATGAGTGAGTCAGATCTGAGAGCAGCAGAGAGAGCCCATGCTCAGAGGGCCTCATCTGAACCCCTGGGTCCTGCTGGGTCTGCATCTTCCCATTTTGTGGCAAAAATTCTCTCCCCTTTTTGTTTCAGGTGGTGGTTAGTTTTTAGCACAACCCATAGTTTTCCAGGCCATGCAAGAAGTTCAGGCGCAAAGGGCCACCACCGTGTTGGCTCGTCCTCTGTAAGTCCCAGCACCCGTGACCAGGCTCCACTGTTCCTTCCCGTGTTGAGTTTGGCAGGTTCCTTGCTCCATCTGAAAGCCCCTAATCCTGGACCTTGTGTGACCACGTGTTAGGACTTTGCGAAATTAACATTTGTCAAGTGGAGCACAGGGTGCCAGATGGAGAGGAGGTTCAACAAGAGACCACAAGAGAGATTGGAATAGAAGAGTTAGTGACTCACAGGTCCTGGAAGAAGTACATGGCACATCATGAGGGGTCACAGAGGGAGATCAAGGCAGGGCACAGGCAGAGAGAGGGGCAGCCACCGGGACACGTGCTGTGGAGGGCTTTGGGCTTCTGGGCTAACACCAGAAAACCTAAAAGAGCAGGGCTTTGCTAAGCTCTCCGAGGGTCTTACCTAAGGGGTGCACAAGGGGATGGCCCTTATTCAAGATAAGGCAGAAAATGGGGTTTATTAGAGAATTACAGGGATATTTCATGGAACTAAGTATGGGAAATCTGGCAGGACCTCAGGAAGAACTGCAGCCAGGGACCAAGGCCGTAGTCACCCATTTGAGCAAATGGCAGATGTGCACTAGTGTCTCTGAGGCTCACTTGCAAGTTCCCAGAAGAGATGGAACCAGGTGTCTGCCCCTGGTCCTGTCCAGATCAGTGCAGGGAAGGCTCTTCAGTCCAAACGTGGCCACAGGGACCGGTCCTGTGGGTGAGGGGGCTGCTCACAGAGGGAGACATCAGCCTGGAACGTTATCTTCCGTAGTGACTGAGGACCTAGAAATCACACGCATCCTGCTCCTTCAGGAGCATGGCCATCCAGACCCAATAGTTAATATCCCCAAGTTCTGCTTTTTTTGTTTTTGTTTTTGTTTTTAAGGCAAAATGGATCTCTGGATAGGAAAATCAAGGGAGAAAAAGCCCCTCAAATGCACGGTGTTATAAAGACAAAACAGCAGATTTAAAAAATATTTATCACACTTATTAGGGAAAAACCTCATTTAAGCAGATGGTCCTCCAGGGGAAAAATTGACTCAAAAAGACATAGAAAAACTGAATATATACTAATGTGTACATATTTGTAAGTAATGTCCCCCCAAAGCTGCTAGACTGAAAATATTTGATGTATGAGTTCAATCAGATCTTTAGGGAACTGGATTCTTTATGCTGTTCCCGACATATGTATGAAAAACATATTTCCCTGTTTATTTTACTAGCAAGTAGCCAGATTGCCCTGATACCGGATGCTGATTACAGATGCAGAAAACCTGACTGATACAGGAGCAAATAGTATTTGGCTAAATTAGCAAAAAGAACTCTGTATCTAGAGAACATAGGGTACTATGGGGTGTGTGGCCACGTAGTATTTCTTCCAAGTGCGCTAAAAATGGTTTCTCGTCAGGATGCCTGTTAACACAATCAAGGCACTAAGCAGGTCAAAAGAAGGAAAAATGCTGAATTTGGGCTTTTAAGGCATCACTGGAAGTCACTGGTCACTTCTGAAAACAAAACACTAATTTAGGACTGGAGGATGTTCTTTTTTATTTATCTGATTGGCTCCCTACATCATGTTTAAAGCCCAGATCAGGACTAGAATAACTACATTTACCTATTGTTGTCCTAGACCGTATCACCAATGCAGTAAGAAAAGAAAAAAGAAAAAATAGACACAAATCCTGAAAAGAAGTCCTTTTTTTCCCAAGAATTAGTGGACGATGGTATTGTGTGCCCACGAAGCCAAACATAACCAACTGGCAGTCTGTTAAAATGAATAAGAGAACTTAGCAAAGTTTGGCAAAGGGACACACACACACAGTAACCAGTTCAATAATATGGTGTGCGTGTGTTGTGGGAAGGTTGTTTATAACAGAAACAAAAATGTTAAATACTTAAATACGCACAAAGAATCTGTATGAAGAAAACCGTAGAACTCTACTAGACAATGTAAACAGAAGGTCTGGGTAAGTGAACAGCCCCCCCCACCCCCGCACATTCCTGGATGTCAGTTCTTCTTCAGTCCATTCCTTTTATTCAGTGAAATGGAAACACCAATGAAAAGAAACAATCTTGACTTTTTTTTCTGATTTTTGAAAACCCTTGACTTTTTTTTAGTGTTGATGTTTATTTTTGAGAGCGAGAGAGCGAACGAGCCGGGAAGGGGCAGAGAGAGACAGAGACACAGGATCCAAAGCACACTCCAGGCTCTGAGCTGTCAGCACAGAGCCTGATACGGGGCTTGAATTCACAAACCGTGAGATCATGATCTGAGCTGAAGTCAGAGTTTAACCAACTGAGCCACCCAGGTGCCCCAAAAAACCTTGACTTTGAAGGTTCATCTGGAGATCAATGTGAGCACTGGAGAAAATGGTAAACATGGAGAGTAAGATTATTATATTAAAACCTAAGTTTGTAATAATTAAAAGAATAGTATGGTTATAAAAGAAAAATCAGTAGAATAGACAAAATCCATAAAAAATCAATATATGATAAGGTGGCATTTGGATCAGTAGGAAGGATTTATCCAACAGACGGTGCTGGGACCACTGGCTAGCCGTTCAGGAGATAAATGTCCCCTCATGTGTATCAGAACACCTCAGCATGATCACAGATTGAGATGTTAAAGGTAAAACCACTTTATAGTCACGGAATGGTGAAAATTTTCAAAGCATGACATCCATGACAGCAGACATAAAGGAGACAGGTAAGAAACTGGACTACATAAAAGTGTAAAGATATTTGTAGGCTTAAAAAAAATTCATAAAGGTAGAGCAGGGCTACCCCAGGGAATGGCATGCAGAGATTCAAATGGACAATTTACAAAAGAAAGAAAAATGCCCCATTCAGTAGTCCTGAGAAAAAAAGTCAAATCTCAGAAACATTCTTTGACCTGTGAAGTTGGGAAATGTGAAAACTGTCCTCTTCTACTCCTATGCTATTTTGGTTACCAGTTGGTATAACTATTCTAGAAGGAAAGGTGGTGGTTTGTTGAAAAACCTTATTAAACTCAGGCACACCCAGAAATTCTGCTTTTTAGAGAAACCATTTCAAGGAAAGGAAGAATAGATGTATATTACACCTCGAGGATGTTTTAGAAGTTTTGTTTGAATATTAAAAAATGCAGGGGTGCCTGGGTGATTCATTTAGTTAAGTGTCTGACTTTGGCTCAATCATGATCCCAGGGTTCGTGGGTTTGAGCCTCGCTTCGGGCTCTGCTGACAGCTCAGAGCCTGGAGCCTGCTTCAGATTCTGTGTCTTCCTCTCTCTGTCTCTCTCTGCCCCTCCTGCACTCGTGCCCTGTTTCTCAAAAATAAATAAATGTTAAAAAAATAAAATGCAAACAGACAAATATCTAACCTAGGAGATTGTTACAGAATATTGTGCAACTGTTCATGGAAATGAGGTCCCTACATGAATGCAAACGGAGTATCATCCAGTGTGTATTAACAAGTTGTAAAAAGTTTTGGAACACCGCATTCACTGAGGGCGGTTCTGGCGGTTCTCTTTACTTTCCAAAAATTCTCCAAATGCACAGAATCGCTCAAATAGAAACATAGAGAGTCTGGAGGAATATACACCACACCGTTAATAGTGTTTATCTCCGCTTGGTGGGATTAGCAGGATCTTCACTTTTTTCCCTTTTGTACTTAGCCGGTATGTTATTTTCATGTAAATCAGCCGGAGAATGCAAAGTCAGGAAATATTTTAAAGTCAGCAGCAGTTAAGTTTCAGATCCATTTCTGAGCCTGGGCCCTACCCAGCACTGCTGTTCCTCTGAAGATGAATTCATCCACAACCGTGCCCCATCTTACAATCCCAGGCATTGGTTTGTTTCTTTTGGGAGTTAATTGTGCTGCCGCAGCATCCTGAGGTCTCCTGAGCTGGGGGTGCCTGTTTAACTACCAGTCCTTTGTGTCCCCTGCCAGATTGATTCAGCAGTTCCTAATTGAATAAAACCCATAATTTCATTTTTAAAATACATGGGCCCATTAGTGTCAGTAATTAGACATTAACAAGTATGAAGATGGCCCATTAATGAAGCAGCAGTTTTAAGAGGTTCCTCTGGTAGAGTCTACAGGGGGAATCACTTAGAAATGCTGTCCCTGGAGGATTTTTGATGGACCTGTTTGTGATCCTCTGAGCAGCAGTGGGACCTGCAATGAAATTAGCATTTTCCTGACAGATATTAAACAGTGAGAGCTGTAGCTAGGATTTCTGTTGCTCGAAGAACAGAAGGAAGCCCGGTAAAGCCAGAGAATGGGGTCTCTGGAAAAGTAGCCCTCCAAGGCAGGGCTGGGGCTGATTTGGCCTCCTCACCAGCTCTGCTGGACAAACCTTTGAGAAGTCCCCCATCACATTCGGGAGGCGGCATGGCGTAACGACGGGGCTTTAGCATTCGACATCCGTGGGTTCGAACCCAGCTCTGCCACTTTCTAGCTCGGTGATCTTGGGTACGTTTTGCAAAGTACATCAACCCCCATAGCTCAGTTTCCTGGTTTAAGATTATAGAGTAGGCCTGGTCTGCACCCCCAGATCTTCAGCCTGCTTTTAATTTGAGCCAGGAGAGCAGAAGTAACCCTTTTACATCACCTGGGATCCAGCTGAAGTTGAAGGCCAAGTCTTGGCATCTCAGCCTTATTTGGGTCACCAATACCTTCAGAAAATTGGATTTAAGAAATAGCCAATGTATATTGAGCACTTACTATGAAGTGTTTTCCAAACATAGCCTTAAATTCTCACATTGAACTTAGAAGGTGGTTACAGTTATTTATATCCTTGTGTTTACAGGTGAGGCTGCTCGGGCTCAGAGAGAGGTTTGAGAGTTTGCCTAGGGTTATAGCAGGTAATCTGGACTCAGGCCATCTGACCTGCCTATGCTGACCCTCTCAGACGCCTACCAGACACAAAACAGCATTTTGCTGACAATTTCAGGGAATCCGTACCCTGTCCCCCAAATCCCACCAGGAATGCCCAGTAGGCTGTGGTGGGTGGAGTAACTGAGGCTTTGGGGACTAGGATGTCCCCACAATCTGATCGCTCCTCAGACACCACCATCATCTCTTCTATGAAGGACTGTCAGCAGCCTCCTGATTCTTGCTTCTGCCCCTTTCTAACCGTCCATCCCCAGCCCTGTGGGAACTGCTAAGACATAAGTCACATCAGGTCACTCCTCTGCTGCTCATTTCCTTCAGTGTAAACATCCAAGTCCTTCGATGACCTCCAAGGTCCTGCACCCTGCGGCTTCCACTTTGTCTCTCTGAGCCGCTCTCCTGGCACTGTCTTTCCCCTTCTGTGCCGGGAACACTGGCTTCCTCTCCACGCCGAGCACGACCCACCTCGGGGACTGCGCTTGCACCGCCTGGACCACCCGCTCCTCCAAGAGCCTCATGCCCGCTCCCTCTCTCCCTTCAAGTCTCAAACACCCCTTCTGAGTAAAGCCTTCCTTGAATGGCCTTTGTAAACCCGAACCTCCCTCTTCCTCCTTTATTTACTCTCCTCAGCATTTGGAACCCTCTAACATGATGTATATTTGGTTTATTTACTTGTCTATTGTCCATCTCCCCAAAACATCACAATCCCCATGAAGGCAGGGATTTTTGTCTCTTCTGTCTACTTCTGGACTCCGGAACATGGGTCTGGCATATGTAGATGCTCAATAAATATTTGATGAATGAAGGAACTTGGTCCAATATCCTTCCCCCTCCCCCCGCCCGACTCCCCACAGGGACCTGGAATTTGGAGGCAGAGTCCTAGGAAAGCTAGCGAGGCTCCTGTACTGAGAGCAGCCGCTGTTGGAAACACCTTACTGGCTAGAAACCCATGTGGCTCCCGACCGTGATGTTGGCAGGGGCCAGAATTCACTTCCAGGGCCAGGGGAGGCTCGCCTGGGATGTGCACGAAGGCCTGGAAGAGCCCCGGGGAGACCTGAGCGGGCACGCAGGCATTTCCCTGGTGCCAGCGGGGCCATTATGGATGGCGCCTTGTGCTCCCGCAGACGGGCTGTGCGCTGCTGCGGGGAACAAGAGCTGTGTACTGTAGGCACCCACCGAGCCAGCGGTGCAGCAGACACTCCGAGATGAAAATTTCAGAACTTGGCTTGTAAATCTGCTCTCTACACAGAAGCGGGACAGCCTTGCGATTTGTCAACTGCATATTAGGATGTCAAATGGCAGCCCTGGAGATAAACCCAAGTGAAAGACTATTTAATAATCCACCCTTCACTTCTCATATCGACCCTAAAGATGATTATTCTAGACTTATTTTCCAGGAGATAAGTTCCCCCTTAAACTCATTCTGATTTTTATTGTCATTTACCCTGAGTTTTATCTTCTATACCCAATGTAGCAAATGCTGCTCTTGGGCAATATTTGGCCCAGACACGTTTTGTTTGGCTCACGTAGTATTTTAAGGGAAAAAAAATTTTTTCCCACTGGGTACTGACCTAAAAATAGCACCTGATATTAGTAAATTTATGGCTGGTCTTGAAAAATGGGGAAACTGGGCAATGGTGGACCCACATATTTGCTTTCTAACAAGCAGGTAGAGAGAAATGATTTCGTCTTTAGGTGAGATGTGCAGCCAGCAGCCCACCCAGCCCATCCCACTGACCCTTGCTTCTGTCTGACCTGGCGGGTGTCTGACTTTGCAATTCCAGCACCCACCACTAGGTAGTGGGCTGCCACATTGAGAGTGGAGGAGGGGGCTGCTCTGACCCCAGATGCAAGATTTCCCCAAATTTCATCTCCAGGAATCCCAAACACGACTTTTCAGGCATTCTGCTTCTCTACCTGGGGCCCTAGTGTTGGTTTCTTTTTTTTTTTTTTTTAATCCACATCCAAGTTAGTTAGCATATAGTGTAATAATGATTTCAGGAGTAGATTCCTTAATGCCCCTTACATATAGCCCATCCTCCCTCCCACAATCCCTCCAGTAACCCTCTGTTCTCTATATTTAAGAATCTCTTATGTTTGTCCTCCTCCCTGTTTTTATATTATTTTTGCTTTGTTTCCCTTGTGTTCATCTGTTTTCTATCTTAAATTCCTCATATGAGTGAAGTCATGATATTTCTTTCTCTTGACTAATTTTTAGCATAATATCCTCTAGTTCCATGTAGTTGCAAATGGCACGATTTCACTTTTTTTTCGATTGCTGAGTAATACTCCATTGTATATATATATATATATACCACATCTTCTTTATCCACTCATCTGTCGATGGACGTTTGGGCTCTGTCCGTACGTTAGCTATTGTTGATAGCGCTGCTGTAAACATTGGGGTGCGTGTGCCCCTTCGAAACAGCACCCCTGTATCCCTTGGATAAATACCTAGTAGTGCAGTTGCTGGGTTGTAAGGTAGTTCTATTTTTAATTTTTTGAGGAACCTCCGTACTACAGAGCAGCTGCACCAGTTTGCATTCCCAGCAGCAGTGCAAAAGAGGTCCTCTCTCTTCACATCCTCGCCAACATCTTGTTGTTGTCTGAGTTGCTAACGTTAGCCATTCTGACAGATGTGAGGTGGTAACTCATTGTAGTTTTGATTTGTGTTTCCCTGATGATGAGTAATGTTGAGAAATTTTTCATGTGTCACTTGGCCATCTGGATGCCTTCTTTGAAGAAGTATCTATTCATGTCTTTTGCCCATTTCTTCACTGGATTATTTGGTTTGGGGTGTTCGATAAGTTCTTTATAGATTTTGGATACTAACCTTTTGTCTGATATGTCATTTGCAAGTATCTTCCCCATTCTGTTGGTTGCCTTTTGGTTTTGCTAATTGCCTCCTTCACTCGGCAGAAGACTTTTATCTTGATGAGATCCCAGTAGTTCATTTTTGCTTGTTTCCCTTGCCTCTGGAGAAGTGTTGAGTAAGATACATACAATGGAGTACTACATGGCAATGAGGAAGAATGAAATCTGGCCTTTTGTAGGAAAGTGGATGGACCTCGAGGGTGTGACGCTAAGTGAAATAATTCAGGCAGAGAAGGACAGATACCACATGTTTGCACTCATAGGTCTAACAGGAGAACAGGAGAAACCTAATGGAGGACCAGGGGGAGGGGATGAGGGAAAGAGAGTTGAGGAGAGAGAGGGACGCAAAACTTGAGAGACTATTGAATACTGAAAACGAACTGAGGGTTGAAGGGGGAGTGGGGGGAAAGAGGTGGTGGTGATGGAGGAGGGCACTTGTGGGGAAGAGCACTGGGTGTTGTATGGAAACTAATTTGACAATAAACTACTTAAAAAAAAAAAAAGAAGTTCCTGCAGCCAAGGTCAAAGAGGCTTTGCCTGCTTTCTCCTCTAGGATTTTGATGGCTTCCTGTCTTACATTTAGGTTTTTCATCCATTTTGAGTTTATTCTTGTGTATGGTGTAAGAAAGTGGTCCAGGTTCATTTTCCTGCATGTCGATGTCTGGTTTTCCCAGCACCATTTGCTGGAGAGACTGTCTTTATTCCATTGGCTATTCTTTCCTGCTTTGTCAAAGATCTGTTGGCCATGCGTTGGTGCGTCCATTCCTGGGTTCTCTATTCTGTTCCACTGATCCAGGTGTCTGTTCGTGTGCCAGTACCATACTGTCTTGATGATGACAGCTTTGTAATGCAGCTTGAAGTCCAGGATTGTGATGCCTCCAGCTTTGGTTTTCTTTTTCAAGGTTGCTTTGGCTATTTGGGGTCTTTTCTGGTTCACGACAAATTTTAGGATTGCTTGTTCTAGCTCTGTGAAGAATGCTGGTGTTATTTTGATAGGGATTGCCCTAGTGTTGGTTTCTAAGAGGCAGATGAGATGGAGCTATTTATATAATGACTTCCAGACTTTCAGTCACTACTGTTGAACAATCTGGCTGACGTGGGCTCTTGAGGCAGAAGGCCCCATGGCAAAGCCTTGCTTGACTGCTCATCATTTGTGGCCACACACAAATTTCTTAACCTCTCCGAACCTCGGTTTCCTTATGTGTAAAGTGATGACCACAGCAGTTCCCATTCTGTTGGGTTAGAGTTAAGGGTTATGTTATTCATGGAAAGTGCTCAGAAAAGGACCCATCAGTAGAGGGGGACCCATGTTCACAGAACGGGAATCCTGTGCTGTCATGAAAATGCTGAACAGTGAGGCGCCTGGGTAGCTCAGTCAGTTAACTGTCTGACTCTTGACTTCCACTCAGGTCATGATCTCATGGTCATGAGTTTGAGCCCTGCATCAGGCTCTGTGATGACAGCATGGAAACCTCTTGGGATTCTTTCTCCCTCTCTTTCTCCTCCCTCCCTCCCTCCCTCCCTCCCTCCCTCTCCCTCTCTCTCTCTCTCTCTCTCTCTCTCTCTCTCCCTCTCAAAATAAATAAACATTTAAAAAAAAAAAAAGAGGGGCTCCTGGATGACTCAGTTGGTTAAGTGTCCGACTTCAGCTCAGGTCATGATCTCATTCACGAGCTGTCAGCACAGAGCCTGGAGCCTGCTTCCGATTCTGTGTCTCCCTCTCTCTTTCCTACTCATGCTCTGTCTTTCTCTCTCAAAAATAAATGAAAACATTAAAAAAAAATAAGGAAATATGGAACTGTGAGTTAGCAGAGAAGATTTCAAACCCTGGCTCCTCCATCCTGAGGAAAAACAATGTCACACCCCCCGCGGGCCTGGGCTTTCGAACCTGTGGAAGCAGCCTGCATGTCATGGGTTATGAATGGGGGTGGTGGAGGCGAATGACTCGGAGACTGGAATGTTTAAAACCCCAAGTTCAGAGCCTGGCGCATAGTAGACACTTAAATGTCTGTTAAGTCTTACTTCATTTTAATGTCAAGCTCCTTGGACCATTTTCCCTTGACTTCTACTTATAGCCAACTAAAACTTTTGAGGGACAGATGCCTTTGACTAGAAGCGAGGAAACAGTAGGACGTGGCTCTCTGTTACTGGTGCAGGTAGTTTTGAATATCCGATCACTCCCTTTGTCCTTCAGGCTTTATACAGAGCCACTCGGGGATGTTCTGAACAGACACAGGTCTGAGTCTGGCCCCACTCTGGCAGCCTCTGACCACATAAAACCCATGTGCTTTCATTGTGCAACCCCAAAACTTAAAGCAATGGCTGTTGTTCAAGTTTGGCAACTCTGTAGGTTGGCACTTTGGCCTGAGCTCACGTGCGCAGTTCTTCTGGTCTAGGCCAGGCTCAGCTCCACTTGGCTGAGCTCGCTTGTGCCTCTGTGGCCAACTAGTCAGCTGACCGGGGCTGGCTGGTGTGTGGGGCTTGGTCCAGGACACCTGAGACAATGGGGCCCCCGTCCCCAGACGGTCTGCCATCCTCCAGCAGGTTAGCCTGGGCCTGGGCCTGCCCCGTGGTGGTTGTGGAGCTCCAGGAGCCCCAGGGGCTTTTGACGTGTCTGCATGTGTCACACTTGCTACCGAACCTGTGGCTAGAGAAAGTCAACGGGGCTGAATTTGGGGACACTTGTGAGAAGGTTCTCCCAAAAGAGGTCAATACAGGAAGAAGAGTTACCGTAGCCAGTTTTGCAAACAGTTGACCCCGCTTCAACTGTAAGCCACTGGAGAACTATTCTTTCAATTTCCATTAAGTAGAAAACCCAGAAGGCGAGCATTCTTCCCCAGCGCCCTGTCTCCAGATTTTGGGGCTCCCTGGGAATCCGTTTCTTAGCCGCCACACCAGGCTGTCCTCCGGGCAAGCCTGGTTCCCGGAGACCCCTGTTCAAGCCCTCCCCCCGCACCCCCCGGCCCCTGCTTCCCGGCATGGCCTGACTTTACCACAATAGCTCAGGCGGTGAGCCTGTCCGGCTGGGAGTCTGTGCCTATTGAAATGCCAAACTCTGCCAAGGCCATATGCTGTCTGGGAAAAGGCATTATTTACTGTGAACGTCATTGCTGAGAGCTGGCACAGGCAGCTGTCGGGGCCAGAGCCTGTGACAATCAGGACAAGCACTGGGACCCATTGTACCTGCCGGCCCAGGAGGCTGAACCAGCTGGACCAGCGACAGATCTGGTTCTCCTCGGATCTTTGCATTGTGTACCCCTAGGCCAGGCACCAAAGGGGGCTGGTGTTCTAGGGCCTGAGGTCCTCAGAAGAGGCTCTCCAGGGCTTACGCCCCAAGCACTTTGCTGGTATCTGGACAGTCTGGGACCTGCCTATCCTTTTACCCTAAGGGGAGGAAATGTGGGCTGTCTCCCTCCCTCCGTGTGACTCCCCCAGGGCCGGGTAAGGCAGTGTGGGACTCGTACCTGCAGCTGGAGTGTGGGTGGCAGTGCCTAATCACAAATAACGCAGGGCACTGGAGGCCAAGGCCACAGAAACGTGCCCTATTGGGACAATCACAACAGTAGCCGATATTGATGGTGTGTGCAGTGTGCCGGGCACTATGCTGAGCACGCGCCATGTGGCACTGGTGTTATTGGCGGTGATGTTTTAAAGAAAGGGAAACTGAGGAGTGCCTGGGTGGCTCAGTCTGTTGGGTGTCTGATTCTTGATTTCAGCTCAGGTCATGATCTCATGGATCATGGGATTGAGCCCTGTGTTGGGTTCTGGAGCTTGCTTGGGATTCTCTTTCCCTCCCTCTCTCTCTCTGTCTCTCTCTCTGCCTCTCCCTCAAATAAATAAACATGAAAGAAAGAAAGGGGAGCTGAGACATGGGGAAATGAAGACACACAGTGCTGGCTCAGCCAGCAGTAAGCAGAAAGGAGGATGATTAAGCCGTAGCCTGTCTCTCTGACCGGGCGCCCTTAATCCCTACACCAGGATGCCGAGGTTGGGTGATTGAGGTTGCCACGAGAGGTTGGCAGGGCAGCTAAGAAAGATGAAAGCAGGTAAGGGGGGATGAGTGAGCCCAGAAAGGGTGGACACTCACCCTGGTACGGTTCTCACAAAACTCACCTCCCTTTAAAGTCCTCTTGGCATGGGGTACCGCCCCCGGTTTCCCTGGGGGAAACTCAGGCCCAGGTCCTCTGCCTGCACCTGTGACCCTGGCCTCTGTACACTTCCAAGATTTCATCTGAAGGTTGGGGCAGCGAGGAGGGCAGTACTTAGACTGGGTTCCTCTCTTCCCTCCCCAAGTTCAGAACCAGTGGAGTCAAGGGTCAGACAACAGGTGATCAAAACGTCACCCCTGCACTGATGAAGGTGGCTGGAGAACGTGGTCAGGACAGCCTGCTAACGGTCCTGCTGAGTTAGACCTGCCTACCTGGTCACCTTGGGCACGGATGGCCCAGAGGGTGGGCGGTGCCCTTGTTGGGGGACAGCTGGTTCTGGTAGCACTCGGGGAGGATTGCTGACCACTGTGTACTTGGCTCCTTCTCCCGAACTTGCCAGCTAGTTGAGTCGATGTGAGGAGTTATAGGAGTAGGGGGAGAGACCAGGAGTTGGTTGAGCTGAAGCCTTTCCACATGACTAGAAGTGGGCAAGGCAATGGAGGTCACCTCTGACACTTGTGGTTGGCCAGGTGACAGCATAGAGAGGAGGATGCTTGTCCCTTTGTGCCAGCTGGAGAGATTCTTACTTGAAGATCTGAGGGTGTCCTCCGGTCATGACTTACCGTGAAGATGGTGCAAGCCAGTATCAGCTTGGGTGGATTGCACCCCACATCTATCCATAACCCCAAAGTACCAGGCAGTCACCTTGTCCGACAGAGTGTCTGTGAGATGGTGTCACCCTCAACGTTTATTGAGCATCTGGTATGTTCCAGGCACTGTGCTGGGCATTGTAGGCAGGAAGAGGAACAGGACCCCCCTGTCCTCAGGGAAGTGCTCACACAGCGTGTGTAATCAGTGCACTGGTGCAGGTGCGAGCAGGTGCAAGGGCGGCACGTGAGGGGAAGGACAGCCCCTGCCGTGCAGAGAGCTGATGGGGAGGGCTTCTCGCAGCAGGCGAGACGGACACTGAGCTCTGGAGCAGGAGCAGGAGTTCACTTGGGGGACAGTGCTGGGACGCCCCTTCTGGATGGGGGTGCTTGAAACCTTAACTACTCCTGCATTTCCAGAGTCAAGGGTTTGTGAAGGGGTGTATCTGTGGGATCCAAGCAAGTACCTGTGTGAGAATATTTAGAATTGGTTGTATACATGATGATATCTTAAACTTCTGTCATTTGTGGAACTCCTTATTGACTTTTCTTGTAATGCTTATTTTTTTATTTTTGAGGGAGTGTGGGTGAGTGTAAGTGGGGGTACGGGCAGAGAGAGACAGGCAGAGAGAGAATCCCAAGCAGTCTCCACACTCAGTGCAGAACCCAGTGTGGGATTCGATTCCACAGTCCGTGAGATCATGACCTGAGCCGAAATCAAGAGTCCGAGGCTTAACCAACTGAGCCACCCAGGTGCCTCACCCCTTGTTGATTTTTATTTGTGTCAGGCATTTGGGTTTTGTATGTAAATTATTTAGCAAGTAAAGTCTTTATTGCTG
Organism: Suricata suricatta; assembly: GCF_006229205.1. Classification (NCBI taxonomy): domain Eukaryota; kingdom Metazoa; phylum Chordata; class Mammalia; order Carnivora; family Herpestidae; genus Suricata; species Suricata suricatta. The sequence goes on from NC_043707.1 coordinate 16,573,225, forward strand.
TGGTGGATGGAAAACCAGTAGCTTGGTCAAAGAAATAGATGTAACAAAAACAAAATATAATTGAGTTCTGACGGACAGTGTTAGCTGCAGCTGCTTGGAGCCGGAGACGGCTCTCCCTTTGCTAAAAGTGCAGAAGAACAGGTGTTAGAGAGACACCCCAAACTGAGACTTTGTCCTTGACTAAGCAGCAGAGGGCGGAGAGGGGAGAAGTAGTGTTTGTGGTCTGTAATTGATGCCGAGCCGCGTTGCCCCACCCTGTGGGAGACCCGTAAGCTGTGGGAACTGATGAAGGATATTAAGCCGAGGCCTAACAGGACTCAAACAACAGAAACGAGTCAATTACAGAGTAATTCGAAGGTGTCAAGTGGTACAGAGAAGAACAAAACAAGAAATGAGGATAAGGCGTGCGGGGGGAGAGGGCCGCACTTCTAAATAGTGGTCCGCGGTGCCTTCCCCGAGAAGGTGCGTTTGAGTACAGACTCGAATAAGGTGAGGGAGGCATGGAGCTCGGAGGGGAGAGCTTTTCATGCACAGAGAACATCGCACGCAAAGGCCCTGGGGTAGGAGTGTGCCTGGTGTGTTCAACTGCAGAAGAACCCGTGCGGCTGGAGTGGAGAGAGGGAGGGAGCAGGCAGGTGGTTGGAGGCGAATTCACAGAAGTGAGGGGAAGGGTGCAGACGGTCTCCTGGCATTTGTGCAAAGCCCTATCCGTGTCCCTACAACAACCTTTGTGGGGGGATGGGGAGTGAGAAATTCGGTCTGCCATTTTGTGCTCCATCTTCACAAGCCAAGCACCTGCCATCACTATCCAGTGTCAAGACCATCTGTGCACATTGTCTGGGCTCTGGCCACACATGCAACATTAGTACTGTGTCATTACAAACCAGCATCTGTGTCTAGACAGCCCCAGACTCAGTCTCTGCTTTCTGAGTGCATACTGGTCTGATGATCTCTTGGGATTCAAGCATAATCCATGAATTTCAGTGTCTTGTAGACCACCTAGGGAGCCTTCAAGGCCCAGCACCCTGCAGGCTGGGGCTGTGATGTCAGGGGCGCTCCTGTCTTCTCGGCCGTTACTGAGCTCCCCAGGGTGAAAGGTGATGGAGCTCCTGTTGTGGGACATGTTCTTGCCAGGCGGCCTGCGTGTCTGCACCGCGCCCTCGGAGGGTGAAGGCAGATGGTGGATGGAGGCGCGGGAGTAACGCACCCTCTGCCGTGTAGGTGGGTGAGTGGGATGCCCACCCCAGGGGTCTGCCACTGAACACACGTGGCCCTAGCGAGCTGGTCCCATTTTACGTGAGATTAACTCTGTCCGAGGTGCGGGGAGGAAGGGGAGGAACCCGGGGATAATGAGCTGCGTTCCTGGCGACATGAGCACGGCAGCACAGCCAGCAGCTTCACCATCCATCAGTCTGTCAGCGTCTCTGGGGGCCCTGGAGTGTAAATTAATCTGGAGGTGCTGGTTCCACTGCTGTTTTCTCCCTGCAAACATATTTGAGTCTGAAATCTTTCCTGGGCGCCCAGAGTGGGTGAGGTGGCCACTCTCCTCTTCTGCCACCGAAGCATGAGGATTTTCCGTGGCCAAGCACCATAGACTGGGCTCAGGGCCGCTGGCCCAGAAGGGAGCCCGTGACCAGCAGCTGTGGACGGGGTGAGCCAGGGCGAGAGAGAACCGGGAATCCCCACTCCCCCACAGAGCTCCAGACAGCATAGAGCCCAGCCTGTGGGATGAGTTCGGGACATTCTCCCCACCTGCATCCTAGAGAGTAAGTAGGTGAATGAGGGAGAGCGCAGATCTGCTCAGTCTCTTCTCCCAATTTGTCTTCTTCCTAATAAAGACGTGGGAAAAGCTTTGACACAGAAAGTGTAGACAAGGCTCATTGGCTTTTTCTGCTCAGCATCCGTTTCCTCCTCTGGCTGGTATCAGACTTTGCTGTTCCTTTGGAGAACCTGCTTTGTGCCAGGCAGGCCTGGCTGATGAGCGTATAAAGCTGCACCCCATCTGCTGAGGTGGGCACGTGCCCCGGGCCGGCCAGTCAGGGAACCTTATTCCTCGGCCATTGAAATTTTTTCAGGGGATGACATGTGACTCCGTCAAAACTTGCCTAAGATAGTGTTTTCTGTTGGAAATAAGTTCCTCTGGGATCCCAAGCTGTGTGTGCCAGTGCGCATCTCTGCCAGTCACACCGGGGCGTGGTTTGTCCCGTGAAGCCAGCATAGCAGAGCCGATGATGGAGACAACCTTTGACATACTTGGGCTCCTGGATCCAGATGGATCTGACACTGGGTGTATCACTGGGCCTCAGAGTGCATGTGGCAGTACATTCCCTTGCTGTTTGTGCTAGTTTGAGGGGCTTCTCTGTTCCTTGCAACAAGGGATGGACCTCAGTTCAAATCCCAGCTCTGCCGTCTGTGAATTCTGTGGTCTTGAGAAGGAACTCACCTCATCTCCACTCACTTTGCTGATCTGCAGAATAGGAATATTGATAGCACGTGCCTTGTAGGCCTGTTGGGAGGGATCGGTGGGAATGCCCCTGACCATTCTGTGACATTAACGGGCTTGGTGTGGTGCTGGTTCGCTCTCGCCCTGGCTGATGCCCAGGGAGGCCTGGGAGGATGCTCTGCCCTTGGCAGGAAGTGCAGACATCGGTGCCCTCAGGACACCGCACAGTGGAACCCGTGTGAACATTGCAAGCTCCGAGCACTGATCTCAGGTCCTGCCTCTTGCACACACCCTACCCACTTCCTCTGTTTTCCCATCTCCCCTTGTTACCAGGCCCCCGCATGCACTAAGAACATACCAGAATGCATGCCCAGCCGTATGAGTGGTAAGAAGCAAAGGTAATGAGTTGAGAGAAAGTAGAGCTATTTTTGGCTGGAGTAGGAACAATGGTTTACACGGGAGTAGGTGACTTTTATGGCAGAATTTTAACGTCTCACCAAAATGAGGACAGAGGGGTTTCTAGTGACCTTGGGGAGCTGGAGAAGACACTTCATAACCTCTCAGAGACTTCTGCCCTAGGTTCTTTGCTTAATCTAGTTCTTTGCAAGATCCACAATGGCAAGGACTATGCTATCCTTTGCTAGCTTCTCTGCTTCCCGAATCTTCTCCAGTTACTGGCATTTCACTGGTCTTTAACAGACATCTGGTAAAAGACAGGAAGAGCATGCCAGCGGCCCAGGCACACAGGCTGCAGACTGGCAGCCGGGAGGCTGTGGCCTCAGGGGACACATCTTATTCAGTCCTTATTGTGTTTTTCTGGGGCTGTTGACGTTGTTGAAGAACAACTTGCCAAAATTTTATAATTGAGAAATTCCATATGAACATCTTTATCTCTGACTTCACTTTCGGAAAAACCGGCATATGTGGGATTTCCAAAGAGAGTGTCGGGGATCAGCCAGGCAGGTGAACTGAGCTGCGTTCAGATTCCCAGACCATAGCAACAGCCCTGCTCACCATATGCTGCGTTTGGGCGAATTTGGATCGCCGCGTAGCGCTTGTGGGATACTGTAAACTGCAAACAGATGCCAGCTCCCAGACACGTTGACCATTTGTGCTTCCTTCCCGGAGAGTCCTCAGATGAAAGGAAATGATAGTAAAGAAGGTCAGAGAACATTGCTCAGCCTTGCCATGTCAGGAAAGTGCTGAACCAAGCACCAGCCTAGCAGCTCACAGGGTTTCACACCCTTAAGGGTGAGCTAGGGGACTTGGGAGAGGCCAGAGGACACACGCACGTGCACACAGGTGCACACACATGCACAGGACAAAATAGCTGGTCCAGTGGGCAAGAGTTGCAGGAATAGGAACGATTTTGCTTGAACAAGAGTTCTTCGATAGAAGTTTGTTACGTGAAAGCCCACCGTGCAATGCGAGGTAGATGGGAAATTCCAAGGAATCATAACTATCAAGGAAAAAAAGGAAGTGGGCTGTGCTAGAAGGTCACTGGAGAGGCTGGGATAACTATCTCACTGGGTTGTTGTTGTTGTTGCTTTTGACCTGAGGATAAAATAGTAGGTGATAGTTGAACTTCCCTTCTGTTGAGATTTGAGGTTAGTGATTGATCATAACCCTCATCACTTCCCGGGTCAAAACTAAATTTAAAAAAAAAAAGAGAGGCAGGTGGAACTGAAAATGTAATTTTCACTTGTGTTCTGGTCAAGCTAGACTGAAGAATGCATCTTGAACCCATGACCAAAATTAGGCATTCTACAACAACCCATCCCCCTAATCCAGACTTTGCAGCGGCCTGTGGGAGAAGTTGGGGCAGCCAGCCAGCCACTGAGCGGCCTAGACTGGCCTCACTCTTTTCCAGGTCCAGTAGAGAAAATCCAGAGGGTCCAAGACTGGTCTCTAGAAACCAGAACAGCTGGGTCCTGTGCCAGGTGGGATAAGGGCTCCATTTCTAGGCAAGTCACAGAAACAGAGGAAGAAGGAGAGATACAGGGTCAAGAAATACAAAGAAATGCTACTGAGCAATGAGAAAGAATGAAATCTTGCCATTTGCAACAATGTGGATGGAACTGGAGGGTATTATGCTTATTATGGAGTGAAATAAGTCAGAGAAAGACAGATACCATATGTTTTCACCCACGTGGAATCTAGAAACTTAACAAGACCATGGGGAAGGGAAGGGGGAAAAGTAGTTATAAACAGAGAGGGAGGCAAACCATAAGAGATTCTTAAGTACAGAAGCCAAACTGAGGGTGAGGGGGAGAAGGAGAAATGGAGGAGGGCACTTGTTGGGATGAGCACTGGATGTTGCATGGAAGCGATAAATCGCGGGAATCTACTCCCAAAGCCAAGAGCACACGGTATGCAATTTTTTTTAGCTAACTTGACAATAAATTATATGTATATTTTAGAAAGAATATTTCTTTATTAAATTTTTTTGTTGTTTATTTACTTTTGAAAGACAGAGACAGCACGAGCAGGGGAGGGTCAGAAAGAGAGGGAGACACAGAATCTGAAATAGGCTCCAGGCTCTGAGCTGTCAGCACAGAGCCGTATGCAGGGCTCAGATCCACTAACTGTTAGATCATGACCTGAGCCAAAGCCAGACACTTAACTGACTGAGCCACCCAGGCACCCCTAAATTATATTTTTAAAAAGGAAAAAAAAGGCTGAGCCATACTTGACCCAAATGTCACCATACAAATGTTACTTCTGATATCTAACACAGAGTGCTTTTTCTGTGTCAAGGACCATGCTAGGGACCTCACATGATCTGATTCATCTTGTATTATCTCACGTAATCCTTCCAACAACCCTATGGAGTATTACTGTTCTTAGCTCTGTTTTAGAGATTAGAAACCCAAGGGACAGAGACGTTAAGTAATGTGCCTAAGACCACACTAGTAAGTGGTTGAGCTGAGCTTCAAACCCAGGTCCATCTGACTCCACACTGGGGCTCCTGCCAAGACAGAAGGAAAAGCAGAAGCTTCACTCCCTATACGTTTCCAGGAGGATGCGAGTTCTGGCCGGAATCTCTGGCCCTGGCCACAGGCTCCATAAGGAAGGAGATCCACGTGCAGATCTTGCTCCTAGACCCTAGGGACAGGCCCTGCAGCGTCACCCTCCAGAGCAGGCTCTGGGTCGGATACAGACGGTTCAGACCTCTGCCACCCCCAAGCTAGATGACCTGGTTCTCCATTCTTGCATCTGTAAGATGGAGAAAAATGTATCTGCTGTCAGTTTTATCCCCTGTGAAAAGTTAGGCAGTGTCCGATCCCACCTAGACATCTACCTTGATTGTCATTCCTTGTTTCCAAATACATCTTCAGATCTGAACTGTCCTGCTTCTCGCTCTCACACAACACACTGCCACCACCCAGCCCCGTTTCTGCCCCTGCGAGAGGTGGCTTGGAAGAAGAGAGTCTTCTCACCTCGTTCCCTGAAGCCTCCGATGGAGGAGAATCCCCCAAAGGCCAGCTAACCCACAGGCCCCGGAGAGGGAATTGACAGAAGCAAAGAAAACCCCAGGAAGAACGGAGTATTTGAACTTGGGGCTCTTGCCCACACATCTCACTTCCTGCTGGGGTGGTGTCACTGTATGTCGCTGTGGATTCCATTTTGTCCTGGATTTTTACCAGAGGTGCTCCTCCGCTGGGGATGAAGTGGGGGCTTTCCCTGGGGGAGCATCAGCTCCCTTACTGAGGTGTCAGGAACAAGTGAGGCCTTGGGTACAACACGGCTGGTCTGCCACACAGACCGGTCACCCAGAGGCCAGCAGGCTGAGGCCAGAGATTTCTGCAGACTCTCTCTGACCCAGCTAGCTCTCTGCAAGGGCCGGGTCATGAGAATCGGCCTTCCTCTTATGGCTCATGTGGTGTTCAGGCTCCCTCGCACCCCAAAACTGAGAGCTGAATGTGCATCCTTTTCAAGGATGCTGTTAATGTAGATTATCTTCTAGGCAAGGTAGCCCTGGAGGCTCATTTCCTGATCTCTCAGAAACCTTTCCAGGCCACCACAGATCCCACTTTATGACCCAAGTTAGCTGCACAATTAAACCCAAAGCAGCCTGTTTATGGATATGAGATGCCAAGTTTCCTTGCAAAACATAGCAAAGTAACAGATGCTTTAGAGCAATAAACAAACTGAAATATAGCTTTTCGTTTCTCTCTCTGATACTAATAGGCAGAGGGCCTTTCTTGGGAAGTATGACTTGAGCAGGGGAGCTGTGAGGGAAGCAGGTGCTCGCGTCACTCCACTGGACACAGGCCCTGGACGACCCACGCTGGAGATCCACATGCGGTCCAGACCTTGGTGGATGGGGTCCCTTGTACTTAGCCTGGGGCCACTACCAGCCTCCTGCAGAGTAGACAGAGGCACCCCTCCTGGGCTGCCCAGCTGCATGAGAGAGAGTGTGGTGAACCAGATGGAGACTGGGTTTCACCCCAATTCTTCCCGCACTGAGCACCCTTGGGCTTGTGCAGGTACCTTCTCACCACCCAAGAAGTGGCTTCTGTCTTCATAGATTTTTTAAAAAGCAAACTCAAGAACCCAAGGAGACATTTGTCTGTCTTCTTTGCCGGTTCCTAACCTCACCTTTCAAAAGCTGCTACTGTGATAATTGATTCCACTTTTGCGTTCTGAGTCACGGAGTTCATCAGAGCCCCTGGCATTTCTGAGCGTTGTTTTGCACACACTTGTGGCCACCCACACCCGCCCCCCAGCGTCATTTCAGAACTTATGTTTTGCTTTAAGACTTCTGCCATACCCTTTGAGGGCGTGCTCCCCGCCACAAATCCTCCCGTCTCCCACCCACCTGTTCACCCATTTGCATGCGCCTGGAGCAGACGCAGTCAGTGATCTGCCCAGGTCCCCTGGGTCCTCACCCTCACATCCTGAAGGCTGCGGCTCAACAAAAGCATGCTTGGCCTGCGAAGGGACAGTCACAATGCTGGTGAGTCCTCCGCCCCAGGAGACAGCGCTCAGTGACAGACTTGGTGGATATATACCCCAGCCTTCTTGTTACTCCATCGGGACAACTCTGGGATTTATTCCACACCGTCTCTCAGGTTTCCTAGTTGCGGGGGACCAACCCACGCACCACAGTCGAAAGGTCCCGAGTAGGGGGTTGGTGTCGGCGAAAATATCTCTAGAAAAGAAGACGGACAAGACGGACAAGACGAACAAGACAGACGAGACAGACAACGTGGATGGTGGTTGGTAAAAGAGGACACGTTTATTGAGATAGCCAGGGTCTTATATACCCTGGGTGATTACATCATTCTTATCAGTAAGTAACAGGTTTAAGTCATTGCAAAAAGAATCCCCTAATAATAGTCTGGTTTTAAACATATGATAAGTCTGAAGAATTCTATGAGGAGATATACATTCCTTAACGCCCTTCATTAATTATTCAAGGGTGGGATGCTTATCCTTAAGCAAATCTTTTGGGAGAGATTTAT